>NC_134151.1:14409621-14712651 GCF_033958435.1 Carettochelys insculpta
CAGTTACTGAGGAGATACATTGCCTCCTTCATTTCAGTTCCACCCACAGCCATCCCACACCAAACATAAGCATTCAGGGTGTGTCTACACAAGCCCCCTCCTTTCAGAAGGGGCATGTTAATGAGGGAGTTCAGAAGATGCTAATGAGGCACTGCCATGAATATACAATGCTTCATTAGTGCCGCTTTTGAATCATGTGCCACCTGTGTAGACAGGTGCCTTTCAAAAGGACCCCCCAGTGGCTTTTGAAGAGGAGGAAACATAGGGCAGTGGTAGTTACTTTCTTCTGAGGGGAACAGGGGAATTATTTGATGCCCTGACATGGCATCCAGGGAGGCTTGCTGCTTGCCAGGGCCCCATATCTGAGATATTATGGATAGATTGCTAAGGATCATCCAGCCTTCTGACTACTAATTCTACTTATCTCTGTGGGCACTAATGGTATTGTGAGGTATCACCCTGAGCAGATCAAAAGTAACCACAGAACTCTGGAAGTATGGGTGGAGTTTCGGATGCAGGGGGTGTTCTTTTCAATCCTTCCAGGCAAAAGATAGGGGTTCAGGGTGTCACCAGGAGGGTTTTGGCTTCCTTGACCATGAGATGCTGTTCCAGAAAGAAGGACTGCTGAGCAGAGATGAGGCACACTTACTGGAGAAGGGAGAGAGAATATTTGGATACAGACTGGCTAACCAGTGAGAGGGGCTTCAAACTAAGTTTGATGAGAGCAGGTGACCAAAGGCCACAGGTAAGTCAAAAGCATGGAGAGCTGGGAGATGGGTCAGAAATGGGTGGTGCGGGGCATGGGAAGCATGGGGTGTGATAGCAGGGGTAAAGGAGAAACAAGACAGAATGGGGGGATAAAATAAAATAAATGTCTTAGTTTTTGGTATACTAATGCAAGAAGTATGGGGAATAAGCAGGAGGAATTGAAATGACAGCAAATAAACATACCTATGACATGTAGTATCACAGAAATTTGGTAGGATAATATGCATAGCTGGAATATTGGTATAGAAGGGCACAGAATGGTCAGGAAAGGCAGGCAGGGGGAAAAGGTAGGAGGTGGTGGAAGATGGGAAAATTCCAAAAGACTGGAACAGGTCAAATATAGTGTCCATCTATAAAAAGGGAAATTAGGGCAACCTGGGAAACTACAGACTAGTCAACTTAACTTCTGTGCCAGAGAAGATAATGGAGCCAGTAATTAAGGAATCCATCTGAAACATCTAGAAGATAAGGTGATAGGTAAGAGTCAACAACAGTCAAAGCCATCTGATAGTTTTCTGTGATAGGTTAATAAGCCCTGTGGATGTGGGAGATGCAATAAATGTGGTATACCTAGATTTAATGTGGTATAAAAATTTAGTAAAGCATTTAAAAAAGAATTTAAATAAACTAAGGAAATACAGCCTAGATGGGACTAGCATCAGAGGGGTAGCCATGTTAGTCTGTATGTGCAAAAATAATGAGAAGTCCTGTGGCACCTTATAAACTAACAGATTTTTTGGAGCATAAGCTTTTGTGGACAAAGTCCCACTTCATCAGATCACATGTATCTGATGAAGTGGGACTTTGCCCACAAAAGCTTATGCTTCAAAACATTTGTTAGTCGATAAAGTGCCTCAGGACTTCTTGTTGTTTTCTAGATGAGACTATTATAAGATGGGTTCACAACTGATTGGATAACAATTTCCAGAGAGTAGTTATCAATGGTTCACAGTCATGCTGGAAGGGCGTATCAAGAAGGGTACTGAAAGGATCAGTTTTGGGACTGGTTCTGTTCAATATCTTCATTAACAATTTATATAATTGTATAGAAAGTATACTCATACAGCTTGTGAATGATACCAAAGGGTTGCAAGTGCTTTAGGGGAAAGGATTTTAATTCAAATTGACCTGGGCAAATTGGAGAAACGGTCCGAGAGAAATAGGATTAAATTCAATAAGGACAAATGTAAGGTACTCCACTGAGGCTATGTCTACACTAGACACAGAAGCTGACTGCTGATACACAATGCTGGAATATTGATCCCCTGAGCAGGTCAGTGTTCCTAGGTAGCATGGCTGTAGGCTTCAGAAGGAGCAATTGGTTGCACACCTAGAAAAATGGACATGACTTTTTAGGAAGTAGTGCTGCAAAAGGGGATCTAGCAATCATAGTGTACCACACGATAAATATGAGTCAATAGCATGATGCTGTTGCAAAAAAAGCAAATATTGTTCTGGAATGTATGAAGAGGAGTGTAGAAAGAAAGACAAAAGAAGTAAGTATTCCATTGTACTCTGCAAGGATTAGGCCTCAAGTGGAGTGATGTGTTCTGTTCTCGGTGCAACATTTCAGGAAAGATGTGGACAAACTGGAGAAGATACAGAGAAAAGTAATAAGATATATATATATATAATGCTTGCATATGTAATTGAATTATTAGATGCTAAGTATATTCTAATCGTACCAGACCCACCATAATTTGAACACATAATTATTTCCACTTTCAAAATTGCAGGGAGAAGGGACAAGCCTTTTTTTTTTCAAAATTAAGTCTGTCATAAACATACTTTAAACCACAATTACTGATGGTGAAAATATTTTTAATTAAAAACCATTCAATGTAAACTCTGTGTAAATCAATCCACCCTGAGGCATGAATAAGTCTCAATTCTATTTCCTGTCTCAGTACAGCATTATTTATTACAAAAGTATTATTTGTTATACACCCTGATTGAATGGGTCATCTGAAACCACTCACTGGAATGCAAAAGGCTCAATTGGTTAAGACAAATGAAAAGTACACCTTATGTAGTAATGTTTAGTCCTACTGAATCTTCATGCACTGAGGCCAAGAAACATTTTAATAGCATTATTATAAAATAGTAGAACAAGGACACTGCCGTTATCAGGCTATTATCAGTAATACAGTAAAAGCCATGTTATCCGGAATTTGGATAACAGGCACTCTCTGTTAACTAGCATCTGCCAGGGCTGCTGGAGTGGGGCCAGATGCTGGCTGTCCAGCTGCTGGCTACCCAGCTGGTCCTTCTGGCTCCTTTTTCCATGATCCTTCTCCTGATATCCATTTCTAACCTCTGACAAACAGGCTAGGGAAACCATTGCTACCTATCCTGGCTAATGTCCATTGATGAACCTAACCTTCATGAATTTATCTAATTCTTTTTTGAACTCTGTTAAAGTCATCATCTTCACAACCTCCTTTGGAAAGGAGTTCCACAGGTCTGCTATGGGTTGTGTGAAGCAAAACTTCCTTTTGTTAATTTTAAACTTGCTATCAATTAATTTCATTGGTGACCCCCTAGTTCTTTTGTACCCTGGTATGACTGTATCCCATTGATTGTCCTCATCTAGGAAATTCACCAAAACTCACTTACTTTCAGTACTGCAAAGTTTGCCCAGGGCTAGATTGTCCCTGGATCTTCTGCTGATGCACAGGGAGTAAGAGGATACAAGGAGTTTTTAATTTCCTTTGTATACCCTACATTCATGGGCCAGGAACAGTTCATACTAAACTGCTCAAGACAGTTAAGAACAAAACAGACTGTGAAGACTGCAAAAAGATCTCACAAAACTAAGTGATTGAGCAGCAAAATGGCAATTGAAATTTAATGTTGATAAACATAAAGTAATACACATTGGAATAATAATCCCAACTATACCCAAAAAATTATGGGGACTTATTAGCTATAATCATTTCACAGAGAGATCTTGGAGTCATTGTGGATAGTTCTCAGAAAACATCCACTCAGGGTGCTGCAGCAGTCAAAAAAGCAAACTACACTGTATCTACACTCAGCATAGGGGATATAATTTACAGCCTGAGTGGACATGTTTGCACTACCTCTCATCAAGCCAATATAGTAAAAATAGATGTCTAGCCACTGCACAATGGGCGTCAGCGACTGATGGCATGAGCAAGCAAGCCACCCCAAGATCAATGAAGAGAGAAAAAAATCAAAAATATGTTTATCAAATAACTATGAAAAAAGGTCTTTGAAGAAATGTTGATCTATTGTAGGTGACCCATGAACAGAAAGTACTTTGGTCAGTTAATAAATTAAATTATCCATTGAAAATTGCTTAATTCAAGTACCTGAGGCTTAAAACTATGAACTCTTTATGAATTTGCATTCTAACTGGTGCTTTCTTGGGTTTCTCTGGAGTAAGCAATTAAATGTTGATTCACATTATGGAGAATTATGGTTTCATGAATTTATTCTGTATGTCAGTGTTATGTTTGCATGGACATACTGGATTTCATCAGTCTTGTCTTACTGACGTCCTGCATTATGTGTCTATTTTGGCATCTGAAACAAAGTGTTCGATACATTTCCACTGTCACTGTCACTCTTTAATCCACTCATGTAACATCAGTCATGAAGTCTTGTGGCCAGTGGCATAACCCATAATATAGGAGAAATTCATGAAAATATAATTCTACATAATGTGAATAAACATTTATTTGCTTATACCTGATGAAACACAGTGTGACATATGCTTACTGCTTTACATCCTAGGAGTAACCATATCATCAGAATCATTCTTAGAGAGATGTTTAAATTAAAGCTATGTGTAATGCTAGTGAATAAAACTTCACTGAGTCTGCACTTGTGAAACTTTATTGTGCATTATAGACAAATAAGCTCAAGTTCCCAAATTAAGTTTATTTGAAAAATTGGTTATAGAAACCCCCTCTCTGTCAGAATATTGAGTTGCAGATGGCTCCTTACTGTGCCTGAAGCGCTGAGTAAACAGGAGAGAATTCCCAGCTACAATACAAATAACTCAAATTGTAAACATAGCTTCCCGCAAACCTTTTACTCACATAGGATAAATGTTCTATAGGATTAACTCTATTGCAACATCTATACTAGAGAGTTTTGTAGACAAAACTTGTGGAATGTTTAAAAATGTGTTCTGTCAACAGAGACTGTTGACAGAAAAAGCTGTGTAGATGCTCTGGGGGGTCCCTTTTGTCTACAGAGCGGATCAAAAGATTGATCCACTTTTATAAGTGGACACGATCTGTCGACAGAAGTTTTGTTGGAGCATCTCTTCCAACAGTAATTTCTGTAGACAGATGCTTCTAGTGTAGACGTAGCCTATAATTTGTATACTTTGAGTACTTGGGACTAGTTCTGTGAGTAAATGCTAGGCAGCATTATCTAGGGATGCAGAATCAAATTTGGCCATTTAAAAAATTTAAAAGCCAAATAGTTGGACAGATCAAGACACGTTTTTGAGTTCTAAACTTCGTTACACCAGCTACTAAGAATTTGTGTATAAATTTTTGTATGGTAATTTCATTTTTTTACAAAGCATTTTTTCAGAAGTGGGTAAGTACAGGAAAGTGTAATGTATATGGCAGCAGTCATTTTGTCATTAATTGACTGTTCCCAAAAGACCCTAAATATCTGCAGCACTTGTTCTCTTCATTTCAATAGGTTAGCATGCATGAGCTAAAACTGCAACCCATGTAAGGCAATAGCAGTATATTGACTTTAATGGAGATATGCTGATTTATATTAGCTGAAAATCTTGTCCTTGATCTACAAAATTCTTTAGGCTAATGAACATTTAAAGCACTTTCTACAGGAGGCCAGTGCTTATTAACATATAAACTACAGGTTGAACCTCTCTTGTCCAGAACCTGATCTGTGCTACACCAGAGAATTTACCAGACTATGGGGGGTCAATATTATCTGTCAGCATTACCAACACTTCTACTTGTTGGGCTCCTAGAAAACATTTAGAGGTAAATTACAGCTAAATAACAATGCAGAATATTGAGAGCCAGGACTAGTGGCTCTAAACAAACTTTATGAGACCATAGGCAACTTGGTCATACCCAGGATGAGTGGCCATCTGGCTAACTAAAATCATGCTGGATTATGGATGCTGCCAAATGAAAGAGTGTTAGACTAGAGATGTTCAACCCATACTAGCAGTTTTACCTGGCATTGCTTGAGTCCTAATTACGTTTTTTAAGCAAGTGTATTTTTAATTCATTCCCCAAAACTCTTATTATATGCTATGCTTTAACAAAAAGGACAATAGTTAATTTGGTTTCCAGCATCATTTTCTTTTTGTTTTCAAACCTGAATCACTGATTTTGCTGTGCCAAAACAGAGCACTACTCCAAATTTCTCTCAAAATCTCTATTCTGTAAGATTTATTGAGAAGTAATCATATTCCAGGTTCAACCTATTTTTCCAGCTCATTTTAGTTCAACATTCACTCAATTATGTCAGTTTTGAGGACTGTATTTGATTTGGTGATTCTGCCTCCTTTCTGTTTGGCTTTATGAGATGCAATCCAATTCCACACACATATCCTTTTCCTGCCACAATTTGCTTTAAATTATGATAAGAGGAAGCTGCATGACAAATTTGCATTCCTAGCTCCTACCATTAGGAGGCATTCTGGATCAGACAGGCAAACTCTCTAAAGCAAGTGGATAGTATCTTGGGTTACCTAAGGTTTTAGAATGAAAGATTTTCCGTAGACATCAATTTGGCAGTGAAGAGTGCAGTGTGACATTGCAAAAGAGTTTCAGTTATATCGTATATTTTCATTCTTTGATAACTTTCTGGAAAATTCTACATTTTCATTTGGCCCCTTCCAAAGATATTTCCCTTTTTCAGTCCTGCAGAATATTAGTTCAGCAGCCTCTGAGAAACTTGATTGAATCTGAACAAAAATGCATTTTCTCAATTTAAAAAAAAAAATCATGGCCTTTGCAATAAAATGGAACGTACCAGTGTTCAATATAATAAATGTTTTTTTAATCAAAAAATTAAAAACATTTCAAAAATGCAAAAGGTAAGTATTCAAGTATAACATTTCATTGACATCATTGCTTTAAATATAATCAAGAGTTAGAGTAGTATATATGTACCCCTATATTTACCACACTTGACTGCACCAAAATTTTTCACATAAGGTCACTTTGAAATAAAATATGAATCTGTAGACCTTTATGATATTATTCAAAAGTTTTCTCCATTGTTGATCTAGTAGATTGGCTATGTACATTCTAACTGTACACACATAAAAAATAAAATGACCCTGTACAGTATGTGCAAAATTGCTTTGAGATTTACATCACCGTTCTACAGCTTGATGCACACCTAACAGCTTCAGAAGTCAAAGCACATATTCTATCATGTTGATTGATACATACCCCCAAATATAAAACACAAAACATTAGATTTAATCCAAGTATCCTAAAAGGTTTTACATATTTTTATGTAATTGCTGAACAACACCCTTAAGAATACTTTGGTCCTGCAGCCCTTATTCAGTCCAAAGATCCCCTGAAATCTAAGGGCATTTTAGCTGAGTGATCATTGCAAGTTAATTTAAAACGACGTGCCCTAAGTCACATAGCAAGCCAGTAAGAAAGCTTCTATGTCTCCTATTCAGTAAACAAACCATGTTGAGCAATGCATCTAAATCTTGTACTTCAAGATCAATCTTAAAACCCATTGGAATTAATGGGATTTAATCATGTACTTGAGTACTTTTCTGAATAGCTATCCTTAAAAACACATTTAAATGTTTTGCAGAAGTGATGTCCTAGAATCTTAAATCACAACTTATCTGGCAAAGCCAGAAATAATTGTTAGAACAGGGAAAGAAAACAAGAATTCTCAACATAAAACAAGAAACAAAACAAACAAGCAAACAAAAACATGATGAACTTGTCTACACTTGCCCCCAACTTCGAAGGGGAAGTGTTAATCAGGGTGATGGGAGAATACTAATGAAGTGTTGTGGTGACATTTTGAGTAGTAAAAGCACTTCAAAATTTCTGCAGCTACACACATGCCATCACTTTGAAGTCTGACACTTCAAAGTTTGACACTTTAAAGTTGCTGTAGGAGAGAATTATCATGTATTCACCACAGCACTTCATTAGTAATCTCCTGCACCCTGATTAACATGTCCCCTTTGAAGTTGGGGGCAAGTGTAGACCCAGCCCAGTAGATAACAGCTGAGGCCATTCACATTTCCTGAATAATCTGGTATTTAGTATGTGCACAAGTACACTGTGTGGTAAACCTTGTGGTAGACCTGGAAGCTTCCGGAGCCTTCTAGAAGGACAGTATACTGGGTCTATTTGGAGACCAGGGAGTGGGCAGGCACATGACTAAAAGACCCCTCTTAATAGAAGAGGGATCCATTTAAAAAAAAAAAAATGGCCTCAACAGAGTGCGGGGGACAACTGAAGAAAAAACAGGGACGGGAGTGGAGGTCAAAGGTTTAAAATGAGGGAACCAGAAGGTAACACCGAGCAGAGAACCCCGGACAGCGCCCACTGCCCTTCAAAGGTGTCAAGAGAGCCAGTGGATACTGCCCAAAGGAACTCTGCCTGGATTCGTGAGCGGAGAGCAGAGCGGAAATAGGCCCCACAGTCACAGGCTTCCCCCCCGCCAACCTCCTCTCCTGAGTGTTATAAATGGCTACCTTGGCCATAGCCAGGAGGAGGCTGACAAGGAGGTCCCGCGACTTAGGGGGCCACGGATGGGGTGTGCTAGAATGAGGAGGTGCGGGGAGAAGTGCAGCCAGAACCTCAGCAGGAGGTTCTGGAGGAGCCGGAAGATGGGCTGCAACCTGACGCACTTGATGTATATGTGAGCCAGGGTCTCCCTCGTGCCACAAAAGAAACAGGTATCCGGGAGGGGGGTGAACCGCGCCAGGTACACGCCCGTGCTCACCACCCCATGCAGGATTCTCCAGCTGATGTCCCCAGCGGGCCGCGGGATCAGGGAAGAATAAAGGCTGGCCCACCGGGGCTCCCCACCCTCCGAAGATGGTAGAAGGTCCCGCCACTTGTGGTGTGGGCAGGACATGAGGGTGGGATAGTGGAGCGTGTGAAGCACGAGCATGTACAGATGATGTCCGGGCATGGTTCAAAAGGGGACCGGCTGCAAGGCATGCAGCCGGCTGGGATGATGCAGAGGAGGGGGACGGGAAGGCTTACAGAGCCGGTCGTGTGGCTGGCACCCCCTGGGTCAGAGGAGGTCCCGGGCTCTTCTCTTTCGCGCCGGGCCAGGGGGCAATCCCTCCGGATATGCCCCGCTGCCCGACACACGAAGCACCAGGCCTCCCCCAAGGTGTAAAAGACCCAGTACTGGGCCCCTTGATGAGGCACCAGTATAGTCCCCTCCTGGGCCACCCCGCCCTGTGCTGCCACTGGCGGCAGTTGGATTTGCACCTGCCGGCAGAAGGAGAGCATGTGCCGTAGGGCAGGGTCTTTGCAGCCAAGAGGGAGGGGACTCAGGACCGACAAGGGTCGGCCCAGGGAGGTGAGGAAAGGCAGAAGGGCGGAATTGGGAAGGAAGGGAGGGACAGAGGAGAAAACCACCCGCATGCCCAGGTCCTCAAGTGGCTCCAGGGGCACATAGATGCCCCCGACCACCAAGACCCTCTCCACCGCCTCCTGCGTGGCGGCCTCTGATGCCAGGAAGAAGATGATCTTCCCGAACATTCGAGAGGCCGCCACCACGGCTGCGGGCCCCACCACCCGTGCCAACACCCGCACATAGGTCTGCACGTGGGGCAAGGCTGACACCATGAGGCAGCAGACTCCTTGCCTCCTGGTGAGGGCGGGGAAGGGGCCGCAACCGTCGGGGATGGTATTCCAAGAGGAGGCGGAAGGAGCAGAGTGCAAGGCGGCCACCACCACCTGGGTGTATGACCTGGGGGCCGGGGGATCCGAGCCCTCAGGATCAGTGGTGGGAGCATGGGGGAGGGAAAGAGGGGCTGCAGCAGGTGCATCGGCAGCTGGGGTGGAGGGCCCAGCTATGGGAAGTTTGGCCTTCCAGGCAGGGCTCTTGCCCTTTTTGGTCTCCTGGCCCTTCCTGCCCTTTTGGGGGGGTGGATTAGGGGCGGGGTCACCAGAGGAGGATGCCGTGGCAGGGGCAGCAGGAGCCCCGGAGCCCATGCCTGCACCCTCAACCGTCACAGAGTTCCCAGCAGCCCTGGACGAGTCGGCCGCTGCTGCAGAGGTGGAAGGAGTGACAGTGGAGGGGAAGAGGGGGAGGGGGGCATCTATGGACAATCCCCCAGTGGGTGGGGAGGCCATTTTATAAGGTATGAGGATTCGTGAAAAAATGGGAGTGGGGCCTTTAACTAGTGGGGGAGGGGAGAGGGGAAAAAGAAAGAGAAAATGAAAATGGCTGCCCCTCCCCTACCAGCCAGGCTGAGGCCCTGGACAGGCAGGGGTGGGGCAGGAGGGTAAAATAGAAAAAAACAAAGGAAAGGGAACACAAAAAGGCCACAACTCCCAACACAAGATGATAAGATGGCTCCCGCTTCTGCAATGGGATGTGGGGGGAATTCAAGATGTGTGTGTGGGGAGGTGAGTGCAAGGAAGGGGAAGGGGCTCAGGCACCTAACAAAAGAAGGGGGGATTCGCGGGCACAAAGGGGAGAGAGAAGAGGGGGAAGAAAGGCCGTGAGAGAGCCAACCAAAAAGTGGGGGCAGGGGTATAAAGGGAGGGATGTGCCCACGGGTGCATGAGGGGTGGGCCCACAGCAGCTGCTGCAGAGCCTCACAGAAAAAGAGGAAGGAGGAAGGGGCAGATGGTTAGGGTGGGGCCCACATGGAGAGGGCCCAGTGGCAGCTGGGTGTGGGGGTGGGGTGGCAAAGGAGGCAGTGGCTGCAGGGGTGGGGCAGGGACCACACCATAACACCCCACCCCCAACTACGCAGCCACCCCTGTGGAGCCCTGATGGAGAGGGACCCCACCTAAACTCACCCCCCGCAGCCACTCCACAGCAAGCTGTGGAGGGAAAGCCCGTCCACCACCCAAGAAAGCCCCTTATCTCCTCCGAAGCAGCGAGGATGCAGCAGCCAGTAGATGGAAAGAGTGGGCCCAAACGGAGGGCCAGAAAATTCCACCCCGCAAAAGATGGAAAAAAGCGGGGGGAAGGGTACCCCCTTCCCTGCCAAGAGGCAGGGCAGCAAGAGTCCCCCCACACACCCCCACCCAGCAGCTCTAGAGGAAACTAGCCAGGAAGGGCGGCGTGGGGGGAGGAAAGAAGCAACCTGCCCAAGGCAGGGAAAGGGAAGCTGGCCCAAGAAAGGGGCCAAAAGACAGTCCCAGATGGGGTCAAAGCAGCCAAAGGCTGCCTGTCCCCCAGTACTCACCTCCCAACAGGTGGGATCCCCGCAGCCTGGAGGACAGAACGTTTCTGTTCCCCGTCTAGGCCCAGACCTTTATTGGTCAGATAGGCCCTGTGCTCCCTATAACAGGCTCCCCATCTGGTAGCAGGGGTGAAGGTTTTGGCAGGAGCAGGAGCAGGAGCAGGAGCAGGAGCAGGAGCAGGAGCAGGAGCAGGAGCAGGAGCAGGAGCAGGAGCAGGAGCACAGAGAAAAGGTACCATGGGGAAGTGGTGGGTGAAATGGCCCAGGGTGAGGCTACTACTTTGGGGCAGGGGTAAAAGCCCTGCCGGTTGCCTCTTGTTCTTATAGGGACCCTGGGCCAGAGTCCAGGGTAGAGGGTGGGTCTGGACTCCCCCCACCCTTCCCCCGAGGGATCACTTTACTGGAGCGGGCGCAGGCCTGCAAGGGTATTATTCTCCCTGTACTGGTATTATTCTCCCTGTACTGGTCCTGCCTATGATAAGGATGGCTTGCTAAGCGGACACCCCTGCCTTGGGAAGGGCCTGGGCAAAAGGGGGGACTCCATGAGTCTCTGAGGCAGCACAGATCCTCCAGGAAGCACAGGGACCCACAGAAGCTGACAAGGGACTTTGTCACAGCTGACATAGGTTTTCATCAGATTTATTTTCTGTTTCCCAGTCATCACTCACTTTCCACTGTATTTACATACAAGAGTTATTTTATTTATTCCAAAGTGGTGAGCAATAGGTGTTTATTAATGCACTAACTATGCTGCTCCAAGATAATTATTTTTAAGGAAAAACAAACACAGGAGATTTGTAACCACTAAAATTGGTTTCATCCTGTCAGAGTCTAGGAAAGCTCATAATCAAAGATAGAGGTAATTGCAAATGTAATTGTGAATGCATATAAGGGCTGGCACCTCCTAGTGGCAGATGTTCTGTGCAGCTTCTCCATAAAAGAAGGCACACAGTAACGGATGAATGTCTGTAGGGAGAACTCAATGGAGAGGTGCTCAGTAACTGAACAATCTGGGGATAGTTATGGACTCATGACTGGTATGTCATGGAGCCAGTCCTCCATCATTACAGTCCACTTTATCCCTCCTGCAGAGGGGTGGTTGATAAGGTCCCAGAAATGGAGTTGCTGGAGGGGCCAGGTAGTTGGTAAAGTCCCAGCAATGAAGTTACTGGAGGGGCCTGGGTAGGAGATGGGGGAGCTGATAAAGACACTCTCCCACCACAATTAACAGGAGAAAGCAAGGGAGGATTACCTTTACTGTACATGTTGTCTTCCAGGTAGTACCAGCCATCTAATAATAAAGCTCTGATTTGATTAAACCCATATGAATGCCTCCTCTCCTTTTGGCTTAATCGGACAATCACCACCCTGCATGTTAAGATGGGGAGTTGTTCCTCTGGCTGTCCAGAAGAGAGTGATTCTTGATGATTTGGGAGAAGGTGGACAGGCATAAAACTGCTGGGGCTCACCTACGCTAGCTCCCTCCTCTGAAGGGGGCATGTAAACGAGCCAGATCAGTGAATAGCAATGAGGTGCTGAGCAGCTTATGCAGCACCTTAGCAGCATAATTCTCACTGTGCAAACTTCAAAGTTGCTAATTTTGAAGTGTCAGCAAGCTGTGTAGCTATGGGCATGTCGAAGTACCTGCACTACTTCTAAGTTTCCTTATACACCCCCCCACTGCCATTGTGTCTGGGCAAGGAAAAAAGCCTCACCCCCCAAATGTGAGCTCACTGTAGCACCCTTCACCCCCTGGCCTGCCCTGACTGCTCCAAGCTCTCTGATCCCACTTCTGCACCACCCACCCTAACCCTCAGCACTCCCACACCCAAACTGCCCCCTATGTCTTCTAGCAACAGACAGAAAGACTTCACATGTTGTCTACCAACAAGCTCTATGCAATCTATGAATTGCTGTCAGATTTTATTAATACAAACAATCAAATTCTTGTGCATCCATTTGTTCAGGATCTTGATTCTTTTGCTGGTATTGCTATATATGAATTCTAAATTTTCTTTTTATAATGGATTCTAATACTTTCCCACCATTATAACATCAGTTATGAAGTGCTGCTAGCACCTGTGTTAGCAACCTACATTTTTAGTTTCACAAAATTCGTTTGGTTGTGGTATCTGAAAATAGCCAACTTCACCTTCAAGCCAACATAAAAAAAAAACAAATTTCACTGTATTTTAAGATCTCTGGATAAATGTGAGAGTGACTGGTTATGGTAGGTTGGCAAACTGTATCAGGTCATTTTAGGATTTAGTAATCAATGCAAAATTATTAATGTCAAAGTTCTTGCCATCATTTAGTTCTCTAGTTCTTTGTCCCAATATTTTGGTAGGAAATGTGTTGAAAGTGTCAAATTCTGTCTTTCAGCACATACCTGAAAAGGACATTCATTTTATTTTTATGGTATGTAGTGTCTCAAATCCAGATGTCTCTGAGAACAATGAAGTGTATGATTATAAAGAGTCTCATCAAGATTTTCTAACCAAGTCTTCTTTCCTTTCTATTTGTTCATTTTAAGAGAAAAAAGGAAAAAGGAGGCTTCATTTATGTGTACTCCTAGCTAATATCACCAGGGGTCAACTGCAGAAATGTTAGGTGTCAAGACATACTTACTCATACCTTTTGTGCATTTCTAAACTGAAGTAAAAAATATCTGTTTAACTGTAATTTCCTTAGTCTACGAAGTGAGAGTAGCAACATTTCTATGCATTTTACATTAAAATCAAGTCATAATTGTATATCTACAAAACATGTGTTTAATCACATGAGCAAGACTTGCAACAGAGTTCAAAGCTTTGGAACAGATGGATATATATTTTAATTCTTTATCTGACCTGCTGTTCAGGGTAAATCTCTTGATTTCATTTGCTTTATTCTGAGCCTTTGGGTATTCAGGACACATTTTATTAGAACACTTCTCCAGGAGCATTTTACCAATTTTACATACATATGCTACGTCAGTAGTACCCCCACACAAAGATATACATGCAATGACAGGTCACTGTGCCTTCCTGGGAACACCAAATTAGGTAACACTGCTGCAAAATACCATAAATATATATCTAAATGTTGATATTTATTCTCCCATAAGATATACCAAACCAATCACAAAAGTAAACTTCTATCTCACCACACTAGCTAACAAGAAGACATAAAAGCAGTTTCCTGAGGCTTTCCCTTTTTGGTATCACTGTGGATGTGATGATTAGTGGCTCTTTAAAATGGGTCCCATAAAATAACAGGTTCTTCTGACCCAAAAGGACCAGCCACACACCCAAGTCAATAATCAATTCCGATTTTATTGAAAATCTTGCTGTTGCCAGCTCTTTACAACTAAAATGGAAAGAAAGGTCAAACTGATTGAAGGAATTATATACAGACAATAATTCCAAAGTTAAGAACATAAGAATGGTCATACTGGATCAAACCAAAGATCCATCTAGCCCAGTATTCTGTCTTTTTATAGTGGCCAATGCCAGATGTCCCAGAGGAAATGAATGGAGCAGGTAATTATCAAGTGATCTCACCCTGTCACCCGTTTCCAGCCTCTGACAAACAGAGACTAGGGACACCATTCCTTAGTTATTCTGGCTAATGGTCGTTGAAGGACCTAACCTCCATGACTTTATCTAGTTCTTTTATGAACCCTGCTAAAGTCCTGGTCTTCACAACATCCTCTGGCAAGGAGTTCCACAGGCCTATGGACACGGTGTGAAGAAAAACTTCCTCTTGTTAGTTTTAACCCTGCTACTTATTAATTTCATTTGTGACCCCCTAGTTCTAATTTAATGCGAACAAGTAAAAAAACTTTTCCTTATTCACTTTTCCCACATCAGTTATGATCTTATAGACCCCTATCATATCCACCCGTAGAATTCCCTTTTTTTACCTGAACAGTCCCAATCTTTTAAAATCTTTCTTTATGTGGCACCTGTGCCAAACCCCTAATCATTTTTGTTTTCTTTTTCTGAATGTTTTCTAATACCAATATACCTTTTTTGAGATGAGGCAACCTCATCTGTGTACAGTATTTAAGATGTCAGCGTGGGATATATTTATATAGATGAAATAAGATATGCTCTATCTTATTCTCCATCCCTTTTTTAATGATTCCTAACATTCTGTTAGCTTTTTTGACTGCTGCAGCACTCAGAGTACATGTTTTCAGAGAACTATCCAAAGTGACTCCAAGATCTCTCCCTTGAGTTGTTATAGCTAAATTAGTCCCCTAATTTGGTGTGTAAAGTTGGGATGATTCTTCCATTGTGCATTACTTTACACTAATCAACATTAAGTTTCAATTGCCATTTTGTTGCCCAATCACTTAGTTTTGTGACATCTTTTTGAAGCACTTCACAGATTGCTTTGTTCTTAACTATCATGAGTAGTTTAGCAGCATCTGCAAATTTTGCCACCTCACTGTTTACTCCTTTTCCAGGTCATTTATAAATAGGTTGAATAGGATTGAGCCCAGAACAGACCCTGGGGGGACACCACTAGTTACCACTCTCCATTCTGAAAACTTATTTATTCCTACCCTTTCTTCCCTGTCTTTTAAGCAGCTCTCAATCCACAAGTGGACCTTCCTTTTTATTCCAATGACAACTCACTTTACTTAATATGCTCTCTGGGGAATCTGGCTTTGATCACTGTTGGAAAACAGGACACTAGACCTTTGGTCTGATCTAGTATGGCCACTCTTATGTTCTTATGTAACTTCTCGCTCAAATCAGGACTAACCTCAAGTAAATCATTCCAGCCTGGGCTTTGTCATTGCTGGCCTTAAAAACTGATAAGGATGGATATTCTGCCACCATTCCCAGTGTTTCACCATCCTCCTAGTGAAATAGTTGTACCTGTTGTCTAATCTAGATGTCCCCCAACTGAACTTGAGGCCATTGCTTCTTATTCTGTCACTGCCACCAATGAGAATAGCTACCTTCATCCCCTTTGGAACCACCCACCTTTGAGGAAGTGGAAGGCTTCTGTCTAGTTTCTCAACATTCTTCTCTTTTGCAAACTAAAGAATATGAATTCCCTCAGCTGCTCCTCATAAGTCATGTGTGCCAGCCTCCTAATAATTTTGTTGCACTCTACTGGACTCTCCCCATTTGTCCACATCCCTACTATAGTGGTGGCACAAAACTGGATAGAATACTCCAGATGCAACCTCACCAGTGCTGAATAGAGGGGAATAATCACTTCCCTCGATCTGCTGGCAATGCTCCTACTAATACAGCCCCATATAATGTTGGTGTTCTTGGCAACAAAATTGTGCTCTTGACTTCTATCCAGCTTCTCATTTACTGTAATTACCAGGTCCTTGTCTGAATAACTATTGCTTAGCCATTCGGTCCCCAACCTGTAATAGTACATGGATTCATTTTCTGTTATAAGTGCAGGATTCTGAACTCATCCTTGTACCTCAACAGAGTCCTTTCTTGCCAATCTTCCAATGTACGTAGGTCACTCTGGACACTATGCCTACCCTCCATCATATCTGCCTCTCACCCATCTTAGTGTCATCTTTAAACTTGCACCAGGTGCAATCCGTCTGATGCTCCAGATCATTAGTAAAGATGTTGAACAAAACCAGCCCCAGGACTGATCCCTGTTGTGCTTTGCTTGATACTGGCTGCCAACTGACTTCAACTAGATATTGATCACTACCCCTTAACCTTGATGATCTAGACAGCTTTCTGTCCACCTTATAGTCCATTCATACTTCTTTAACTTTCAATACTACCCAGCCAAAACTCTCTAAATGTTAAGTACAAAAGTAAGGAGTACAGAATTTGGCCATAAATATATTGGTGATGATACCAATCAATAGATGTTACAATCTGAAATTCAATATATTTGGAAACTGTATTTTGCCATGGAACAAGTTGTGATTTGGTCCTTATCAATCTTTGATATAATGTCTCTGGAGAGTGCTGACTGTTAACCATTTAACAATTCCTTGAATTTTTTTAGATAGTCTGTGTGCTGTGACCAACCTTGAGCCTAAATGAGATGAACTGAAGTAGAAATATGCAGACACAAAGCCAAGAATACACCAATGATCTGTTGATCTTTACAATTCTTCTGTCTCTAGATAACTTTGACTATTTCATACATGTCACAATACATGGGACTGCACCTGGGCTAAACTAAACAGAATTAGGAATTTTATTTCTCTGTTTGTTTTAGGCCAAGCAAGTGCTTAAGCTATATTGTCTTACATTCTTCTTCAACACTTTCACAGGACATTGACAGTTTGAAAGTATTGCCAGCATCAGCTATGAAAGGTATTGGTCTCAAATTCTTCATAGTCTTTTGCAGACACAGACTAATAATGCAATATACAGTGGGGGATATTTACTGTGTGTAGAATGTTCCTCAACATAAGGCTTGAAAACACAGCTGTACAGAAAGATTGGGACTTGATCATGGGACTACTGTCACTGCTGGGGATTTTGACTTTAATGGAATCAGGCTTATGTTCTACAACAAAATGCAAAATAACCCTTGGTGAACACATGAGAAATGAGCACAAGCAAAAATTGTGACATACAGTGTGTAACTGTGACTTAATATTGAATACGCTACCTTCGGCCCCTCCCCCCCGATTTAAAAGTAAGGGGTCATTTAATCCTTACACTATACATGGTAATCCCAGAAGAGCCTCATGGTAATTTGGTGTGATGAACATACATATGCAGGAACTTGGAGATATGCCATGATCTAAAAGTATGGTAGACAGCTTCTACAGCAGAAGAGAATGGGTCATACTCTCCCATCTAGGTTTTCTCACTGAAAGAGGATCACTCATACTGGTCCATCCCAGTCTAATGACAGGGGAGAGGAAAGTTAAATTATTTTAGGCTAAAACTGATGCTAACCTTTGGGATTAAGTAAAGACGGGATGTGTCACCATGAGCTGTGGCAAATATTTTATATCTAATAACTTTCAGGTCTAAGGCATGCTCTTTGCTGTGAGCTGTCATTTCTGACAAAAAGTATTCTGAAAATTCAGTCATGCCCTCTTGAAGCCCCAGTAGTGTCCAGAAAACCTGAAGCCACCCCAAAGAGACTACCATGCTCCCCGACTGGAAACCTTATTGACTGAAAAATGGCCCAAGTGTAGCTTTTCAGGTGACCCCATTTCACAGGCGTGCTGACAGTTGATGTAAGACGATGGTTATGGAGCAGTGCACCCATCTGTTTACTATATCGCTGCACCGTGTTTACTGAGGTCCTCTGCTGGACCACGGAGAGCTCCCAGCTCCTGGACTGAAGGGACAGCTCCTGAGGCTGGTAGGTCCCCGGGAAGAGACCCAGTACGGCAGCTCCCCTCTCCTGCCTCACAGCGCAGCTGCGCTTTGTTCCTAAGCTAACCCTCTTCATTCATAAAATCTAAAGCTGAGTCTCAGTCAGTTCTGGGAGGAGGGGGTTGTATGTATCAACTCACGTACGTCTCAGGCGCGCGATATTGTCTGGGACATCATTGTGCCTTATTGGTCGCCTGATCCTGCTGTTCTTTTGCTGGGCTGTGACAGACGCATCCTAAGACAATGGCATTGAGAATAATGGGGGTCGGTCTAGGGAAGGCGGAGATACTGGGTCTAATTGAACTGAGCTAAGCTCATCTCCTCACTGTTTACCCACAACAGTTAAACCGCACAGAACGGGATCCGGGTCCAAATCTGTCTCCCACCCACGGCTACCTCCACCCCTAGAAGCAGCCCTTCAATAAACTGTTCCCTCCCTGTCCTCAGCAGCAAAGACCGCTCTAGGCAAACATGTCACCCGCCACTAACTATGCGTAAAGGTGTGGGAACCCACCGAGGCTTTAAACTGGTTTCCTCCGGGCTTCATCTCTTACGCCCAGGACTGGTGTAATTGACAATGCAACGCATCTTTTTGCACGTCTCTGCACTTCCCCATGCCTATGTACAATTATGCTGCTTCCTCGCTGTTTCTTAGCTCGCCTTTATTCCTATTCCTGCAGCCATTAAATCTGTGAGCAAAGCTGGGCTGCTAACGCAGATCGGTTCTATTCTAATGCCAGCGCCTTACAATCGGGTGGTTTGTAATATCCAAGTGTCAGAAGATTCCCAGGGTAATCTGCCAGCCCTCTCCCCCTCCCGAAAATCATACTAATGCGCAGATTGTAGAAGGATTTGAGTCTGCAGCCGGGGAGAAAGGGATTAGGGCGAGAGCCCTGGAAGTTAAATTGTGCTGCATATAAAAAAATGGGCGGATTGGTCTGGAGCTGAGAGCTTGGTACCACCTTCCTTTCTAAAATAAAATCTCCCTGGCATGAAGTCACAGCCTATTTCACATCCGGTTTACCCTGGGACGTATTACTACTGTCTTGCTCCAGAGAAAGCTTTTGTTGTGTAGCCGCGGTCTGAATACTGGGACCAGAAATTTGGGTGGTAAATCTCCAGCACCGGAGCACCGGCAGGATCCATGATGGCTGAGAGCGAATGAATGAGAAGCGGAGCCGGGGGGAGCATCGCAGCTCCAGCCACCGAAAGCTCCTTACCTCCAGCTGCCTCGGTTTCCTGAGCGATTCTTTCGAGAAGACTTTGCCAGCGATTCTGCAAACCTGCGCCCAGAGGGGCTTCAGGTAAGAGCCGCTTTTTTATTGCGAACGGACCTTGGATGGCTCGGGGCTTTCGGAAATCACATCTCTGGCTAGAGATGCTCAATTTCCCCACAGCAGGTGCGTTTCAATCTCCACCCCCCCCCCGCCCCCCGCCGCCACATCCCCTGTTGAGGATCCGCAGCGATCGGGGGGCATTTTTACACAAATGCATCTGAAAATAGTCCCTTAGAAAAACATTTTCAAGGGCTGGGGGGATGGGGATTGCTTTACTCTGGGAGAGGTGGGGAAACAAAAGTTGAAATGCAGGAGGGAAAACATGTCTAAATCTGAGCCTCAGATCAAGGCAAATCTCTCATCGTGGGTCCAGAAAGACACTGAAATGCATCTTTTCCGATGGACGCTCCTAAAAGAACCAGATATATGTGGGTCTTTTCTCCCATTTTGAATAGGAAAACTGAAGAATCTTGAAAGTAATGTCTGGGGTGGGGGTGGGCTGGTTATGCTGGGGTGACTGGAATCACCTTTTGTTCCTTTTAACTGTAACATTTGCTTTTTAATCATCTAGAAGCTACTTCTCCAGAAATTACAACATCTCTCTGATTTTATTGAAGGGGTGGGGGTTCCCATCAGATCCAGGAAGATAGTTGAGGTTGATTCATTTTTTTGCTACACTGTGGACCTTTTGCAAAACCAAAACTTAACAGTAAGAAGTGCTTAGGACATTACAGATGTTACATTTATCATTATAGGGTACAGGATAACCATATAATTTAAAATAAAGATCTTTAGCGTTGTGTTCCTGTTATACCCAACTCATCTGTGTCACATCCCCGGGATTAGCTCAAACCCACTGAATATTTACCTCCAGATCATTTCACTATAAATATCCTTCCTAATTGTATTTCATTTCTCATCTGTCACTCTGTGATGGTATTTTATTGCTGGGAGTGGGCAATGGATTGGGGTAGGTATATTTAAAGGTATGACATGACGAGGTAGCATGCCTCATTTTCTCAGACATTTCAGATATTCCAGTTCATTCCTCATTTTGACTCTTCACGGGAAATGGAGGTTATAGATTTTTTTTTTTAATTCACAAATGCTGGCAAGTTAGTGGATTCCAGTACACAAATATATACATAGGGACTTGCAGTAGCAGCTAGGCAGCCATTTGAATGTTGAATAAATATCACAATTACCAGCAAAGTTTGTTTCCAGAGTTACTGGGAAAAATATGTATGCTTGGCTCACTTTTTACTTTAATTGGAGTCTGTTTGGAATAATAATTAAATAACTCAGGAGCTATTTGATAGGCAAGAAAAAATGCTCTTTATGTGGAAACATTTCCTACCTTCAGCCACTGAGAATGGCTAGAGATTTAGAAGACGGTATGTAGGCATTCAGCACATGGTTTGATTAATAAAGTGGGTCCTTTAGCCAGATGGAAATACTAGTGTGCATACTTAGCGGTAGGTCACAGACTGAGGCTCCAAACATTACATTTGTTACACAGTGATGCTTCAACAGACTAAAAACAGGAATATCTCTGAAGAAAGTTGTTTCCATAATACCAAGGTAAAGCGCTTATAGCCAAGGAAACAGCTCCCCTCAGTCATGAGCAGACATCCAGAATGGCACGTCTGCACTCAAGTAAGTAAAAGAGATTGAGAAATATGCAATTGTATTTGGCTATTCATAGATATTGTTGTCAATACAGAAGGATCCTGAGTAATGGCTTCAAACTTACTCCTATGCTAGGCATATTAATTCAGTAATGAGTATGTTTTACAAAAAGTTGAATTGTAATATAAACAAGAATCAAAACTGATTGCCACGTGTGTGTCCAGTAAAAGAAGGTAAAGAGGGGAATGGATGGGCTACCATTTCTTTGGTTTTACACTGAATGACGTGCCATAGCACTGTGAGGTCATCGACTGACATCAAATCATTTAGCTCAAGTTGCTTGAAACCTGTTGTGTTTTTCCAAATGACTGTAGTAATGCAAGGGTTGTTGATTATTATTTATTTTCCTTTCCAGCCTTCAGTTCACATCATGAAGAGCATCCCGGCACTTTGTGACTGTCTTTGGGCCTGGACCCTACTTTTGAATGCACTCTCTGGAACAAGGTGGGGAAGATATTTTAAAGGCTTTTTTTTTTTTTTTGTAAGAGAAATTTAGCCCCTTCACATTATTATAAAGACATAAGAAACTGTCACACAGACTGGGCTTTACTTAGAGTATTGAGGGAAGTTAATCTCTGTTCAAATCCCAGCTAAATATAAACAATGAACAGTGAATTAAAATCACAATTTGCGTAACATCTTTATGCTAAAACTGCGAAACTCTTCAGCAGAAACCATTTAATGTTATAGCTAAATTATCAATTAAATACACGTAAAATTATGTATTTTACTTTCTACTCACAGATAAAGTGTATGAGAGTTTATTTTATATTCCAGTTGTGACCGTGAATCTAATAGAAAGAAAAGTGTGCTTAAGACTGTGCTTTAGTTCAGCATTCTTGGCCTAATCCCACTTCCTCTCATATCAGTAGCAAAACTCCCATTGTATTCTGGATTGGATCCTAAATTGTTTAATTAAAAAATGTTCGTACTTGTTCCTGCAAACTCTTACTCATGAAAGTAGTTCTTACCAATGAAACTCACCATTGGTAAGTGGTGAAGAAGCCTTAAATGCCTAACAATTTACAGAATCAGGCCCCCAACAATGTTAAAAACTGTGTATAGAGTTAGCTTTAATCCTAGTACCATTCATGATCATCCTTTTATTTGAATGTTTAAACCTATGAGCTAAACTTTGTATACTCGAATAGAAATATGCAATCCAAAGTTCACGGTTAGGGAAAGCTTAAATATATATTTTATTGTATTTTGAAATATTAAAATCCTACCTAATTAATAAGTGTCATTAAAGGTATAGTCTTACCACTGTCAATGATCAGCCTTAAAATATCCTGTACATAGTTTTCTATAATTTCTTCTTTTTTGTCTTTTATTTAGCAACTCTAGAGAAATTTATCTCATGACTAATCAGGAAAGCTTAGATAGGTACAAGAAGATAAAAAGGTCTACTTTATATGATTATTTTTTCTAAACAATGGAGATGTAAACAGTGTCTGTATATAATTTGATATGTGTTGAATAGACAAAAAAGATTTTAAAAATACCGCTGTTAAAATCTGTCTAAAAGGTGAGACTTTAACATATTCATTAGGTATTAATTTTTATCTTTCATTTGCTAGGTTATTTTGTGAAATTACATCTCACTGGAACCATATTAATTGTGAGAGAACTATAGTCTTAAGGGAGAACTAAAATTCATTTGACTAGTTTTGAAAAATTATGTGAAGTGTCACTATTATAATGACCTGTAGATGGTGATAGTGTACAGTGTTTTATTGTACAGTGATTTAGGAAACCACAATCACATACAGTAACTTTGATATTTTTCTTCAAAAACGTACACACTCCCACATCAAATATATCTGTTTAGGAAGTCATTTTCTCCAAAGCAACTTCAATTGCCTTTATTTCTAGATTTGTGTCAATTCCTTGGCAAATATAGTATCCTCACTAAATAAATTTTTTCTTAAGTAACAAAGTCACATTTTTTTCAATCAGATGGGTCTGTTCACAGAAAATAAAAATCAGTGTTCATGCTATTTGACCAAAAAATTATTTCCTGAGTTTGGACAATCTAGAGTGGAAAAAAATCACCCTTACTTGGAATTTATAACATATTATCTGTTTCACTTGTGCCAACAGCTCATGTTATACTGAAACATCAAATAATTAAAAGCAAAACATCACCTACCACACTACCTTTTTTGAGAAAATAATAGGAATAATAACTAAATGTACTTAAAATTTCACACTCAGAAATAGAATTAATGGAATAATTATGTTTTGCCACAGCTTCTCAGACTACATTGCCATTTGTCCATCCCTCTTTTCTCCTACTTTACCCCAGGGAAACACATTCCTTTTTTCTTATCAGCCTTAGGAAAGTGTACTTTCTTTTACCTTAATCTTGATCACCTTCTGTTGTCCTTGAGATATGTATGCACAGCAGTTTGTTTACGACAATGAGTATTTAGGTAGAATTTAATCCAGAGAAGATTACACAGCTATCCATGTTGCATCTTGGGACAGATCCTCTAAAATATAATGCACTTTGTGGAAAAGTGTAATATATCAGTTTAATTTGTTAATTAACATGTAAGTAACATCTGAAAAAGGATATATGTAAATATTTTGGCACATACTTTAAATGATCAATTTTTAAAAGGAAACCTATTATACTAGAAATATTTGTTTATGGTAATTGAAAGAAAACATGAAAGAATTTATTAACTTTTCATTGAGAATATTTGTCATTTTATTCTGTTTATTAAAAACAGAACTACAGATACCTTTATTTTATAGATTCCCAGTTACAAAAGGAATTACATAGCCCTCTCAACAACACATGAAATAAAACAGTGATTAAAAGTTTGTAAATCTAGTTTCTGTTAGTTTTTTTTTCATTCTGTAGTTTGCTTTGTTCAAAACCTCTTTGGAAATGAGCATAACCATGTTTTTTTTTTTTTTTTGGTCCCATGGTCTCATGCAAACAGATTCCTCCTGCCTCCCATTTTTATGCACTCAGAATCTAAAAACAAGATTAAATTGATGAGGTTAAAGGAATATATATATATATATATATATATAGTAACTTGCTCCCACATTTCTTTCTTCTAATATAATCCCGGCCACTTAAGACAACTAGGTCTGGCAGAATGCTGAATCCCTTTTATTAATGTCTACATAGAAAACACGCTGGCTACAAGTGTACAGGTTGCACATCTCAAATCTGGTACTTTCTCATCTGACAACATCTGTGGTATAGCAAGACCATAGCAGGACCATAGACATTGACAGGTGAGAGATTAATTGGCTGGTGCAGGATCCCCAGCGGGGCTGGGAGGTGGAGCACCTTTTTACCCTATGGCAGCACAGGACTGGGAGCCAGAGCCCCCACTGGCCTCACAGAATAACGGTGCTGGGAGCTAGAGCCCCTGCTGGCCCTGCAGCAGCAGGGGCTGAGAGGCTGATGTGGTGCTGGGAGCCGGAGCTGGGGGCCAGAGCTTGGGGACAGGGACTGCCTGGAGCCCCATGGCAGCCTTGGGGAGCCTGGCCTGGGACCACAGTCCCAGAGAAGGTGGCAGCAGCCCCAGAGCACAGAGCTGTCTGCGTGCAGAAGCCCTACACCACTCCTTGTCCAGCAAATTCTCTTGTTCAGGACCCATCAGGTCCCAAGCAAGTTGAATAAGGGAGGCGTAACCTGTAATAGTTTTCAACAACATGATATCATCTAGCAAAAACTGTTCTGTATCTGACCCATATTGGTTACCTGATTCAGTAATATTTTCAACACTATGTACTGGAAAACAATTTGGGTTCAAGTCCAAATTTCACTGCCTGTTCAGGTGTTTAATGGGAGTTTCCCATGGTAATGAATGGAGTAAATTACATTCCATTATAGAAAGCATGTGGACAAATTGGAGAGAATCGTGCAGAGGACAACAATAATTATTAGGGGATTGGAAAACATGACTCATGAGGAAGACTGAAGAAACTTGGCTTCTTTAGTCTTCATAAGAGAAAATAAGGGGGGGAATTTGATAGTAGCCTTCAACCACCGGATAGGGAATTCCAAAGAGCCAGACTATTCTCAGTGGTTGCAGATGACAAAACAAAGAAAGCTTTGCCCATGGGCAAAGATAACTTATGCGCCACAATATCGGTTAGTCTATAAGGTGCCACAGGACTTCTTGTTGTTTTTGAAGATACAGACTAACATGGCTACCTCTCTGATACTAGTAATGCCATTGATTAAAATAGACTTCACCCTGATATACACCGGTGTTAGCGAGATTACAATAATCAAAGACTTTGATTCTGCCAACCTCCTTCAGACAAAACTTACCACTGACTTCAATAGAACTTCTGTCTGAACTAGTACTGCAGCATTAGGAACATAGGAGAGAAACTTATGGAGAATGAAGGTTCCTAGGTCAACACGTAGCTTGATTAAGCAATTATATGGAATAATTGTAGCTGTTCTTTTCATGATAATCTGTTCATGGAAAACAAAAGCAAAAACATACCAGCATGCTCTAGCTCTGATTCTCTAGTAAGCGCTGCACAGATGTCAGTTAAGCTGTACACATTTATGAAAGATATTTCTCTGTATTATACATTTTCTCTTTATTTTAGCAAATATGAATATTGAAATTCTGAACCCTTGATAATTATAAATCAAGCACATTAACATTTTCTTATAAGTACAAATGTCATTCTGGAATATAAACTGCAAAATTATCTATTAATGAGTAATAAGGTAGGCAATAAAGAACCCAAGCTCCACTTGCTTTCTATTTGTAGAAATGAACTGGTGTTAACCAAAGCTTTTATTGCAGATGTGTTCTTTAAAAATAAAATATTTAAGAGAAAGGTCCATGAAATGCACTATAATCTGGTATTATGGAAGAGATTTCATCTCCACAAATCAGTACAAGTAAGGTTAAGAAGATTTTGGAATTATTGTTTTGTAGAGTTGAAGATTTATAATGTCAACTGTTCTTTGATTTCAGCTATGGACAAACTTCATTACAAGATGAAATTAAAGACAACACTACAGTTTTTACTAGAATACTGGATCGCCTGCTGGATGGTTATGATAACCGCCTGAGACCAGGATTGGGAGGTGTGTGATATTGTCATTTTGAAGCAAATTAAGTTTAAATCGATTGTTTTTATATTCACATTTGTTTTGTAGATTCATACAAAAGTTTTAATGTAAAAGACACTTCAGTAAAACAGTCACCTGTATACACTCACACACCTGCACACATTTAAATTACGACAAAATATTTGGTTCTCAGCTCAACAAAACATTCCCTGAGTTTTGGATAAATGAAGAACAGAAAATTTGGCCCAGCATTTGGCTAACTTGGTTGACAGTAAACTCTTTCATACCTGGCTGCTCTGGGACCAGGAGGTTGCCAGATATTCAAATATTCTGGGTGAGAGAAAGGTATATCTAGCAATGCATAACACTAAAGGAGAACAAGATTAGACGATAAGAAACAAACAAAAATATATGCAGAGTATTTTGTCTACCAACAACAGTAGCAACGTCTGCTGTACACTTACACTCTATTTACTTTCACTACACTGTACTTATGGAAAACATAAATAAAATGTACTTATGGGTAAAATAATGGTTATCTGAGAGTTCTGGAAGATAGAATACCGGATATGAAAGAGTTTACTTTATTTTAAACCAAACAAAATGCCATTCTTACTCATATAAATATCTCAGCAAATTTTATAGGGTTTGGACTAGGTAAGGGTATTTACATTTGGCCAGCTAGGCTTTGTCTCTGGAGTTACAAAATGCCTATTATTTTTTCAGTTTAATGATCCAAATCTATAGAAAGGGAAAATAGTTAAACTGCCCTCATTTCCTGTACCACAGTGTTGTTAAGACTCTACGTGCTTCTTTATCAGGAAAAACACTGTATTTATAATTCACAAGCAGAATAGGAAAGCTGCATCCAAACTGATACTTGCTCATGTTCTACAATAGCACACTGATCCATCATTTGGTCTTATATGATGACTTTGCACAGAAAATGTTCCAAATAGAGACATAATTTATTCTCTGCAATGATTTTGAAAAGATGACTTTTGAGATTGTTTTCTTTTCCAGTCTCCAGAAAAAATACTAAATATGTCATATAGCTTGTCTTCCCTCATTTATTAGTTTTCAGTAGATTTCCAAAAAGAAGCTTTTAATATACAGAATATTTTTCTTTAAAAGACTTAATACATTATTCCCTAACCCTGAAGAAAGAATCAGACATTTAAATGTGTATTTAGTTTGTGTCTGTTAATTGTTACATTTTGCCACAGTCTTTGAAGATGAGGTCAAATTCATCCCCGGTCTGACTTCATTGACTTTTGCAGATGATAATTTTTTCTTTTACAAATTAATTTTTCTTCAAGAACTATACAGAGGAATGTATGGTTCTATATTATGGATCTCAAATGTAATTTTGAGGCTAATATCCAACAAAACAAATAATCGCTTTGTACTAATATTTTTCCTGGAGTCAACAGTTGACCCTTACACTCTCCAATATTGTAAGGAGTATGGGAGGTTGATGGGAGAAACTCTCTCGTCGTCCTTCCTCTGTGAGGATCATGAGGTAAGTCAATCATAAATAAGTTGACTCTAGCTACACAATTGCAATTGACTTTAATGTCTAGTGTAAAGCTGGCCTGAGAGACCAGCTTGGAAAGGATCTGGCCTAAAACCAGAATAGCGCAAAGATATCATAAAGCCTCCTACAAACTTTCATGCCCTCTCCTGAATGGGGTTGTGTGTTCCTTAGCTGTAGCCAAGGATTTAGACCATAGTATTTACTTACTCTGTTGATGTAATGCTCTTTAGTTGAGTGACTAGCTTAACTTGTCAATTCAGTTGTGTTTCTGAGAATGACCAAAGAACCCTGAAGACTATGACTCAGGAATACGTTTAAATACGTCCAAAATGTGCCGAAATTGTGAGCAATACATTGCATAATTCGAACACAAAGCAGTACAGTAATAGCTTCCACTGCATTGTATACTTACTGGAGAGCCAGATAAATTCTGGAGCACAGGCATCATGTGAGCTGTAGGGCTGCTATATTTTATATCAGAGTGTTTTTCAGTATGTTTTGCTTTATTCCTAAGTCCCATCATGTATTAGGAACTTTCCTTTATTAGATCATTTCTGGGAACTCCCTTAAATGGAAAATCTAGACAGCATATAAATTGATTTAACATAAGATATGGTTATTATGATCACAACCTTGGTAAGGCCAACACAGAGGTCACAGCAATGAGTGTAGATACCTTAGAAGAATTAAAAATATTGGAGCAGATGACCAATGACATTAGATCAGGGTAACCGAATATGCACATAATAGAAAGAAAGATGGCAGCTTGGATATGATTTTGAAAAAGATTTATATTTTGTACCAGCAACTTCCAGGTTGTAAGTAATGGTGGTACAAAATAAAGAAACAGAAGGTGGGACAGTTAATATTTATATTGGACTTACTTCTGCTGCTGAGAGAGACAAGTTTTTGAGCCAAACAGTCAGTGCTTTTCTAATAGAAAAAAAAAAGGTGCTGGAACTCAAGTCTGATTCCTCGCATAGGTTAGAGTGTTCAATTGTACTGCTGCAGTCCAGCGCTGCTGCAGGGTGGCAGGGGCTCTTGCTGCAATCCCCATGTTGCTGCGGGACAGTGGGGGCTCCAGCCCAGTCCCTGCACTGCTGCAGAGCTGGTGTTGACAATTTTTCTTGTATTCTAATTGAAAAAGGGGGCCAGAACTCTGTTCCGGTGTTTTTTACCTGAAGAAAAAAAAAAACTGCACATAGTCATTTAGATGTCTGGGTGTCTGACATCTGCACATAAATAGCATTTGTTGTTTTCATCCATAAGCATGGGCATAAAACTACATTTCCAGTTATTTGTGGCTCTAAAAAAACTTCACTCACAAGAGGAAAGTTGGAGGGAGAGGCATTGTTCAAAATAAGCCTCATGAATATTTCTGAATGTAAGAGGGTGATAATTTAGTGGAGAGATTGGGTAAGGAAGTGCATGAAAGAGTAACAGACTGCAAAAACGGAAAATCAGATTAGACATTAGGGAAATAATAAAAGGAAAATCAGTTAGATAATAGAATCATTTACTAGCGGAAACAGCTGAGGCCCTTTACTACAGGAGTTCAGAAGTACACTAAATGCAACAATTAGATTCCTCTGATTGTTTCAGCTGTGTTGTGTGAAACAAATCAAAGGTGCAAATATAACAGTGGAAAGGAGGGAGCATGTGGAACGGAAGGGAGCCTTTAGTGGCCAGCAATACATCTGCCTGACCAGCAAAATTTTGAGGTTCTGTGGTAATTTGATTGGAGTGAATGGAGTCTGTGGGGATAAAAACAGGGAGTAGCTGCTGTAAATGCCACTAGGGAAACGTCAGATTATCCATGAGGAATGACTGCCCCATTAACTTTTGATTTGGGGCTACTGAACACGGGGGGGTTAAGAGTTTTAGACTTGACAGCAGCAATGGAAAAGGGAAAATGATGTGCAGAGGGCCAGACACTCATACCAGGTTTTCCTATAAGGTATTACAGTGCTCCTTCAATACCCTCCTACATTCCTTCCCTACCACTTGGGGCATTCATTGAGATCTGTTGCATTTCAACCTGGCACAAGTGTGGAAGTAACATGTCATCCTTCATAATGTCTTCCATGGAATAATACAATGTAGGTGGATCGTACAAAACAATCCTGCAGGAGAAGGGAAGGAAGAAATATGGGCTTGACTGATATCCCTTAATGGATTCTGATCTTTGTAGTTATTCCTCAAACACACATTAAAGATCCCATGTGGATCACTGTTATATGCATGCTGCTCTATCGTTACTTTAATCTACACCTCATAATGCAGACAAATTAGTTTGTGCATGCTTCATAAAATCGGTAAAATTATTTTGTGACTACTGTTTTAAGGATCTAATAAGGGCTATTGGGTAAGGTAGATAAGGTGCTTCAGGTTCCTGAAGACTAGCTGGATTTAATTACAATAAATCCATATATGTGGACATGAATGATGAAAAGCCATGTGTGTCTGAGAACTCACCTATCCTGGAACAAGTTATTTTCACAATGTACATGATGTTTACAGTTTAATCGTGACAGTAAACTTTCCATATATGGTTGGATAACAGTGTTATCCAAATATACATATTAGAGATTAGGGCACTTATAGTAAGTGCATTTGGAATGAGATTTGAATTCACCCACAGTTTTGGTATAGGCCATATCTGTGTCTGAGACCCTGAGGTCTTTACTGTGAGCTTTGTCCACAGATATAACGGCCAGTGCAATCTTCTAGTCTGAACTCATTGCAACAGAACTTCATGCATCCACTCCTGCAATTGATCTGTAATGTCTGGGTGAGATTCTAAAGTCCTCAGATCATGATTTGAAGACTTTATGTTTTAGGAAAGTCCATCATTTATTCCAGTTTAGAGCAGCATGTGACTGTTACAGCAGAGTTAAGGGGGAAAACAAAACAAAATTAAAAAACAAAACAAAACCCCAGGATCTCTGCCAGTCTGATTTGATGGACAATTCCTTCCCAAATCCAAATACGGCAATCAGTTAGACCCCAAACATGTTGGCTAGATTCACCAGTCTGACACCTGGGAAAGAATTCATTATAGTAACTCAGAACTTCTCCATCTATCTCAACTCTGGCCACTGGAGATAATTTACTATCCTGACATTCTTCTTAACTTTGAGGAGTCCAGTTAAACTTATTTGATGAAACTAAACTGGACCCTCTGATCCTACTTACTTCTTTCTCAGATAATCTCATACAGTCTGTATCTTTCAACAAAAGACATGGTCAGAAATAGTCTGTTCTTTGATCCTCCTAATGTTCTAAAATATCTCAGAGGGTCTGATCTATCAATGCTTTTATATTTTAGTTTCAGTCACAACTTTCATTTTGAAGGGCATGCAGTGTGCCAACGATTTGTTTGGATGCTGCAGAATGTATGTTAATTAATCTTCCACTTCCTAAGAATTATCTTGCAATTATGCATTCTGTGGAGAATTGCAAAAGTTATATTACTGTTAGAAATATCCAAGTTATGTAATTCTCAAAGTAAGTGCCATTGCCACTGCCGTTGCCATTGTGTGAGCGGGAGAGAGAGAGTGAGACAGGAAGAAAATTTTTCCTCCTGTTATTTGCATACACATTCTTTTTTCATTTACTTATTGGTTTATTCCCAGAAAGTAATAAGATACCTGATAAGTTAAAACACAGTATTTTACTTCCATATTTACTTATGTTTGAGCCAGAAACTTAGTTTACTTCATTATTTTTAGGATTCAGATTAGTTTAACTTCAATATCATTAATAAAACAACTGCTCCCTCTGCGGTTATATTATACTGGATGATATTTGTTTATATTTTGGGGGCCAAACCATCAGCTAGTATACACTGGTTTACACATGATGTGGTTCTGGTCCAACGCATATTTATATGCATTATGCCATCAGATAGAGAGGCCCTTTTGAGTGTTCTGATATCTAAGACTAACACTGGAATGTATAGAAAATAATGAATGAGAGTTGATTTTAATAGTTTGCTGAGCAATAGCCATCTGATCCCTGATTCTCTGGTGTGTTAAATTTATTTTGCACTGTTTCCTTGGTGCAAATGTGATTTTAACAAGTCAAATCTTTGAAGAATCCATTTTTATAATAGCACTCAATGGCATTTGAGTGAGCCTACCAGTTTCTACTCTACCTCACCCCCATTCCTGGAAGTTGCACCTATGGGCAGGAGAATGGGAAATGTCAGAATATCTAGCAATCCATTTGATTTCTAGCAATCCATTTGAATCCATCTAGCAATCCATTTGATTTGATGCTAGGTCAGTTCCTGATCATAACTAAAGGTATAGTGCTGGGAAACTTTTCTGTGATATTTTTGCACTCCATGGAATGTGAATCTTCTTTTTCTGCAAGGTGTTTTACCTTCGGCTCGTAAGCTTTTTGCAAGTGGCAAATACTGGCAGAGGAACGTTCTTCTTCCAAGTTGAATACCTCTTGTAATAACCATATATATATTCCAGTGATTGAGGTTAAATTCCCATTATGCACTTCTGTAAGATTAAGCCATGAGTCACATAGATGTCAAGGATTCCTTACATTTATGTAAGAAAATTAAGTTGCTTGAAGACCACATGGATGAGGGCACAACTCCTTTTCACTGCATGGTTAATGAGGTCAGTTCACCATCCAAATGCTTTTGTCAATGGAGTCATTGTAGTATTTACATAGTCATAGAAAGGTGTGTGTGTTACTCTGTATCTGCACAAAACAAAAAGCAGTAATGTAGCACTTTAAGGACTAACAAAATAATTTATTAGGTGATGAGCTTTCGTGGGGCAGACCCACTTCCTCAGATCTATCAAAATGTAATCATTGTGATATAATCCAGTGTGATGGATCTGAAGAAGTGGGTCTGCCCCATGAAAGCTCATCACCTAATACATTATTTTGTTAGTCTTTAAAGTGCTACCTGACTGCTTTTGTTTACTATTTATATGTTTCTCAGTCTTGAACATAAAAGTATTAGAATTCAAAAGACAAGGAAATTCAGCAACAACTGTAATATTATTCTTTGTGTGACTAAGAGTAGCTCCAGGACACTTCTCTCCTTCATTTCTTTAAAGAAATGCCTGAGATTGCCTTAACTACTATTTACATTCTACACAGACTTGCTAAAATGATACAATAACTTTGTTGATTATATTGGCTGTGATGTTGGATTACATCACATTGGATTACATCACAATAATTACATTTTGATGAGTAACCATTTAAAATTGTATTTGATTTTAAATTTGTAGAAATTTTGGATATTTCAATTAATATAAATAAAATTAATATATACAGTTATGGCTTTCTCTTCATAACTTTTGGTTCAATATATACAGATTTTGTTTTGTTAATGCTAGTCTTTTTATAGTTGAAAATGAGTTTATTTTTGCTTCTGTCCTCTCCCAGGTGCAATAAGTTGAAATCAGTTTAAATCTTGAGACATCTTTTAAATTAATCATTTCACAATTATATTGTTTTACAACTTGGAAGGCATATGTGTATAATGTAAAATGTGTGTGGTATCTATATAATATATTCCAATGTGTCAGTGATAAGGATGTGGGTGGCCATACTCAGTTGCTGGAGTAGGAATAGTGCCCAGTGGTTAGAGTGAGAGTCCACAGTGAAGAATTAGTGCCCAGGATTAGGACCAGGTTAAGTGGAGGGGAGGGGTGGGCGGAAAGAAAAGGGGACAGTTACCAGAGTTCGAAACTCCATTTTAGAGAGAGAGAGAGAGAGGCTATGTCTATACTAAGGAAATAAGTGGATTTTAGGGAAATAAGTGGTATTTGTGTAGCTAGAATCGACTTATCATAATCAACGTATTTCCCTAGTGAAGACCTAGACACTCTAGTCTTGCAGTGATCTTCCTTCCAGGGACCAAATGCTGACCCCAAAGAGACTGATTTTGCCACATGTTCACCAGACATGCATAACTGAACTCTGGAAGATCAACCCTGACTGGGTCGATCTGCTTAGACAAGTAGACAAGCTGAGAGAGAGCGAGAGAGAGAGAGAGAGTGAGAGAGCTTTATGTAAATTTGTTCCACTATATATTTGTTCTTATGATCCAAAGGGCATCTGGCAGCAGGGATGTTGAATGGATTCAAACAGCACTGACAGTGACTGTCAATGACAACTTAAACAGAAATCTAAAACATTTATAAAACAGTTGTTTAATATCTGAGGCATGTACAGAACACAAAGGTGTGATATAATAGTTTAATTGGCATTTGTCTGGAATGATCTGCATGGCTCACACTTGCCTATTGCACTCACCACTAATGCACCACCTCAAACCCCAACTGATAAAAATACCTTTTTATCATGTCACACAATACTATATTTGCTCTGCATTTTTCTCTCTGTCTCTATGTATTATACCAATATATCACATGTGCATGTAAACAAAAGACAAACTGAAGGTTAAGTAATGGAGAACTTTATTAGAAATTCCCAGAAATATTAGACACATAATGGCTGCATCTACACTACAGTGACCTTTTGAAAGAAGATTTTCCAGAAGATCTGTTCCAAAAAAAAACTTTCAAAGAAGCATGTCCACACACAAAAAATCAGATCAAAAGATCGATCTGTTCTTTTGATAGAGAGTGTCTACACAGCACCTGCTCTTTCAAAAAAATGGGCCAGTGATTGAAAAATCTGGTGCCAGGAGGACTGCTCTTCCAAAAAAAAAAAAAGAGCCCATGGAGTATCTACACACAGTTTCTTTCAAAAGTAGTGGAAGAGAGCTTCCAGAAGAAGAGCCACATTCTTTCAATTTAGGATGGAAAGAGAGCATTTTATGTGTAGATGCTTCATATGTTCTTTTAAAAAAGAAAGGGCCAGATTTTCCAAAAGAACTTTCTAGTGCAGAGGCAGCCAATAAGTTTTGAGTCCAACATTGACTACTGAATACTCTTTATAGTGTTAAAACAAACAGGTACATTAGTCTAAAGTTCATATAAAGATATAATTAGCAGTAGAACTATGATCTGCCTGCACGCTATTTTAAAAACTGGCATAAAAACTCAAGTCTCAAAAAGCTATATTGTGACACTGCAGTAAAAATGGTTGTTGGAAATATTAACTGTGAAATTACATCTATAAGAAGTAAATTATCAAGCCACATTTTAGACCAGTTTTAGAATAGCTAATCTAAATCAATAAATTTTCTATTCGAGTGAGAGTGTGTGGTGGTTAGAGCTAATGAAAGCTGTTGATAGACACTTACAGTCCTAATTTCCTGCTTCATCAGAGCGTGTAACTGAAGTGAAGACTGACATTTTCGTCACCAGCTTTGGGCCTGTTTCCGATCATGATATGGTAAGTGTCAGTCTATATTTTTACAGCAATAATCTTTAGAGAGTGTCTGCAATAACCTTATATCTACCTTTTTCCTTACTTATGTATATTTTGATTCCAAAATCATTTCAGCTTTTGCACTTATCCATTACTGTTAGCTATGACTGCATTTAAGATCCCTTAAATTAGAAGCCTCTGTGACTTTAATAATGGGTTATGACAGATATTACAAGTGCGTCATAGTACAGAATTCTCCTCATATATAATCCTTGAGAGAATGATCACTCTCTCCAAATTGGCACACAGCTGATCCAATTTTCAGAAAAGATCATTGCTTTAAAATACGATAAACGCTTCAGCCTACAATGTGAGGCTCAGAACATAAAGCCCATGTTTTAAAATTAAATGCTGCTGATCAACTGGAAGTGAATTTTGTAGATATTGGCTGGTCAAAGAAGATTAATGATGAGAATCTGAATCACTCCTTTAAGGTGTGGATATCAAAGCCTAATTGCTACTTAATCATAAGGGATTCACATGTTCAGAAACCTCTAGCAAAGCTGCTGTTAGCATTGGACATAAACTTGAAAAATGATTTGAAAATATGGGTAAATTCCTTTACATTGTTGCATCAAGTAGAACCCTTTCTCATATTACATGTAAAGGGGTGCTACTGAAAAACCTGATCTGGGGCATGGCAACTAATTCCTCCTTGATCCCTACTATCTGTATAAAAATGCAAACTAGAAATATGCTAATTAATTAGGCTTCCCCCACTTCCCGACACCTCATTTAAACTAATCAGCTACCTAACACCAATGTCAAGAGAACTGGAAGAGAAAAATACAACAGGAGAAATTAATCCTTGAAAGTAACTAATTCTTTTGTGTGTGTTTAAGTTTCTGGGTTTATAAAGAAAGCCAGTTTCCAAAGTTATATCTGGCACTTTTCACAAAACTAGCTGAGGTTCCAGCTGACTAACATAGCATTAATTCGTTGGACTACAGACAAAGTGTTTCTCCACAAATTAGTTACTTTTCATGTGCTGCTTTTTGATTCTTTGCCCAAAGCCATCATTCTAATGTTACTTGAAGTTGATGATGTCATGAACACATTGGCAACTGATTTTGAAAACAGAAAGTGATACTACTTTTGGGATGATATTAAAACAGACCATTATGTCACTGTGTTGGGCTCCTTAGACTAGTCAATTAATTGTCCCTTTAGATGGTTAGTCCTTTCCAATGGAAGGTAATTAGTAAGAATGGGTGAATCAAGTGTCCCATGTTCTCACTGCACACTCACAAGATGGGAAAGAGCTGCTTTCCAGTGGAGAATGGGGAATACTTGCACAAAAGCTGATTGCACTGAGTGGATTGCAATAAAGCTGAAGTAATAACTCAGAGCAAATAATGTGTTTGAGTTTTGCCTTTCTCCTGCTTGCTTATAAACTGCAAAGAGATTGTGAAATTCTTTTATTTATTTGTTATTTGAAATTATAAATAAATCACTTCAATGGCAGTTTCTTGGACTGCAGCTTGTTTATACCTTGCTGTTATTTACACTTTGCTTCTCTGTTGATAAGTTAAGTAAGTCATTTCAGGTTCTTTCTTTCCCCTGATTGATATAACCAACCAATGCAATTGGACCCACATATTGTAAATAAAAGTTTGCAATTTGAAATTAATCTTCAGTAAATAGGCTTTTAAATAAAAAATGTAGCAGTTTAAATTTTTAAAAGTGCTTTAGGGGACCTACATTTTGAGTGCTCATTCTGAGACATCATAAGGGAGCCTGGCTTTCAGAAGCTAAAGTTAGTGCATTCTGAAAATTGGGATCTTTTAAAATGCCTCAAGTTCAGCATCTCAAATCTCTAGGCACATTTAAAAATCTTGGCTGTTTTTTGCAGCTTGGTTCAGATATTCACAGGAAGCAGTCATTAAAGGATAATGAACATGGTTGAACCAAAAATCATTTTAATATTTGAACTAATATTTATGAACATAATTTCTCTCTTTGCTTGGATGGACTATTATCTGACCATGGGCAGCCAGTTTCATAGTAAAATTCCACCAGCACATGCCACTCTGAACAATGCATCTGGGGAGTTTTCCCATGGCACAGACTGAAGATGAAGACACCTTCTAGACTCACTGATGTATAAAAGGGTACATCATGGATGAACTTTCAATCTTATTTAGACTTGGTTGGTTCAGGTGGATACATGTTAAAGCTGACTTGAGGATACTGACACACATCTATCTTTATGTCACACTTAAGATTTGGGTAGAAATATACAGGAAAGTCTCAGGGTATGTGAACTCAGAGTATGCGACCCCACTCTTATGTGTCTGACTCTGATTCCTATAGTAAACCCTGCACTGCGATTTCCAGTTGCTCTTAACTCCCTCCCCCCTCCGTGGCTCAACACACCTGGCTCTGCATGGCCCCAGCTCAGCATCCACTGGCGCATAGCTCCTACTCACTCCCAACCCCCACATCTGGCTCTAGCTCACCACCCCTCCGGTGCGACTCCGGTTCAACCTCCCTGGTCCTGGTTCCACACCCTGCCAGCGCACCACCTGCACACAGCTCTGGCTCACCCTGTACGCCCACGTCTTGCTCTGGCTCTGGCTTACCAACCCTCACGCATGGCTCCAGCTCACCCCCCAGCCCTCGTCCCAGTTTAAACTGCCCACGCTGGTTCAAACCCCTCACATGCAGCTCCAGTTCCATCCTCCCTCCCCCGTTTAAGCTGCACACACGCGGTTCTGGTTCAAGCTGCTTGCCTCCGCCAAGCGCGGCTCTGGTTCAACACCCCACCCTCCGGTTCAACCCCGCTGCTAGCTCACTACTTGCGCCTGGCTCTAGTTCCGGCTTAACTCCTTGCCCCGCTGTGGCCCAACTTACCAGCTGAACATGGCTGCAGCTCACCACCCCTGCACACAGCTCTGGCTCATCTTCACCCCCCTGCAGCCCTAACCAACCCCAGTCTTAACCCCCCCACACACAGCCCCAACTGACTGCCAGGCTTAACCCTCCCCAACTGCCCCCTCCAACCCAGGGCTTACCTTTCTGCTACTTTCCTGGCTGCAGAACATGTGTTCTGCTGGGGAAAAAGCTGGACCCCCACTTACGTGAAATCCGGATTTACATGAGGGACGCAGAACAGAACCCTCTTGTACTCTGAGACCGTACTGTAACCTCTTTACTTGGGCAGCCATAGGAACTAGGCTATGAAGGATTATGGAATGTTCCAGAATATGGGTGTTCACCATAATGAAGGCTAAACAAAGTCTATTGCTAAAGGTTTTGTATGTACAAACAACTATAGAGCACAGTACACGTGTCATGTGTCATAAGATACATCCTTAATGCATTGTATTTAAACAATGATTTTGTTTTATTTTCATATGTAGGTAATTAAGCAGAAAACGACTGACTATATAGTACAGTCCTCTGACATTTCTCGTGTTCACAACTTAAATTTGTGCTAAACAGTATAGTGTGTATATATTATATATACATATACATACACACATACATGTTTTGTGGTACTTTATTTAAGCTCTTTTTTTATCGTTATGATGTTCCAGCCACGTTCAGGTCTGAATCACGAGTGTTTCTGGATTACAGACATCTGGGTTACAGAGGTTCAAGCGTACTAGGACATAAGGCCATCTATTTTCAAAATTAAGCATAGGTGCATAGTAAAACAAAGACTGTATCAATTATCTGAATTACAGTCACACAAGGAGCACTAAATATTAAAACTGGATATTTCCTAAAATAATTTTAAATGCTCTTGATTTTCGCAACGTTAGTCTTGGGCAATGACATACACTGATCTATTAATACAATGAATTTTAGAGTAGAGGCTTTGTGTTTGCGAAGCAATATCACAGAGACAGGTGCATTTTTATATTTAAAGAAGTGTTGCTCTTCTCTATTCTCTATTGCTCATCTCCCTTTCAGCAGCTCCATAATTTCTATGTTGCCTGTTGAGAACAACCCTACTGCTCTCTCTTAAAATTACTGAAAACTAAATTTCTCTACTAAGTAAAATGAGCACGGAGAGAGATGGAGCACGTGGCATTTTGTTTCTATCACCCCACTCAATTTCATTCTTTGGGTCTGTCTTTCCTCACATCATCCATGTTTTTTGCTGTGACGCTGCTAAGGGCAGAGATTCTATCTTCCTGTATATTCCTACAGCAACTAGGACAATGGGGCCACTGGGTGCTCCGGCAATATAAGTGAAATATTACAGTACAAACAAACCAACCAACAAATAATAATGAATAAAACTCGGAAAGAGGCAACAGATAGGGCTTGGCAAACCCAGAAAATGTTGAGAAATTTAAAGTCATTTTCTGGGCTTTACAATCGCCACCTCCCCCTCCTGCAGCGATAACACTAAAATATGTGCCAATTGTATGATTTATTGTGTGACTACAGAGGGTTAATTTATTTTTCTCTCATTACATTCCCACTAATGAATCCTAGCTATAAATGGTGTGGTCAGATCTTTGCCTGATTTGTCTAACTGCCTATTTACCAGAATCACAGCAAGGAGTTTGGGGAATTCTAGTTTCCAGCTCTGCTAAATAATGTTCCAAGCCACAGGATTCACAGCCATTCAGGTCAGAAGATCTGACCATGCAATATTAAAAATGACTTTCTTATAGCTTTCATCTAGCAGAAATAGTGCTTGGGCACTGGTGTGTTAGCTCACCCAAATGTGGTTGGAGCACAACCAAAACATATTCTTTTGTACATTCCAGTGAATGCTGTGGGAAAAAGTTTTGTGGGTAATGGAGCCTATAGTCAGGAGGGGTAGAGAATCTGAAGACCCATAAACACTTACACTCTCTTTTCCTGCCTCTGCTATCAAATCACTTGGTCACTCTCCCTATCTTCTCTCAACTTCAGGTCCCCCTGCAATAATATACAGTGACCGACTGAGCTCCCTAGTGTTCTCTTTCAAAACTTCCATATCATCCCACTGTCTTCCCTTTCTGCAGTATCAGATGTGGGTAAAAATTGCTTTGTGCTGCGAGGCTGTCATTTCCCATGTGTATGTTTCACTCTATTTCTGTGTAGAAGTAAGTTTGGGGTAGAGCTTAGAGATAATATGATGAAAGCCAAAAAATCTCCCGTCACCTGCAGACCATGAGTTCTCCCTCACATCTGCTTTGATATAAACATGAGGGTGAAGACCTGAACCCATCAAAGCCAATGGCAAAAGTCCGATTGACTTAAGTGGTTCCTCATGTAGAACCACTTAATTAGAATCATGTGAGTAGTCCAATTCAAGCCAAATAATCCTGCCCTCACCAGTGGGATAAAGTAGGAGTCACTAGGTGATTGAAAACAATAGCAACATTAATGTGGTTAGAGTTGAGCACATGCTAAAATGGATTGACTAAACCATTTACCTATGTGCAATGAATTTTATTATGAATATTATAACGAGATAACAGAAGCACAAAGACAGTCTGTGCTTTACCTTTGCAGTCTAAATAGCCCATGATGCAGCTGATAGCTTACCAATTAGAAAAAATCTCCCAGTGGTTTCTGTACTATGAAATATGAACATTTATTAAAAATAATGGACTATTTAAAAGTGACCTGATGCACTACATTCTTGGGTGGAACTAAAGAGCTTCCATTTTTCTTTCCATCATGCCTGTTTTTCCTGACTGTATTCTTGGATAGATGCAGTTCTCACTTACTTGTAATATATATAATATATTCAGTGATGGCAGGGCCATTTTCCTTCACTGTTCATCACTAGTCCTTTGTCAAGAAGTCTATGGCTACGTCTACACTGGCCCTTCCTTTTTCAAGGAAGAAGGGTGCTTTCGAAAGGGGGGCTTCATTTTGAAGGAAATTCATCTGCATGGCTGTTTGGCTTTCGTAAACAGCACCTCCAGAATGGTGAGTGGCAGCCTTTATGCAAATGATATTTTGAATATGCAAACCAGCACCTCACTTGCATTTTCAATTGGCCATTTTTGCATGCCCCTTTTGAAAGGGAGAGGCCAGTGTAGGCACAGCCTGAAGGAAGACTCAGTCTTGAACCAAAAACAATAGACGATTGTGCAGTATAATTTTAAATTACCATGCTTTTAATAACTTCATAAGCATCACAGCATTGTAGCAGTTACAGGCCACAGAAATATTTAAATTCACATAGCTTAGCTTCATGTCAGTAAAAGATTATTTCTTATAAATTATTTTAACATGCTTCATCCAGTCTAATTTTAATTTTTTTCTGTCACTCACTTTGGGATGCTCTTCCAAAGATATTTACATTTTTCTATACTACCATGTTTTGCAATTTCATCTGATTGCTTCTGGGTATACTGCATTGTACCATAATAAAAAAATATTTCATTCCTTAATGAGCAATGGTTAGTGTCATGTATGGATGCTTTCACTGATATAAATCAAGAGTTATATCCCACTTTTAACTATTGTAGGTGAGGTGAGAATCAGGCATTGTGTCCCTTCGCCCTTCTCCTAAATCATTGCCAGGCAAGCTACAAGTTTGATCCAAATCTTCCTTTGACTTCCTTCAGGACACTTTCATTGTAAATCAGTCTCATTATAATTTTGAGTGATCTCTTGAACAGCACACAGCTTATCTACGTAGTACTAGAACTGAAGGAATATTCCAGGTGCAGTCTCACAAAGGTTTATTTTGTAGTGAGAGACAAATACCTTCCAACTCTACACACCATGCTTCACTATATGCAGTCAAAATACCATATCTACTGTAAATTCACATCTACCACTGTTAAGGTCTCTTTCGATAGCAATAATTTCTAAAGTTCTTCCTAATATTCTTAGTATAAATTAGTACCAATACTGTAACCAACTTAATCACTATCTTGAGATATAATGTTCTCATAATCTTGCTCTTACAAAAATGCCAAAGTTCAACTGTCAAAAATGTGAATTGCAAAATATGACATCTTGAGAGCTTTCCCATTGTCTGAATTCTCTAGGAATATACAATAGATGTATTTTTCCGTCAAAGTTGGAGAGATGAGAGACTAAAATTCAAAGGACCCATGACAGTCCTCCGGCTAAATAATTTAATGGCCAGCAAGATCTGGACACCTGATACTTTTTTCCACAATGGAAAGAAATCAGTGGCTCACAACATGACAATGCCTAACAAACTACTACGAATTACAGAGGATGGGACACTGCTATATACAATGAGGTAAGCATAAGAATACGTTGTGGGGTTTTCATTTCATTTGGAATTAATAATTTTTAAATGTACTCTTAAATGGTATGAGCTATGATCTCAAATTAGGTACACAGTTTCTTCTTACAATAACTTAAAGCAATGTTAGGGTTTGGTTGTCCCAGGAAAATAGAATGTTCCTGGAATGGGATTGCTTCTTATAAAACCAAAGAGAAAAGACAGTCACCAAATCAAATACTGTATAGTCCTCAAAATTGACAAAACCGAATGAATGTTGTGAAAGAGAATGAGCCAAGATGATGCAGAAAAATAGTATGAATGTGAAATAAGATTGTTTCTCAATAAACTTTATAGAAAAGACACAAAACGTAGAAATTTGGAGTAGTGCTCTGTTTTTGCACTGCTAAATCAACGCTGAAGATTTGAAAATTTAAAGAAAATGTTTTTGGAAATCAAATGACTAAGCCCTTTTTTGTTAAAGTATAGCAAATGTTAAGCGTTTACAGGGATGAAGAAAATACAATTGGAAAAAATTTAACAATCCCTTTTTAAAAAAAATCTGAAATAAAAATTAACTTTATGAAATAAGACCATATTTTTGAAAAATACAATCATTACATCAATCATGTACATTTTCCTTTTATTTGGGGAAAAAAAAGCTTAATTAAGGACCTGAATTACACCACATAAATCTGTTCATATTTTATAAGGAACGTCTGACTCAGTTGGGTTGCCACCTTCACCTATACCCCCTTTGACAAATTGGTACTAGGTATTCTAAAAAACTATTATTAAAATGTGCATAAGTTCATCTGCAGAAGTACATTTTTATTTTTTGATCAACGTAACAGTCAAGTATGATTTCATACGTGAGTGTTCAAACTTTCTGTGCAGTTTCAAAAATCATTGACCGTGGACAAACAAATAATAATAAAATAAATAAAATAATTTTGAAAACTTTATTTAGAAGTCTGTTTTCAAAACTACACTGCCAGTTCATTCTAATTCAAATTCAGATTCCCTGCAGTGTTTGCATCCATCTTTCAACTGAGGTTCATTATCAAACTGAGGCAAACATCTATAAAGAGAAGGCCTCATCTAATGCCCATTGAATTAAGCAGAAAGCATTTCATTCATGCTGGTGGGCTACATATCAGGTCCATATTGTAAACCTCTTAGAAATGAAATGAAGGCTTATTTTGCAACATCTGATGCCTGCGGCTGATGTTATTAGATAACTGGATAATTGGCTAACTGTAAAGCTACTGAAAAGGGAATGAAACGAGCTCATAACATTTTTGTCCTAATGCTGTCATTACTCAGGCAAAACTTCCACTATTATCAGTGAGAGTTTTGCCTGAGTAAAGAACGGAGGAACAAATTATACAATATTAGAAGACATGTTGAAGATGCCACAGTCAAGCAACATCTAGAGCTGAGCAAAGATTTACAGCACAACTGACAATGAGTCACATTTTTTAAAAAAGTCATTTGCTTGCAAACAATCTTTTAGAAGTGTGTGAAATATGATAGTAATTCTTTGGCTTTCTCTTTTCAATCACTTAACAAATATATTTTACAATTATATTTATTAACTATTCCTTTTTATAATTGTCCATACTTTTATTAATTGCATGAAGATATAACCTTTTCTTTGGCTTATGAATCCATTGTAGACTAACTGTGAGAGCAGAATGTCCAATGCATTTAGAAGACTTTCCAATGGACGCACATGCTTGCCCATTAAAATTTGGAAGCTGTAAGTTATTTTTAACTCATTGTCACCCTTTTAAGGCCACTTCATAAATATTTCATATCAGATCAGAGCAGAAGATTATTTAAAATGATAAAAGCTTTTATTTCTTCAATCTTGTATTTTTAAATGAACATTTTTCATGTAACTAACTATAATTTAGCATCTTGTCTAAGCATTAGACAAAGAGAAGTGGCTATGCTCCAAAGATGTAGACAATAGCAGTGCAGAATGGCACACAGACACACATTTAAGCTTTAATGCAACTGAATTTTATTTTGAAAATGCATGAGATTAGCATTATAGATCCATGTATGGATGAACTGATTCAGAAGAAAAGAGAACTCCATATTCCTCACCCCTAGCGAGTACATTTTTGAAACCAAATACAAATCAGTTCTTTTCTATGACACTCAGATGTTCCTAGCACTTTTTTAAATATTGGAACTAAAGCAAGGTATATAAATATAGTAAGAAAAACATCATATGGGAAACTACTTGAAATTAAAGCCTTAAAAATCCCATGAGAAGTCCCATTCTTTCAAGATTTTTAGCTACAATTAGCAGATTTATGGACTGAAAATTGAACTTCATTTGTATCACCAAAGTTTTGCTGCTGCCTTCAGTGAAGCCAGGATATGAATAAAGAAGTTGAATTTAGGTTGGAAGCCTGGCTGAGACCAAACTCTTGACACTTTTGAGAGTCATCCATCACAAATATTCCCACTTTGCAGATCAATGTTATTTTAAAATAATTTAAAAGTACATCTATCAAAAAGCTGAATTCTGAGAAAGTGCTTGGATCAGAAAAAATAACCTGGCTGGGGAGGGAAGGTAGTTTTCTCCAGTTTATTTTGAAAAAAGAAGACAAAATGAGTGAATACTTAATAGGATACAAAAGTTCCCTCAATGTCTATTTCTCTTTCCAGTAGAATTGAGTCATTTCACTGATAATGGATAATTATTCATTCTCTTCACTCCTCACTGGGTACCAGACAATGTGACAATTTACTTTGAACAGAATGACCCTATATTTACCCAAGACACGATTGAATTATTACCTAAAGACAGCTACCGATCTTCTATATAAAATTTTGTGTAGTGCTGGAAATCTGAGAATAAAAAGCTTAGATCTGAAGAAGCGGGTCTGCCACATGAAAGCTCATCCCCTAATAAATTATTTTGTTAGTCTTTAAAGTGCTACATCTCTGCTTTTTTGTTTTGTAGAGAATGGTAAGCAATTCTATAGTGAAATGTGAAGCCTTTTTATCCCTTTCTTTTGCTAAATAATGTTGCAAGTCAGTTTGAACACCTATAAGCAGCTTCCAGAGACAGCAGGCAGCAGGTATAATATATATATTCAACACAGTTCAAAGACAAGAGTCTCAGGGCTTGTCTATGTGAGCAGTTAGTGTTTAGTAAGCTGGCATTTAATTTTTTTCCTACACTAGCCTGTAATGCACTTTGTGCTGACCTTCCTGCTGAGCAATAAAAGTTAATTAGTGTGCTTTGATCTACTCTAATTTCAGAGCATCATATATCAAATCAGTCTTGTGTTCTGCAGGGTCCACATGGACTGTTTGTGAATGTCATGCCACTATAAGTTATATTTGTACCCCAGCTTTCCATATATAGACTGATCATATATACTAGGCCAGATGCCTTTCTGTGCTTGGATAGATTTGTAATCCATTTGCCACTTGGTCTCATGAAACAGTGTGAAGGAAGAGGGATTGTTTATAGATTGAGGGTGCTTCCAGAACCTAGAGTTCAAATGATGTTGACAAGTGGAGGCCATTAGCTGGAGTAGGTTTATTTGCCCTTAGTGGCCAAACCAAGTTGCATGTAGGTATAGAGGAGTGTGGCTGATGACTCTCATAATAGTCTGGGGAAACTAGAGAAATGCAAGCGGTCCCTGGCATGCCCATGAATGAGAGAATACTGATTTTATGTCCTATTCCCCATGCCTACCCCTCCCTTTGGTGTTCCCTGTATAAAGCAAGACTTTCTTGGGATTTTCAGTGCCAGGAATGGGATGGGGAAGAGGTGGAGTTCATCCACTCAGATGTAAAAGGCAGGGAAATAAAACGTTTTTCTTTTAAATTAGATGCCTATACCAGAGCAGAGGTTGTTTATGAATGGACAAGGGAACCAGCGAGGTCTGTGGTTGTGGCTGAAGATGGCTCACGATTGAACCAATATGATCTTCTGGGGCAAACTGTGGACTCTGGAATTGTTCAGTCCAGTACAGGTGTGTAATAAAGCATTGTCTTCTTGGGGGTGAGAAAAGTTTGCATTGATAAGATGCTTTAAATTTCCACAATGGAAATTAGAAAGTAAGGGATACAGATTGTAATGTAAAGTGATTCAAAATAGGAGAGTATGGAAAAGTAAAATGGCAGCGTGTTTTGGTACATTAACTACCTTTGTATTTGAACTGATGGTTAAAATGTTTTATTAATATGAAGCTTACGGTAGTGTCATATGGCATCTAACCAGAAGAAATGTAGTGGTGTACATCAAAAAGAAATATTCATCTCATTCCTACCATATCTCTATCTTGTCACAGTGATAGTTTCCTGCTTTTAATAGAGAAAAATTACAAGTAGTAATGAGAAATGACAATATCTTGTTAATAAAATATTGTTTCATTATAAATCACCATATAAGGAGCTTATATGCCAGATAGTATACACTACGCAATATTGCCGGATAAGGACAGAAAGCAAACCTGTTTGTTGTTTTAAAAATATCATAAGAACTGAAGCACAGTTGCAGTTAGAATTAACACAAGTTCAGGAATTACAGTAAGGTAGGTTTAAAATGGACTCATAATATTAAAACAAGAAAGACTAAATCTCAAATATAAGCAGTCTGATCAGATGTTGAAATCACATATTTGATCACCCAAACAGATAATTAAAGTGCAAATATCTTATTTTACAAGTATCAATGCTGATTGGAAATTCCAAATGAGTGCTATAGGAGTCCTAGTAAAGTCATCAACTTTTATTTGTTCACTCATGGAATGTAAGACTGAAGAAAAATAGGTTGTTAGTTATGAAACTGGATCAGGCATTAGAAAATCTAAGTTCAAGTCACAGTTCTGCCAGGGACATTACTGTATAACTTTAGGGAAGTCATTAAATATTTCTCTATGATTCAGTTCTAAATTTATTGTTGTGTCTACAAAGCTCTGAGATCCCATAGTGGACTTATTACAGATAAGTGCAAAACATTATTTTTGGTGCTACTCACAGATAATTGAATCTTATGTTGATTTCCAATGCTATGTTATTGGTTGTCAGGTATAAACAGTGCACACTCACCGTCACAGCATCATAGGCTATGGTTCCTTGGCAAGATGAAAAATTTTGCTTTTTCACTGCTCAGCAGTAATTTCAAATAGTTTTAATTTATTAATTTTGGCTTATTCTTAAAAGCAGTATTAAGCTAAAAATTGGGTATCAACAAGCTATAAGACTGCTGACCAGACTGAATGGTCAGTGGACCATAAAGAGGTACTCCATTAAGAGTAGTACCCACATTATATTGAAAGTGACAGAACCAGTGACTCAATTATAGTAGTACATGTACACCAGAATAAATAAAGAGCTTTTTAAATGTCATTTACAAAATCAATGAACATTAAAAAAGAGTGAGCCCTTTGATACAGACTTACTCAGCTTGGGGAATTTACAAACAGATTTAGCAACTGTATTTGAGAACCAAAAAAGTATCTGCTAGAACACTTTCAGGCCCTCTCTAGAAAATTAAAGAGAGAATGTAAAATTTAATTCTTTGCTTAAGAACTATTTTGTCAGTTCCATCAGGAATGAGGCCGCTTAAGCAGAAGTAATGAGAGTTCAAGTGTGCAATAATATAAAAACAAAATTAAAAGAGGTATTTAAAATGAATTAATACTAGTTATTTGTTGTTTGTCATTCAAGACATACATAGTACTTCACTGGCAAATAAAAAGACAATGGGCAAAATCTTAGTCCAGTAGAAGTCAGTGCAAATTTTGTCATTGACTTGTACAGGGCCAGACTGGCACACAAAATGCCTGTAGTAAGAGCCAATAAAAGTGATGAACACTAAGTATCATATCCTCAAGAGTTGTGGACTGAGGCATGTGGCTACAGGAAGAGACTGGGAGTGCTCCAAGCTGGTCTCCATAGGCTCTCCTGCAGTCTTCTGCCCTAAGCTTCACTCAGCCAGGCAGATGAAGGGCTGGCTAGGGGCATGTTCCCATACCAAGCCAGGACTGCCCAAGCCTCCCCCACAGGGATCCATATCGGAAGGGCTGAAGCTCCTTCTCCCCACCCCGCGATTCATAGTGGATACTGGTTGGTTGCTTGCTGTTCCAATTCCCATCAGTGAGTGAGGGGAAATGGCAGAGTCTGCTCTGCTGCATTTCTCTCCCTGTGGCTGGGGAGGGCAGGGGCAGACAAATTGGGCACTTTCCTCTTGCTCCCTGACAATGACGGGAAGGGGTAGACAAAGCATCATCCTAGTATGAATCTTGGGGGGTGGGGAGCTGATGCTTCCCCCCCCCACAGACATCCCTGCACATGCACCCCAACCTCCTTGTTTGAGGCCCTCCAAAACCCCAGCCCTGATTCTTGCAACCCCTTCCCTGACTCCTGCACCCCTCCACACAGAGACCAAACAGCTGCCCCGAACCCTGTCTGACACCCCAGCTCTGACTCCCACACTCCCACAAATCCCCTACTCTCTGCCCTGCCCCCCAATCCCTCAGCCTTTACCCCTGTACTGCCAATTCAAACCATGATTTGTACCACTGCAACTTAACAGGTTTTCCTGCCTATGGTGCGTGGTGGTTGTTGTGCATCTCCACTGGCTAAAATCTCTGGGAAAGAAAAGCCTAATTAAGTCAGTTTTCCCCCTTATGAACTATTTTGAACAAAATCATTTTTTCCTCTGACTAAATGAAGGTGAGAGGCTACATACAGAGCCAAAAACTTGGAAAGATACTTAAACCATGTAGTTAATACTAGATAAAGTACATGATATGGCAGAGATATGTACCTTATAAATACTCAAGACACATAATAAGAATTCTAATGCCACCACCATCATTGTTCTTGGAGAAATTTCACAGGGAAAATGTTTTGGGAGGAAGGGCACTTAGGACTTGTGTGGGAACTTCAAAGTGCCCATGACTACACTGCTTGCCGAGGCTTTGAAGATAGCAACTTCAAAGTTTGCGTGGCAAGAATTAGCCTAATGAAGTGCTGCATATGCAGCTCAGCACCTCATTGCTATGCACTGAGCAGGCTCATTTACATGCCCCCTTTGAAGGAGCAGGGCTAGAGTAGACAAGCCCCTGGTGAGGTAGTTTTCCTAATATCCAACCTACACCTGTCCTCTATAACTTCACATCATTGCTCCTTGTTCTAACATCCGTCACTATTCAGAACAGCCTCTCTCCATCCTCTTTACAACCCCTTCTTCAGGAAGTTGAAGGCTGCTATCAAATCACCCCTCGCTCTTCTCTTCTTTAAACTGAATAAGGTCAAGTCCCTCAGTCTCTCCTTGTAGGTCATGAGCTCCAGCCCCCTAATCATTTTCATTGCTGTCTGCTGGACCCATTCCAATGCATCCATGTCCTTTCTATGCTGGGGGGCCAGATGAGGCCTCACCAGTGCCAAATAGGGGGGAATAATAACTTCTCTAGATCTGCTGGAAGTATTCCTCCTAATGCACCCCAATATGGCATTAGCCTTCTTGGCTACAAGGGCATGCTGTTGACTCATATCCAGCTTCTCATCCATTGTGATCTCCAGGTCCTTTTCTGCTGCACTGCTACTTAGCCAGTCAGTTCCCAGCCTGTAACAGTGCTTAGGATTCTTTCATCCCAAGTGCAGGACTCTGTACTTCTCCTTATTGAACCTCATCAGATTTCTTTTGGCCCAATCCTCCAATTTATTTAGATCACTCTGGACCCTTTCCCTACCCTCCAACATCTCTAACTCTCCCACTAGCTTAGTACCATCTGCATATTTGCTGAGGGTGCAATCCATCCCCTCATCCAGGCCGTTAATAAAGATGTTGAACAATAGGGACCCTAGAACTGACCGCTAGGGTACTCCACTTGAAACTGACCTCCAACCAGACACTGAGCCGTTGATGACTACCCATTGGGCCCAGCCATCTAGCCAGCTTTCTAGCCATCTTACAGTCCATGTATCCAATCCGTACTTCCTTAACTTATGGGTAAGAATGTTGAAATATAAACCGGGGAGTTGTTGAAGTAATTAGACGCAGAACATACATCTGGATATTCCCTGCTGTCCAAATGGTTCAAGTATCAATGTGTAAAACAGGTTTAATAAGCAGCATTTCACAGTCTTGGCCACTTTTAAAGTTATATGAGATTAATTCTCTATTAACACAATGGCAAAAGAGTGAAGTCTCTTGATCCACCCGTGGAGTGTCCAGGTTACCAAGGCGTTCTGCCAACAATAACTTGAAAGAACGCAGCACTTTTGTTGACAGTGTTTTGCAGAATACCTCTCTCGACAGATCTGTTGACAGAAATCCAGTCTGAACATCCTGGGGTGGGGCCCTCTGTCAACAAAAAAGGGCTCCAGGGCACAGGGCAGGTGTCCTAGCCGACACTCTGTCCACGGCAGCCAGTGCTCTATGCACCCTGCCTCTGCCCATTCTTAAAGCTGCAGGGAGCCCTGGAAACCCTGTGGCAGGAAACGAAGAGTGTGGGAGCACTGGGCCTGCAAGCTGCTTAACCTTATGCACTTGGAGCCACTCCATACAGTGGAACCTGAAGCAACGGCCAAAAGCCAGCCACACCGCGACTCCCCACAGCCCTCTGTGGATCAACTGGAGGGGTACTAGGACCCACCCCAGGGCAAGAATCGTCGACTGGGCCAAGATCCAGGATTTGCTGGACATGTAAGCCGAGAAACAGACCCTACTTGACCCTGACGCAAAGCAGAGGTATGCCCCATCCTGTACCCAGCTGGCCACCACCTTGGCATCATGTGGCCACCCCGCCCACATAATGGAGCAGGTGTGGGTGAAAGTTAAATAACTGCAGCAGGGTTATACCTGAGCCCATGACACCAGGTGGAGACTAGGGCAGGACTCATGACCTGTCCCTACTACAGGGAGCTGCACCATCTCTTGGGGGTAGGAGACACCTCTCCTCTGCCTACCCCCACTGGCACCCTGGAGGAGCCCCCCACACTCACAGCTGGCCCCTGAGGAGGAGGAGGAGCAGCACTCTAGGACACAACCCCCACTGGTTCTGAAGGTGGACACAGGGTCTGAAGCCAGCGGGGCTACCTTGGTCATCACCCTGGACTTGAGCCCCGCCAGCCAGGCCAGCTCCAGTGTGTCCCCAGAGCTGGGCAAGGGTCCTTCCTGTAAGTATACCACACATCACACACTCCAGTGCATGGGAGGCAGGAGCAGACAAAGTGTAATGTGAGCGCACCAGGCTGGCTCGGGTGGGACTTCGCACTGCAGTCCCAGCGTGTAGAACCCCATGCAAGGTAGCATGTTGTATCCGGACCCAGGAATGGGTACCAGCCTGCAGCCAGTCTTGCAGGAGGCCAGATGAGCCCCTGGGGAGGGGGAAGTACTAGTCCCTGCCATGGCTGGAAGCCATCTAGCCACATGGGCACCAGCCTGACCCCAGACACACCAAGGAGTGCAGCTCCCAGCATGTGGGCATGCCTACAGGTGAAAGTCAGCACCCACTGCTGCAGGTCACGGGGTGGCAAGCTGCATGGAGGTGGGTGCTCTGGGGACTGCCAGACTGCATCTGAATCATCTGCCACCACTCCCCTGTCCCTGCTCCAGTGCCCTGCCCCCAACATCCATCCCCAAAGGCTTTCTTGAGTTTTGGCAATAAAAGAGGGCCATGCCTGCTCCTCCTGCCATGCCTGTCCCCCACTTCCCAGGCCCCCCATGCTCCTTCTGCCAACCCAGACCCTGCCATAGCCCCACTACCTCCATGCCTCCCTGTCCCAATCCAACCCCGGCGGAGACCCTGAACCCACAGTGAGAGGGGATCCCAAGGATGCCCCTGCTCAGGGTCCCACTCCTCCATTGGGTTGTGGTCCCCACACTCCCTCCATGGATTGATGCCACCCCTCTCCCAAGCCCCTCAAGCCCTCTAGCTCTGTTCTGACACCACCTACCCCATGCCTCATGCCCCCCCACTAGACATAGTTCACTGTTTTTGCAATTTGCAATTTTTTTTATTGCAAGGTATATTTTCAAACTGGTTATCTTTGGTTAAGTAAAGAAGCTGTTTGCTTACCATCTCTCTGTTCCTCTTTATTGGGGAGTGGTCAGGAATGGTGAGATGGTGAAGGGAAAGGTTGTGGGGGGGCAGGGGGAGGGCTGTGGGTTTGGATTTGCCATAAATTCCATGCATGAAAAAATGGCTGCCTTCTGCACACATGCCTCCTATTTTCCACAGGACATTGTAGCACTATGACCATTCTACAAGTTGTAGGCGTTTTTATTGGACCAATACACCTGATTCTTTTCTTCTTTTCTGCCTCATAGCCACAACTTCTCTGTCCTCATTTTCAGATTTAGAACAGGGTCGTGGTTATGTCCAAACTATTTACAGAAAGGGTTTGTATATGTCAGACTTTGCATAACTAAAATCTCCAGTTAGTATTATGACTGTTGCATGTTGGCAAGGGAGTAATACGCCCTAAGCATATTTTCATCTTGCATGTAGCTGTCACTACAACACTGCTTTAGCAAATGTTATTTATAAATAAGTATTATTTTTGCTTCTGGTGTGTTTAATGAAACAAGAGTCACTAAACCTGTTTTCATTTTGGAGATGCATGTGAAATTATTGTCAATGCCCAACAACCAATGCATTACTTTTTGATGTACCAAGCATTTAAAATGTCTAATTTTCTACAAGGTTTGTGGGGAGAAACAAAACAAAACAAAACAAAACAAAACAAAACAAAACAGATGCTTAATAGACTCTAACAAATTTCCATTTACATGGAAATTATTTTGACACCTTGAAAATATTGTTTTGCAGTGAAAATCAACAGTATTTGTGCTCATGAACAGCTATATTCTTATTACTTTATGCTACATGCATTTGCTAAGAGGATGCTTTTCTAAATGAGATTTTATTTCTAGCTACTTATACTGTTTAAATATTAAATGAAAACTAGTGTGGTTTAAAGACAAGAAACTGGATGATTTCTGAATGCAACTATAAGAAAATATAAGATTATGGCTAATAATTAGTTCCTAACTCTGACCACTTGTCCCTTCATATTACAGCACACACCTAGCTTTATGTACCATTTTTAACCCTGGAGACTGTCAAAAAAGTAAACACAAAATACAGAATAATAGGCCTTGGAATAGCTGCTATTGACTACAATGTCCCCAACAGAGTTGTGTTTATTTATACCAGGCAAATATCTGAATTTGGTTTAGGAACTGGATTGGCCCATTCCCTGCACTTGAATTTAGGGTTTTGGCTTGGCCCGTTTTTGAAAACTCAGCCAGCAGCAAAATTTCAAAGATAGTATGACATCTCTGGAGTGTAGAGGAATTTGGATATGGCAATCTGGTTCAAGCACAACTGTTTTAACAGTCATGTAATAAGTAAAATGAAAAAAATGCCCATTTATAAAACATATATCAGTTATCAAAAGGACCACTAACGTTTCAAAGCAGAGTTTTTGAAACATGTTAAAAATGAAATAAAACAATAAAAATAAGACTGTGTACTATTCAAGACAATAGTCTATCAGATAGCTTATAAATTAACGGGATTTAAGGACATGCTTAAACCATGTACTTAAATGTTTTTTTTGGAATCAGGTGCTAAAACTGGTGAAATATATTTTTGCTAATTATAAGCAGTCTTTTTTCTATAAAAATTGACCTATAGGGAAGCATATGGCTGAATTATAGACTTCTAAAATCACAGCATATTTTGGGAACGTCTGACAACGTCACTGGACTGTAGTTGCAGTGGATGCCCCTGTACATTTCAGGAAAATGAAGTCTGCAATATGTTAAACACCAGATGTTAAGAGAATAGCAAAAGAGCAGCACACTTCCCTATATTAAATCAACCTCTCTCAAACGGTTGCTGTTTTTTAATAATTGACTATAGTCCATTTATAATTTAAATACAATTAGAGTTAATGAAAAGGATTTTATTTTGTATCAGCGTAGCAGGCATTACTGCCAGTCTGTGCGCTCATCTGCAACGTGTCACATAGTCTGCGTCTACGCTACAGTCCCCTGTCAAAAGGGGAATGCACATGAGGAAAATCAGAAATGCAAATGAAGCACCAATTTACATGCAGCATGCCTCATTTGCATATTCACATTTACCAAAGGAAGCCTTTCAAAAGGAAAATAGCAGCGTGGAGCGGGTTCTTTCAAAATAAAACTCCATTTTTGAAAGCACTTTTTGTCCTCAAAAAAATTAGGAAGAAGGGTGGTTTTGAAAATGGGGTTTTATTTCAAAAGAACACCATCTACACTGCTGTTTTTCTTTCAAAAGACGTTCTTTTGAAAATGTGAATATGCAAATAAAGAATGAGGTATGTAAATAAGCCATTCATTTGCATTTACAATTTGCCTCATTTGTATTCCCCGTTGGAAAGGGACTGTGGTGTAGATGCAACTTTAAAGTGTCACATTTGGCTAGCTTCAAGCAGCTTCAGCATTTACCAAGCCACCAGTAATCCCAGGCTTTGAATCTTGTTTTCAGTTTTCACACATCAAAAATAATTGGATAATTTAAGCAGCTCACCTAAATATTGAGAGCACTATAATGTGGTAACTGTCTGTCCTTCTTAGCTTGCATTCCACAAGCAATAAATTAATGCTAACATATCCTGGTGATATTTCTATATTTGATTATATTAAAATGTCTCACTCCTGTCATATTTCACATTAATTCTTCTTTACCAGCTTTGCTAGTGAGATTGGCACTCTTCAAAAAAAAAAAAAAAACCCAGACACAGCCAAAAAAGATAAGTGGATGATAAAAGAAGAGGGTGAAGTCACACCAGTCCTCTGAATTAGTTTTTATTTGAATAAAATGTTCCTGCCAGTTCTATTTTGGAGTTTACTTTCTCTTCATATATCCTTTCCTTTACCTCTGCTCATCATTAATTCTCTTCCCTCCTCCTCACTGCCATTGTCTTTTATAGTATTTTCAAACGTCTTAGAAGTATTGTCACATACTATTTATAAGCTTCTCGCAGGGTGATATGTTGGGCATGAATGTTCCCATGAATGTTCTTCTGGAATCTGAATGAGAGAAAAAGAGCATTTGACATGCTTACTGCATAAGCAGTTAATGTCTAGACACAGCTTTTCAATCCAATTTAGAACTTTACCAATGCTGTAGCCAGTTGTTTATATTTCAAAAAAGAATCACAGTAATTTCATGTATCACCTCTTATTTAGGCAAAGGGTTTCATTCATTTTCAAAGCTACATGTATCTCTTCTAAGCTAGCATTTATTGTATTGTAATCTATTGTAATGTAAAGTCATAATAATAGGTTTTCCAATCTTTTGGGGATATTGCTTTTCAATATATTGTATTTTCAGTAATAATCTGTAAGAATGGTAAAATTGAAGTATTACTATCTTCAGGCAACTGAACATTATAAAACCCTTTGTATGGTGACAAGTTCCACAGGAATATTGTTTTTAAATTGTTTTGCAACATTCAGAAGAGATAGTTATGGACAGGACTCTGTCCTAATTCACCCGTCAGCCATTTGCAGAGAGTAATTACAATTGAAAGATAATTGCCTTATTAGAATTAGAATACAACTGGAACAGGTAAAAAACAGGTAATGGCAATGCAAATGTAACTAAGTCTCCTGTGCTTAACCTGATCTGGATGAAAGATTTCTAAGCATCAGTCTCCAGGCTCTATTTAAAATTTGGCCATTGTGAAACTGGAGCCTTAAAATTGGATAATCACCATAATCAATACCCTTGTACACAAAGGACTCTGAATCAGTTAACATTAAGTGTTATTCACTACCAGCTGGGCTGAATTTGAGATGGAAGGCCTCTGTGACATCAATTCATTATTAAAATAATTCTTCATACTGAAACTAAACTTCTCAAACAATTTTTATACTCATAGATAGAAATGATAAACAAATTATTACTGTTGCACAAACTCAGACTCAAGATTTTAACCTATGCATTTGGCCAGGGTTCTCACTGTATGTTATTTTTATTGGTTTCTAGGGGAGTATGTTGTTATGACTACCCATTTCCATTTGAAGAGAAAGATTGGTTACTTTGTCATTCAGACATATCTGCCATGCATCATGACTGTGATTCTGTCCCAGGTGTCCTTCTGGCTCAACAGAGAATCTGTTCCAGCAAGAACTGTATTTGGTAAGTGAAACCAGAAAAAACTTGCCAGGGTCATATATGCTACATATAGAAAAGCACCATTAATTTAATATATGGTGTGACATGGGAGAACCAGAAAGTAATGTGCTTCAGTTTGAAAATATTGCAAGAGATGATTTTTATAAGATCCAAGCTCTTTAACTGATAGGAAAGAATCAATGGTACAATGGAAAAACAAAAAGAAAAGATGAAGTTCTTATGTTAATGTGGCTTCAGGTCTGAACATCTTGGGTAATTTTGGTTTATATAAAATATAACAAGTAGTATTCAAAGGGCTTATCTTATGTACTATACTTGAACGGCTGTACTCTGGGTGTTCCAGCTGGAGGAAGGGCTGAACTGTGGAGGGGTTCTCTGGAGTATTTTCCTCACCACTCACATAACAGTGTGCTGGGGGAGATGTAAGCCTTAGAGTGCCAGGGGGTGCAGAACCTCATGTGCCCTCAAATGTGACATGCCAGACCTTGCACGCACCTCCCTCATACACCCTCTCTCCCAGACCCTGCTCCAGCACCCTCCATGGTCTGAAAAATTCCTTACTCCAGAGATTCAAGTGCATTACTATATGTAAATATGTACATCTAGGAACAATAACTGTAAGCCAGACTTATAGGATGGGGAACTCTATCCAGGGTAGCAGTAACTCTGACTAAGATTTGGCAATCACAGTTGATAATCAGGTGAAAATGAGCTTCTGGTGTGATATCAGGGCCTAAAGGGCTTATGTGCTGCTGGGATACATAAACAAGAGAATCTTGAATAGGAGTAGAGAGGTTATTTTGTGTCAGTATTTAACACTGGTGCAGCCACTGCTTTAATGTTGTGTCTGTTCTGGTGAAGGATATTAATAAAGTTCAAAGAAGAACCACAAAAATGATGAAGGAATTAGAAAACATACCTTTTACTGATAGACTTCAACAGCTCACTCTAGATAGTTTAGCAAACAAAGAAGTTAAGGGCTGACTTCATTTGAGTTTGTAAGAAGTCATGGGGGAAAACATTTTTAATAAGGAGCTCTTCAGACTAACAGAGAAAACATCTAACATGTCCAATGGCTGGAAGTTGAAACTAGACAAATTCAGACTGGAAGTAAGTGACAAATTTTTAACAGTGATGGTAATTAACTATGGACAAAAATTACCAAGTGCAAATTTACCAAGTGAATTCCCTATCACTGATGATTTTAGCTTGTTTTTCTAGCAAAAGAAATTGTCATGGAAGTTTTTACAGCCTGTGTTATGCAAGAGCTCATAGTAGGTTATCATAACAGTCCCTTCTAGCCATAGACTCTTTGAATTATGTAATGTGCAGACAAAGTTTAGATGTTAGGTGTCAGGCAAGCAGAAAGTGTTCATTGCCTGTTTCTCATAAAGCAAAAAGGCTAATACAGCCTTTGCCTTGGATTTTCAAAGCGAATTATCAAATTTCACCCGACTTTCTTGTCTCAGCCGAAACTCTGAACTTTAATAACTTTGTTGGTTGATTTAATCTGCAAGCTGTTCAGATAATTATGTGGCCCAATGTGGCTAAAGAAATCAATGGTAAAATTCCAATTCACATCTCTCTGAAAGGATTCAGGCAGGGATGAATGCAAGGGTCTGTGAAAGATAACATAGTTCACACCTGCTTTTTAATTAGAAAGAAACCACTAGAATATTCCTTGAAGTTTTTGTTTAAACTATATCTCAAATCAAGACAGATAGGTGGATGGGCGGCCAGGATGGGTGAAATTATGTCTTTTCCTGGATTAACTTTTGTTCATACCAGAAACAAACTTTTGACCTCCAAAGAGTCTTCTTCAGATCTTCCACACTATTGCAAGCAGGGAGATCAATCAACTTAACAACAAACACTTGATTAAGGAAAAAGGTCCATGAGGTTTGCTCCAGCTTCTTTAGCGTTGCTCAAGCTATAACTGGCCAATCGAGAATGCCTCTGGCTGGAGCAGAAGTGCATAAATACAGCAAACCTCATTTCTGCACTTACTGTTCCTCTTCAGCACAGTGCAAGAGCATGACACAGAAGGGAATTCAAAGGCTATGTGGAAGTTAATATTTTAATGTTGGCAGAAGAAAGCTGGAGGTTTATGACAAAAATCAGAGGTGAATCCAGCTCTCAGGTACATTACTGAGTGTCCAGAGAGGTTAAAGTTCTCTTCAACTGTCATTTGAATGGTGCTGTTCTTGATATCTTATTTGTGGCCATCTATCCTTGTGCACAGAGACTGTCCAGTTTGGCCAAAGTGCGTGGCAGAAGGGCATTTCTAGAGCATGACGACATATATCATATTAGTAGATGTGCAAGAGAATGAGCCCCTAATAAACTGACGAATGTGGTTAGGTCCTATGATGGTGTCACTTGAGGGGATATGTGGACAGAGTTGGCAGTGGTGGTTGTTGCAGGGATTGGTTTCTGGGCTAGTGTTTCTGTTGTGTGACATAGTTACTTGTGAATATTTGTTTCAGGCGTGTACACTATTGGTAAATGAGGACAAGCGTGCCTCTCAACGTTTGTGAGGGTGAAGAATTGTCATCTAGAATGGTTTGTAGATCCTTGACAGAGCTAGGCAGGTACCCAGAAATCACTTATGACAGGGCAGACCTCCTCCCGCCAAAAAAAAGCAAAAGAATCCCACTGGTCATTACCGAAAGCCCCCCAGCTAAAACTCCAGCACGTCATGAAGGATCTACAATCCATAGTTATTCGTTTAAGGTTGCTATAGTGCTATATTTACCATAATACAAAGATATTAATTGTTTGCTGATTAACCTCTTTGGGATTGCACAAAGTAGCAGACATATTTTGGAAATTTGTTCCTCTACCATAGCCCAAAATAGATTAGGTTGCATGCTATGATATTGCTTTTATCTGCACTGATGTTTCGTACAGGTTTCTGTGCCATCACACAGTGATGCTTTGGCAATAGAAAAAAGGGGTTAAGTAAGACCCATCACAAAGTAATTTACACTTTTAGTAACAGAGCTTCATACTTGCTGGAAGAACATTTTTGATGTAACTAGCCATGGAGTTTTTATTTACATGTAGGAGGTTTATATTGCTATCACCTTGCCTACAGATTTCTTCAAGTGCAAGCTTAACATTTACATCAAATCACTTGTTCACAAGTTACCTTGACAACTGCAGATCCATGTACTAAATTACTGTTTCAATTTATAGCCACTGTACTGAGCACTAATGAAAATATGCAGAGATCTGAAAGGGCCAGAAAACAAAAACACTGATAATTACTTGATTGTGGTCAATGCCAACAATACCCCTTACCCAATACACTCTGGATATGGCTACTCTAGAGAGTTTTGTCAACAAAACCCTGTTTTTTGTCAACAAAACTAGTGGAGCATCCACATGCAAAATGCATTTTGTTGACAGTATGTTTACAAAAGTGCACTTTCACCAACAACCTACTGCCTCTGTCAGATGAGGAAAAGTGCCTTTGTCAGCAAATTCTGTCAAGAAAAAAGTGGCGTGGATGCTCCAGGGGGCAGGGTGAAGGGGGCGGGACGGGTGCTTCTGTGAACAGACAAGGCTTCCAGTTCACCAGGCATCCCTGTTTGCTGAGGTTCCAATCTTGTTCTGTGGTGAGAGGGCAGGGCAGTCCAGCTGTTCTCTGCTGACAGAGCAGATCACTCTTTTGATCCTCTTTAGCGTATGGCCTCACTCTGTCGACAGATGATTTGTTGGAAAATTTCTTCCAATAGAAACGTCTGTTGACAGATACTACTAGTGTAACCATAGCCTCTGTGGCTGTTGGAGCAGCAGTGTCTCCTAATGTACAAAGCTCACTTCCACATATAAAAAGATCAAGATAAAGAACAAGAAAGAAGGATACCTCAAAAATTATTATTGTCACTGTAGAACCTGAAATTTAATATTCTGTGCTTGGGAAATATATTTTCTTGTAACAGAAACAGTGAACATATTTTTCCTATTTTATTTGTGAATTCATGTTGGTAAGTAAAAGACAATATATATCAACAAAAACATGCTGATGTTTTTGCTTTACAGGTGTGACAACTGTCCTCACGATGACCACCCTGAGCATCAGTGCACGAAATTCTCTGCCAAAGGTGGCCTATGCCACTGCTATGGATTGGTTTATAGCAGTTTGCTATGCATTTGTGTTTTCAGCACTCATTGAATTTGCAACAGTGAACTACTTCACAAAGAGAGGTTACGCGTGGGATGGCAAAAGTGTTGTTCCTGAAAAGGTGACTGCTTTAGTAATAGATTTTATTTTACATGCATTCATATCTATTCATGACATGTGTGTTAGATTTAGTCTACACATTTTTCAATGTGACAAGTAATATGCTGAAGGAGGCTTCATATATGGATATACTGGACACTTCTTGTACATGATTTACTGTTAACACTAGCTACGTCTACGTGAGAGGTTTTTTCCAGCAAAACTGGGCTTTTGTTGGGAGAAACTGTGGAGCATCTACATGCAAAATGCACTTTGTCGACAGTTTGTTGACAAAACCCAGCACATCTGCCAAAAGCATTATACCTCTCCCCATTCAGGTATAATGCCTCCCTCAACAGTGTTCTGTCAACAAAACATCTGTGTAGATGCCCCAGGGCCCTTTTGTCAACAGACAGGGTTTCTGGTTCACCCGTTCTGTTTACAGAGCTGCCGGTCAGCCATTCTGTCGAAAGTAGGCTGGGCAGTCTGGCTGCCTTCTGTTAACAGAGTGGATTGCTCTTTTCAGCCGCTTCTATTTCGAAGCTGTTGACAGAGGTTTTGCTGGGAAATCCCTTCCAACAGTGACTTCTGTCGACAGAGGCTTCTCATCTAGACATAGCTTATGGGTGTGTCTACACAGAAGCATTATTTTGAAGTAAGCTAGTCTGGAAGGCTTTGTCTACACTACAGTTATCTGTCAGCAGAAGTTACTGTTGGAAGAGATCTTCTGACATACCCTCTGTTGACAGATCATGTCCATGCACAAAAGTGGATTGAAAGAGCATCTGCTTTGTTGACAGAGAGCAGTCAGACTGCCTGGCTACTCTCTCTTGACAGAAGGGCCAACAGGAAGCTCAGCAAACAGGCTGCCTAGGAACGGGAAGCCCTGTCTGTCAACAAAAGCATCTTCATGGCTTTTTGTCAACAGGAAACTATCAATGAAGGCATTATTCCTGAATACAGAGAGAGGAACAAAGCTACCAGCAGATGTGCCAGGTTTTGTCAACAGCCTGTCAATAATACACATTTTGTGTGTATATGCTCCATAGGTTTTTCTGATAGACTCCGGGTTTTGTAAGAAAAACCCTCTCATGTAGACATAGCTATTTTCAAATGCATTTTGTGTGCAGTGGTGTTATTTTGAAATAAGCTGTTCTGGAAAATCTCTTTGGCTGTCACCTATTTTGAAATAGAGCATCTACACACAATAGAGGCTATATCAAAATAGAGTCACGCTGTGGTTTTATTTAAAAATTGGCTCTATTCCCTGTCTACACAGCCCCTATTTTGAAATAGGAGCTATTCTTCATGGAATGAGGTTTACCTATTTTGAAATAAGCCAACCACTATTTCAAAATTATTTTGAGATAGCAGTGGTATTGCGTAGACACTAGCAAAGTTATTTCGAAATAACAACTGTCATTTCAAACTAACTTTACTGTGTGGATATACCCTGTGGCTTCATCTACACTACAGTCCCCTTTCAAAAGGGGAATGTGAATGACACAAATTGAAAATGTAAATAAAGTGCCAATTTACATGTGTAACACTTCATTTGCATAATTGCTTTTTCGAAAAAGGGCCTTTCAAAAGGAAAACAGCAGTGTGGATGGTGCTTTTGAGATAAAACCCCATTTTCAAAAGCACCCTTCTTCCTAATTTTTTTCTCCATCCCTAGAGTTTTTTAAGTCCCAGCTTGACAAAGTCATGATGGGGATGCTTTAGGCAGGGGGCTGGACTCAATGACCTCCTATTCTATGACGCTATGAAGTCACATATTATAAAGCATATCCCTACCTATCCTATGGAAATCAGAATCCATTTGTGGGACTTTCATCTTATGAATCAATAAACAACAACAAGAAAATGAAACCTTTTCATCAATATTCTTCAGGCCCAGCACCCTTTATTAACAAAACTGAAAAAAATATGAGTGGATGATGGCAGGCACACATGGACCATGTTTAGTAAAGGACCTATTTCATGTGATGTACAGTTTACTAAAACAAGGGGGATAGATGTGACCACGATGACTGTGGAGGCATTTTCCTTTGGACATGATCACAGAAGTAGGCACTCACATTATGCTACCTAGGCTGCAATCTCTAGATGAAAGAATCTTCCCTGAATGACAATTCAGCTTTCACTCAGGAGTCTCCACCTCTGATTTTAGTCAGGCAATTGCAGAAAAACAAGTGCCACTCTACATTGATCTGATGATGGCCTTTGGTATGGTCAATGGACAAGAGCTTTTTTATGCACCTGAAGAGACTGGGTTGCTTCTCTGTATTTTTGAACATCATTCTATCCTTACTTACATTGAGGTTTAAGGGCACTGGTAGTATGTGAAAACAAATAATCAAATGCCTTTGACATTAACAGTGGCATGAAACAGGGATGCAGCTAGCTCTTGTGCACTTTAACAGCTACCTTTCGTTCCTGTCTCTTGTTATGTTTGAGGACACCAATGATGGCATTTATCTTTGAATCCTACTTGATGGAAGCTTGTTCCATATTGTAAGGTTTAAAGAAAAAAAAAGTTTGAGAGATTTTCGGTTTGCTGATAATGCTACCTTGTTAGCCTATAAAGATTCTTCCCTGCAAAATCTTTTGGGCAGATTTTATACATGAGCAACAGATTGACAATTAATTTCACAAAAACTGTGATGACGTCCTGAAGATTTACCCAGTCTGGAGTATAAACCCCTTGGTACAGTCCACAGTTTTTGCTCCTTGATCCTATTTTAACCCAATTCATGTTTTCATAGGCAGCATCTGTGCTAGTAAGTTATTTTGGAAAATCAGGCCCTTTTTCAACAGAACACACAGAGCATCCACGCACCAAACTCGCTGTTTCGATCCCAGATTGAAAGAACGTGGCTCTTCTTCTAGAAGCTGTCTTCTGCTCCTGGATCTGGAAAAGTACCTCCTTTTGAAAGCATCTTCTGGAAAAAAAAATCAAAAAAGGGTGTGTAAATGGTCCCTGGACCCATTTTTCAAAAGAGCAATTGTCATGGTGTCAGATTTTTCAGTCCCTTGTTTGTTCTTTCAAAAGAATGGCAGCTCTGTGGATGCTCTCTATTAAAAGATTGGAACTGATTTTCTGATCCCCTTTTTTGTGTGTGGATGCACTCTTTTGGAAGTTTTTTTTTTTTTTTGGAAGAGATCTTCTGGTAGAACTTCTTTTGAAAGATTGCTGTAGTATAGATGTGGCCATACACATTGACTATTATCCCATTTGTTTATTCTGACATGTTTGTGATACATTTCCAGTGCTTGCCACCAAAGCATTGGCTGCAAAATATGTATCATGTCATTAATTATGTTACTGAAGATTTCTCCTTAAAAATGTCTCTTATGGCAACATTTCCTTGATTTAAATCTTCTAATCTGCATTGAAGAGAAACTTACTTGAGAAGAGATAATGAGCACTGGAAGAAATCTAGCCTTTTTATATGAAATTTAAATATTAACAAAAGACTTTAGAATGAACCATGTGTTTTGAATGTTTACATATGAAAACTGAAGATAATGTTGCAAAATTTAAATCTTTGAAACATGATTAGTAGAGCTGAGTAAGTTGTTTTTTGGGACGGATCCATGAACATCCTTTAAAATTTGAAAGGGTATTTTGATTTTATAGATTGTGGTCATATTTGTCTTTTTTACTACTGAAGCTTCAGTAGAGTGAATATTTGGGGAAAAAAACAACGTTAAGCTTCAGTTCTTGAATAAGTGCCAAAAAATCATATTGTGTAGTTGAATGCAGTATTAGTAATTCATGCTCTAGTTGAATGCAGTATTAGTAATTCATGCTATTTTGGTCAGTTGCATAAGTCAAATGATCAGACAGAATACCATATTATTTTTGTACTAATAACTAGCTGAAGCTACTGATGGGCAAATGATCGAAGGACTCCTTGATTATGACTCAAGATCAGAGTATTCTTCACAGATGAATTAACTGTTTTTCAGTTATTTATTCCAGCTGTTAGGTGAAAATAGTTCAGAACATTCATTCTGAATAGAATTAGAAGGCATTTCCTCAACCTCAAGGATTTGTGTTGCCTTACAGTTGTGGAGAAACAAAACCTTAGACAAGGATTTGGATTAACTTCTTAGGAATCTTATATTAATTTCTCATGGATGGAAAATGAGAAGTCCCTCTCTTTTCTTCTCCCTGCCCTCCTTTCCTTTCGCTCTCTCTCTCTCTCTCTCTCTCTCTCTCTCTCTCTCTCTCTCTCTATATATATATATATATATATATATATATATATAATTTTTTCTCTTCTCCCCTTATTGGAGGGAGAGTAAATACAATTATGTAATAAAGTATACAGAATTCTATTAGCTTCTAGAAATAAAACAATTTGTGAAAGTCTTTTTTTATTTTTTCGTTTTTTATTAAATTGATGCCTTCTTTTTTCTGTCCCAGGAGCACATTTTTGTCATCAGTGTCAAACACAGTTTAGAGTCTTTCTGAGACATAGGAGCTGTTTCCATAGTCAGCAACAACTGAAACTGAGTCTGTGCTTACAAAAGCTCATGCTCAAAACTTTTCTGTTAGTCTATAAGGTGCCACAGGACCCTTTGTTGCTGAAACACTATAGTACTTCCCCCATGCTGCCTTTTCTTTCCACCCAACCTATGTTCCAACTTGTTCCTCAACAGTAATAATATGGCAGGGCAGTGACAGGTCCTGCTGTGAGGGCAGAGGACTAGACTCAATGACCTCTCAAGGTCCCTTCCAGCTCTATGAGATATGTATATCTCCAAGTTAGAGGCTATGGTGGGGAAGTGGGACTGTCTACAGCTTTATGCAATCTGAGTTTACAATATAACAGGTAAAAGGCTTTTAGACTACAGTAATTTAAATGTTCAGATTAGGCACAATGCCTGATCAAGAAACAGGATCACAGCCCATATATTTAATATAGCTCAGTCACTTTCCATTGTATTACAAACACTTTTAAAAATATCAGTACTTTAGGATGATCTGTAAATTTCAGTGAAATATGTTCCTTTTAAACAGGTATTCTCTCAGTGAAAGGAAGATGAAAACAATGTTAGTAAATTGTGTTAGAACTCCTGCAAGATTATTTGTTTTGGTATCTGAGGCTATGTCTACACTAAAGTGCTACTTTGAATGACAAATCTGGAATAATTTTATGATTGTGAGATACTTGGTATCTGTCAAGATCAATTCATTGGTTCTAACCATTTGATTCAGAAGACAACAAACTATGTTTAGTTTGCTACTGATTGATTAATATTGCAGAGGTTACTAAATGTTGCTTTGCTTCACTATCAGAAATAGCCTATCCTAAGTTTGTTGTTATTGTATATGTTTTGGGGAATTAAATTGTTTGCTTTATTTCTGGGAAAAGTAATTTTAATTTAGAGATTGTATCTTGTTCCTGTGTACAGTGTTTTATGTAAATCACCCATGCACACCTTACATCAGGTTTGCCCAGTGTGATGTATAATTGCAATATGCAAGTAATAACACTTTATATTATGGTTTAGTAGCACACTATTACCCATTGACAAATGAATAAGAATAAAAATTATGTTTTTGTTTTCCCAGCCAAAGAAACTGAAGGATCCTCTCATTAAGAAAAATAACACATATACAGCAGCAGCAACAAGCTACACCCCTAATATTGCCAGAGATCCGGGGCTGGCTACCATTGCTAAAAGTGCAACAATAGAGCCCAAAGAAGTTAAACCAGAAACAAAACCAGCAGAACCCAAGAAAACTTTTAACAGTGTCAGCAAAATTGATCGACTATCAAGAATAGCTTTCCCGCTGCTTTTTGGGATCTTTAATTTAGTCTATTGGGCAACATATTTAAACAGGGAGCCTCAGCTTAAAGCCCCAACTCCACATCAATAATCCTGCTAACTCATGTAGTTTTGTTTGGTCTTTTGCACTGGGAATTGCTTACAGTTTGATGCACAGTAATTCCCATTTGCTTCATTGCCTCTGTCTTAAAGAAAATGAAGGTTTCCTTATTTTAATAAAGTATATTTTGAAAAAAGTAACCCTAGATACTAGGGCCATAACAAAGTGATACACTATGTTTCTGAAGAAAGGAGAGGAAAAGGTCAGTAATGAAAACTAATTCTAAATCATTTGTAGATAAATTTTACTGAATATCCCAGCAAAGATATTATACATTTAAGTGAAATATTTTATGCAAAATTATTGTGGGGAAAATATGATGTTCACAAAGCACATACTGTGGTGCGTGTACCATTTGCAGAGCACTGTTTACGTAATAGTTTTTTCAAGGTTTCAGCTCTTTTTCCCTTCCTCCCCAATTCCCACTCACTGGTTTTACAATGTTAAATGTTAAATGTTCTTTTAAGACAAGGAAGTCTGCATACTCTAGGGCCAGTTTATCATGGTATAGCACATATGATTCAATGGTAATGAATGCTTTAATCTGCTGTCTTTAAGCAGTCTTGTTCTAAGCATTAATTTGTTAATAGACTAGACATTAAATCAGTTGCACAATTAAGAGCAGAATTCAAATGCCCTTTACCCCATGTGTAATCAAGCTCACACCTGGATGCTTTTACAGGTAGCTTTTATTTATTAATGTGTTTTAGAAAGGAAAAAAGTTTTGCAAGCTCTAGATATGTTGAATGTATTCTTTTATAAAACAGTACATTAAAAGCTTTAGATTAAAATTTATGGATAGCAAAAAGACAAAATATAGTATTTAAATAATATATGTAAATATGCAGCATGAGATTGTACTTTTTTACTTTTTTAAAGTTGTGTTCTTAAAATATTGTGTAGGTTCATCTATCTTAGCTCTTAATATGTTGTTAAATGATAAAGGAAACATATTTAGAGCCTGCATTTAAAAAGTCAGAGTTACTGGAAGGAAAGAAAGAAAGAAAAAAGCAAGCTTGGAGTTAATTTCAGTTGTATACTGGTTAAGTGTACAGTAGTTTTCAATTTGATAATGCCATCTAATGTATACTATTAGATAAATGACTGGTCTGCTCAGGTCATGCATAAATACTAAAATGGAATATATTTAATAGATAAAACAGGTAAAATATGTGTTAAGACAGAAAACTCATCTGTATATTACTGCTATATTTGCTGATACATAACTGTTACAATAAGTGATGTAATATATGTAGCATTCAATACAAAATCATACACAAAAGAATGTACAGGAAACTAGATTTTATTGAGTAAAGTACATTTCATTTTTACTGTAGCAATATATTTGTAGGAACAATATGTAAGGGCTTTAAATACAAGATGTCCATTTTGCAAGTATCGTATTCCCTTTAAAACAATTCTAGTTAGTTTCATTACTGCCGAAAACTTCTTAGAACTAAAAATTTCAGATAAGGATTTTTCAAAGAAATTGAGAGACTGATGGATTTTTGCTAGCATTAATTCAGAATCCACTAAACATAATATTCAGTGAAATTAAAAACAATGCTAAATGAACCTTCAGTAAAATAGCTAAGGAGACAGTTATGTTTCATAGTTACATTTCAGGCAATGTTTTATTAACACCATGTCAATAAATCAAGAGGTTACAACTAACAATCTACAAAAAAAAAGGTGTTTTATTTAGAAATATTTTTAAAGAATGCTTCACTAACATTTACTCCTGACTAAATTTGATGAAGTAATCTGATTGGAGTTTATTAAAGGGGATGTTTAATCTTCTGGTTAATGTGTAGATATATGTATAGAAAAATAAAATATGGCTTTTTGACTTCTGTGTACTTGTTTATCTTGTTATTTTTGGCGTTAATCTAGAGTGTTCATTTAGGGTATTTTACCTTCCTAGCTATTCACCTTTTGGTCTGCATTTTGCACATTAGATGAGAATATTACTTAATTAGTTGGCTTTTTGCTATGCAATGACCTTATATCACCTCTTAGTTTGTTAGTCCATGTGAATAGTATTATAATGTATAAATTTGATTGCACAGTTTATCAAACACAAAGTATTCGCTATGTAGCTTTTTTACAGTGCTTTGCTAAACCATGTAATAATAGTAAGTCTTCCTTGAAAATAATAATACACTCTTATAGAGGACAGTTTCTGTTTACTCCTGGGATAATTTTAAAAGAAGACATTGAATGTTTATTGCACATTAGTGCAGTAATGTGGCAATAAAACCTAAATCTAATAGAGGTTGTTTATGGCAGAAGCATGTATTTGCTTTACAGAGTTTAGCAAAAGCTCTTTATTTTATGTCAGACTGTAATTCTATAATAATAATAATAAAGATAAAATGTTCAATAATGAAAGTGAATGTTTTACTTATTTTGAGTGTTTTAGTTACTTCTTTTTTCTGTATGTTGTGTGAGAAACTGCTATACATTCACCCTGTGTCTACACGTGCCCCTTCCTTTTGAAAGGGTCATGTTAATGAGCGGGTTCTAAAGATGCTAATGAGGCATTGCAATTCGAAAGTGCGGCTTCCCCCACGCTGCCTTTTCCTTCCACCCAACCTATGTTCGATCAGAAGAAGGGCTTTTGAAAATGGGGGGGGGATCCTTTCAGAACGTCCTGACTCCATGGGCAGCGCGCTATTCAAAAAGCCGCACTTTCGAATTGCCGTGGCTGCCATTATGCTAATGAGGCGCTGCATATTCATTGCAGTGCCTCATTAGCATCTTTCAAACCTGCTCATTAACATGCCCCTTTCGAAGGGAAGGGGCACGTGTAGACCCAGCCTCAAAGATCTCAGTTTCTTTGTATTCAGAAATGAAAGATGTAATGGATGTAAGTGTCTGCACAATGTTTTTCCAGTGATGTAAGCAATATCAGAATAGTTTCTGAAATATGATTTTACATATAAAATATTAATCCAAAAAGCAATAAAATGCACTAGCCAAACAAGTGATTTAGGTTCACTAATATGGTGCTGGTTGTGATACAAAGTCCAAATAGAATAGGACAGTGTCACAATTAATTTTTTTAAATATTTACTTTATGTGAATATGCACAGAATAACCAGGTAACTGATAAGAGGAATCAAAACAAAACAGATGCTGGTGGTTTGACTCATCATAGTCTGGTAAAACAAAATCAGACAAAAACAAACAAAAATGCAGATCCAAATGGAGACTTTAGCTACATCTACACTATGAAAAAGTTGAATTTATTAAAGTCAACTTTGTAACCACTAGATTTTATAAAGTCAAAGATGAGTGTCCGCACCTGCTCACAAATTCGACTTTGTGCATCCCCATTCAATCACTACGGTTCAACTGTTGCAGCAGTGAATTGTGGGAACCTATCCCATAGTTCCTTCAGCCCCCTTGCTTTCTGAGTGTTTTTGCCAGTGTGTTACGGGAAAAAATGCCCCACAAGTGGTTGTGGGTGTGTGATGTCATCTTCCCAGACTGCATTTCCCTCATTTCCCCGCCATTTGAAACAAATGACCATTTTTCAGAAGTCTCATCCTTATTACAGAAAGATAGCTTTTACAAAAGAGATTTTTCAAGAGATTTCACATTGACATTACATACAAGTTGAGAGAGGCTGAAGGAGCCAGGTTTGAACTCGAGAGAGAGAGAAAAAAAATCTGTGAGGTGTTTCTTCAGAAGTCTCTTACCCTAATGAAAAGACACCAAACAGGTGGTCTTCAGAAGCTGAAGCCCATGATACCCAAATGCAAAATAGTGGGTCCAAGTAAGCCTTTATATTATTGTCAAGGGAAGAAGGAAAAGTATGGAATCCCAGAGGTCATTGGTGTATGGTGGTTAGTGTTACTCAAAACAAGAAGATAAGGAAAGACGGAGGGTGTTGGTTTCTAGTGATTCTGGTCTCTTCCCCTGGTGAAAATACACCAAACAGGATTCATGTGGCAAGGGAAAAAACTTCATATTATTTGCAGAGAAAGAGGGAAAAGTATGAAATCCCAGAGGGCATTGGCATCTATTGGTTAGTGTGTCTCAAAAGAGGAATCATAGAATAAAAGAAGAAAAACAGAGTGTTGGTTTCCAGTGAAAGTAAATGAAAGAGGATCCATGAGATTAGGGAAAGACTTCACTTTATTCTTAAGGAAAGAAGATACAATGAAAAAGTGGTTATGTACAGGTCATGTATCTGGCTGAAGGAGATAGGTCTGAAGGAGAGAGGGAGAGAGAAAAATCTGTGAGTTGCCACCACATGGAAGTGAAGAAAGCTCTAGGGAGGCCATTGCACTGATGTTTCCAACATGAGGTAAGGAGACTATTAGAAGTATTAGCTCCAGACTCATTGGCTGTGTGTACACTAGCCCAAAACGTCAAAATGGCCATGCAAATGGACATTTTGAAGTTTACTAATGAAGCGCTGAAATACGTATTCAGTGCCTCATTAGAATACTGGCAGCCGCGGCACTTCGAAATTGCTGCAGCTCGCCGCCATGCGGCTCATCCAGATGGGGCTCCTTTTCGAAAGGACCCCAGCAACTTCGAAATCCCCTTGTTCCTGTCTGCTGTTAGGAATAAAAGGATTTGGAAGTTGGTGGGGTCCTTTAGAAAAGGAGCCCCATCTGGAAGAGCCATGCGGCGGCGAGCCGCAGCAATTTCAAAGTGCTGCGGCTGCTGGTATTCTAATGAGGTGCTGAATATGTATTTAAGCGCTTCATTAGTAAACTTCAAAATGGCAATTTGCATGGCCATTTCAAAGTTTTGGGCTAGTGTAGGCATAGCCATTATGAATCCCCAGACTACACAGAAGACAAGGAGAGAACCCCAGTCGGCATTGCTGTCTAGTGGCTGCTGGAAGGAGCCATTACCCTGTCAGAAGTAGTAGTGGCTCAAGAAGAGAAGGAAAAGTTAAGGAAGCATTAGATGATAGAAAAGTTGAGGAAAGAATGAAGGGATTCCCTTGCTCCTTCTGGGAAAGAAGACCTAGTGCCAGCAACTGCCTGTGTGTAAGAGAGAAGGGAGAGAGAGAGAGCCCACAAGCTCCTTTCTGTCATAGGAAACCCTCTCCTAAGCCACATGATTTGAGTAGGGAGAGTACTCTATGTTTCTCAGTCACATTCTACATCCATCCCAATGAGGGTAAGCCCTCTCAAGCAGTGAAGCCCCACACAGGACAGAACTTGGCACTATCTGCAGAAATAGTCTGGGCTGCCCAGCCACCATGTGGTGGGGTGGGGTGGGGGCTAGCCATGTGGTAGCAGGAGGAAGCTAGCCCACCTGGTGCTGGGTGCCTTCTGAAGGGCAGTCCTATAAAATGTGAAGCAGAGAAAACAAGTGTCTCACAGGAAAGAAGCCTTCACCCTGCACACAGCAAGGCACTTCACTGTATCACGGTCAGCTGAGCTCAGCCACCATGTGGTGTGGTGGGGCAGAGGCTAGCCACATGGTGGCAGGAGGAGGAGGCTAGCCCACCAGCCACATGGCACCTTGGGGTGGGGGGCTGACCCATACAGCTGTGAAGCACAGAAAACGAGTGACCCATCGAAATGGTTCAGTCAGCGAGTGCTCTCAGAACTCATTTGGTGGCAAGGTTATTGTTCTTTAAAAATCAAGCTACATTCCTGCCTACAAAATCCTCCCCTGAGGCACACGTACGCCATGTGACTCCCCAGTCACACACTCTGTCATCCCAATGATTCTTGAGCCTAGCTGCAAGGTAACACTAGGGCGCTCCCATAACTGACTAAAGGAGGTGAAATATATTGAGTCTGGTAAGGCTATGATCTGAAGAAGCGGGTCTGTCCTACGAAAGCTCCTCACCTAATAAATTATTTTGTTAGTCTTTGAAGTGCTACTTGACTGCTTTTTTGATGTGGTACAAAGGTTATTTTTTAAAGTCACTCTTCTTTAAAAAGGGACAGAATGAAGCACAGTCCCAGCAGTGACTGCTTAAAAATGTAAGTACCTGATGTACCTGATTCTGTATAGGACATTGTAGCAAATCCAGGCCAAGTCCCAAAAACTTTGCTGAAGTCCTCATTCGTATTTACATGAGAAAAACTCAAGTTTGTTGATGTTTCCTTAAATTCCTCATTCAGGGGAAGCAAAGTTTTCAAGCTTTTCTCACCGTGGGAGAGAAAGATAAATCCATGGATTCCCTGATATCCACGTGGATCTCAAGGGATCTACAGTAGCAAAAAGAAACCTACATTTTGTACTGCTTGGCCCTGGAAAGATAGCTCTCTTGGGCTTATCAAACTATGCTAGCCTCTGGACCCCTGTAAGGAGAGTCCTCAATATTGAGCAGAAAGCAGACCAAGTTAATGTAGCATCTGATTATACTTATTTATTCTCTCTCCAGTGTATTTAGCATTAGAGAAATCCCCAACTCAGTTTTCCACCCTCTCTTTCCCAACTCCATGGAGCTGGAATCCCATGGAACCCTTACATAGGACTTAATGCAGAGCTGAAGACATAATATTGGAATATACCACATATGGGCAATGGCTTTCTTCCATGTGCAGATGAAGAAGAGAACACAGGACCGTCACTTTTTACTTTGTCTTTATTCAGACAGGGTATTCTGCTTGTTCCAACCATATACGTGGATCACCTTAAGGGACATATAATACGTCAAAAAGTAGCACAGAGTTACAGAACCACAGGATGACAGTCACTGGAATAAACTCTACATATGAACAGCCCTTCCCAGAGGCTGAACTCCTTTCTTGCTCTCCTTCCACACACCACCAACATGAGGTTATGAAACAGATTAGCAACCACAAAATCAGACATACATACTCAATGGAATAAAAGTGTAAATAGAAACTTCTTTCAGTTTGTCTTTTGGATCTGAATGACTGTCCAACTAAACTTGTGTGACTGTGAAAATTTAGTGTGACTGGGAAAAGTTTTCCCAGGGGATGGAAAAATATCTAAGCTGTTAATTAAAACAATAAAATCTTCAATATTTCTTCAGTTTTTCTATAACAGGTTAGCAGCAAAATCCATCTGCTCTACATAAATAAAAATGTGTTTGTAGTCCTAGTGCATGATTTTGTAAGTGAAGACTGTTATCAGCCTGTCAAGCTGTTACTGTCATGTTACATCAATTATAAACTATGTGGTATGTGACAAGAGAGCTAAAAGCCTCCAAATGACAAGATTCTACAAGCCCATTTTTGTTTATCTATGGATTCATCTGAACAGACAGAATTATTTCACCAAAGTTGATAAACTCATTTGCTTTAGGGCTTTTGAAAATATTCTGACTGGATTTTGCACTCATAGCACAGCTGTCTCTTGCACACATTTCACCAAAGGACTAGAGTCATTTTACCTCAAAAATCTTCTGAAGACACACAAAGGGCACTGGTTTTAATGTATTATCAAGATAAAAGAGACATGTTTAGTGAACTCTGGCTTTCTAAAACCAAACAGATTTTGAATCACTTCTATACAAATAGAAATGGTGCATTCCTGTCAGGCCCCCTCATATGCTAAGTATGATTCAAAGTTAACCAGAGGCTGAGCAGGTCTATTTGTGAAAGGCCAAAATATTTGAGTTTGTCTAAAGGACATTTTTCTTGATGTTTGCCTACATTATGCCTCTTTTGCTCCCTAAAAGAGGCTTAGACTTGATTTTATTGGTCATTCAGATGTAATGCAGCCTCCTATTCTATCTTACTGAACAAAATGCAGCAGATACATATAATTAGTGTGAAATTTATAAAAACACAATGAAAAAATCCTTGTCAAAAGTTCTATGATACTATTTCTCTACTGTCAGTGACTAAAGTACATTACTGCCACATAAATGAGATGTTATCTATCTGATGCACTCTCAATTGCAATAAAGCCTGTTAATGTTAATTTACTACAGAGTTAAGTTAAATTCCACACCAAAATGAAATAAATGAGAAACTGCTATGTTCAACCAATGCTCAGTAAATGCTAATAGAAAAAATTAATAGTCTAGCTCCTCAGGTGGTATAATTCCATTGCAACATTGACTTAAATGAAGCTATGACAATTTATACCAACTGCAGAAGTGATCAAGACAAATTGATGCTTAAACTGTCTCTTCTTGTGAAGAACTTTACCAAGTCGGAAAATAGACATGAAGAAAGGATTCCTCAGAAACTCCACTAGCATAAATGCAGAAGGATTATGGGAGAAGAAGAGGAAAGAGGTTGTGATCTCAAATGACCAATGATGGGTATCCTTGGAATTCAAGGAAAGGAGCCCCATTCATCTAGGCTGTTTCTACACATGCCACTTTCAGAGAAAGTGGCATGCTAATAAACAGCCCAAACATGCTAATGAGGCACATATGCAAATTCCCCATAGCTCATTAGCATAAGGTCATGTGATTTGGAGTCCGGAAGACTCTCTTCCAGACTCCAAAATGGCGTGTAGAAGTGCAGCCCCCTGGGGTCTTCCAGAAGGAAGTCCTCTTTTCAGAGGCCCCTTCTTCCTGAAAATTTTCCTTCAAAAGAGTGGGGGCTGTCTGGATTGTCTCTTTCAAAAGAGCAGATCAATCTTTTGAGCTGCTTTTTTGAGTGTGGATGCACTCTTTTCAAAGAAGTTCTTTCCGAAGAGATCTTCTGGATGGCCTTCTTTCTGAAGATCTCTGTATTGTAGATGTAGCCAGGAGGAAAGAGACTGTGAAAAGATTCACTGAATATGAAAGTCAAAGTGAAACAGCCCAGAGCCATACACAACTGAATTAAGCCAGACTAATTTCCATGAATGAAACAGACAAATTCTCCATAGTTCTACTGGTTCACCTGCTCATTTTTTCCTGACTGTGACCTTGTGGTGTTCCATTAGGGTCAGGATCTCAACAGTCTAAATTTAATGTTGTTTTATTGAGTTTCATAGAGGTATGCCAATTTACACTGAGGATGTGGCCTTTGACACATGACACTTGCACTGGTTACATTTACCACAGTACTTGTAAGCATCCCCTTTCTAAGTAACAGAAACACAGTACATACCTTAAGTAACTCTGCACTAACTGTTAAGATTTCAATGGCCTCCCCTGTGCAGTATTTCTAAATACAACACAAACAAAATGAAAATCACAATTTTCAGAAGTGAGTACATGGAGTACTAAAGCGAGTACTAAAACCCAGGACTAGTCACTTCCTGTAAAAGGGCTACATATTTCCAGCTCCCATACATTCCTTTTGATATTGCCAGGGAACTCCATGAGTTCAGTCACTTTGCATGACTTAGTTATGCAAACTAGTGGTTCTCTGTACATCAGTGAATTTCAGCTCTCTTCAGGCAACACACCTTAGGAAAGAGCACCAGCTATCGGATGCCACTTTGTTTGAGAAAGATGAGTTAGGTTGCCCATATACTTCCTTCACAATGTGTTTTACCATTCTTTTTATGCTGCATGAATTTCCCACACTGCCTTGGTGGAGCTAGGACAAGGTGGTACTCTCAGATTATTTAAGTAGCACACTGTTCAGTTTTTAACAGGTTGTCTTAAGGAAATCTGTGTGTTTGATTAAACATCTCTGGTAATTAAACAGTCATTTGAACATCTCATTCTTATGAACTGACTACAGCCCATTTTAGTCTTACAATAGTTTTTCCCTACGTACATATTGACAGAAAATATAACACAAGTCTAAGGGTTTGTCTATGCAGAACAGAAATAAGTTCTCTGTGGCTGTGATTTTTAAAGTGCACTGTATTTCATTTTAATTGTTTCAGGTGGACCCTGCTGGTGTTTACTAAAAATTCCTCAGTGCATTTTAATAGTATTTTTGAAGTTGTTCTCCACTGAAGTGCACCAACAAACTTTTAGTTGCTCAAACCAGATCAATTAATGTGCAACACTTCAGTGCGCTTTTGAAATCACACCTCCATAGTGTGAATTACTGCTTTATGTAGACAAGTGTTAAGACTCAAGCTTTCTAATTAAAAACAAAATTTATTAAGAGAGAAAATATGGTACAAACAAAGGCAGCAGTGTAGATAACTTTTAATTTGCTGCTCCAAAACTCACCTATCTATGATTATTACTATAACCCCCCCCAAAAAAAATACCTTACAGGGTAAGGTTTTCAGAATTTCTCCACACTGGTCTACTCTCCTGAAAGTCAGTTGTTAAAACTTATGTTGATTTTATGGGAGCAAATTTTGTCCAGTGTTGAGTGTTCTTGAAAATCTCACCAATATTTCTTGAAAGTCCTTACTTTCCATTCCATCACAAAAGCAGTTTCTCCACTCCTGATGTTCACATCTCCACATTAGCAACTGACAATGGACCACTTCCCCCTGACTGAACTGACTTGATTTCTCTTCTCTTGTTGTTCACAATTCCACATTAACTGCTGAAAATTGGCCATTTCCACCCTGACTGAACAGGCCTTGTCAGCTCTGGCCCTCCCTTTTACTGAGGCCTCCCTCTTTAAATCCTCCTCTCACCTCCGCCCCCACACTCATGCATCTATTGAAGCAGGTCTTTGCCAACGAAAAGTTATGCTCCAAAACATCTCTTAGTCTATAAGGTGCCACAGGGCTTCTCCTTGTTTTTGAAGATACAGACTAACTCGGCTACCTCTCTGATACTTACTCTCCAATTATTTTTTGGTCATCCAGCCTGGTAGTTTCTCATCATCTTGGCCCTCTGGGGCTGTGTCTACACTACAGCAATCTTTCGAAAGTTGATCTTCTGAAAGATGTCTTCCAGAAAATCTTTTTTCAAAGGTGCCACAGGACTTCCTGTTGTTCACACCAAAAAAGGAGATTGAAAGATCAGTCCACTCTTTTGATACAAAGCGTCCACACACCCCTGCTTTTTCGAACGAATGGGCCAGGGATTGAGAAATCCAGTGCCGGCAGGACTACTTTTTTCAAAAAAAGCACCCGCAGAGCAGCTACACATGCTTTTTTTTCCTAAATGAGCAGATCCGGCAACAGAAGAGGGCTTCCGGAAGAAGAGCTGCATTCCTTCGATTTCAGATCAAAAGAGCACATTTTGTGTGTGGATGGTCCAACATGTGTTCTTACAAAATAGGGCCTGATTTTCTGAAAGAACCTTGCTACTGTAGATATTTATAGTTCTTTTTATTGGATTCTGTGCTTTCTTCTCTCACTTACTGTGTTGCAAGTGACTGTAGTTTGAGAAAAAGGCTAGTGGAATGGAAAGTGTAACAAAATGTTCTTCCCAAGGTGGGTCTGCTTCTTCTTGGCTCTAGTGTAGGCAGGTGCTTGTGGAGTATTAAGACTTGTTAGATTGTTTTGACAATGTGGTCTTACCTCTTCAAATCTGACACGTATGCTGCTTTGAGGTTATTAACACCGATGTCATGTGTTAGTATTCTGAGGATATATTTAATTGACTGTGTTCTCAGATATCATTGGAATTGTGCTGATTTAGACCACTTAAGAAATTGATTCATTCTCTTTCAAGAGTGTTCATGTTAAAAAAAAAATTAGAAACCCAAGAAATACAGTGTTCAAGGTACATTTCCATGCTTAGTTTCACAAACTCACACTGCTCTGGTAGAGCCAGGACAATGTAAGATTCTCCGATTATTTTAGTAAGTGTTGCACAGTTCAACTTTAACAGTTTGTCTTAAGGAAATCTGAGTGTTTGGTTAGACCTCTTTGTTAATTAAAAATACACAATACTTCTCAATATGAATGTCTCACTGTTATGAATGAAGCAAAGCCCATGTGTGCTTTAAATCTGTTAATGTTTTTTCTTATGTGCATAGTGACAAAAATCATAACCCAAGTTTGCTGGAGGTGTGAATAGAAAGTAAACCTGTAACAGAGTACATTTTGAAGGAAGTTTACTACAGAAAATCTACTATCTATGCATTCTACTGCAGCATTACAACAATTTGGTATCCGACTTGGCCTCCAGGACTTTCAGTTGCTACTTTAATTATGGAAACATGAGCAACTGCTACATGCTCTTGCAGTGACTGTATTCTGTATTGTGATTCTGGGTTTGCTGAATATTAACAGTCCACATTTGTCCATGTTAATTTATGTTTCAGGTTTAGTGGATGCACATTTATATTAGGATGCATTCCAAGTAAGGCTGTACAGCTGTTCCAGGTTTCCACAGATATAACTGAGAAAAAGAATTTGGTCCATTTCTATGAGTAAGAACAGTTTGAAGATCTTAACCATAACTCCATGGTTGTAGACAGAAGTCCTTGAGTGCATCCCCCCAACAACTTCGAACGGATGAGCTTGTAGACCCTCCTAATATGCATGAGGTACACAATGCCATTAAGCAGATGAAGAACAACAAAGTAGCAGGTCTAGATGGGATTCCCAATGAAATCTTTAAAGATAGTGGACCAGAGCTAATTTGGCAGCTTTACCTGCTCATCCTTAAAATCTGGATAAAGAAGGAGCTACCTGGTAAAATGAGGGACACCCTGATTGTCAACCTCTTCCAAAAATGGGATAAAGCAGACTGTGGAAACTATCATGATATCTCTTTCCTTGCCACTGCAGGCAAAGTTATGGCTTGAATCCTTTCAACTTGCCTTCTGCCCTTGTACAAAGAAATTTTGCTAGAGTCACAGAGTGATTTCTGACCATGTTGCAGAATTGCATAGATCTTTATGGCACAGTAGCTGCAGGAAAACTGTTGGGAGCAAAATTCACCACTATATATGGCTTTTATTGATCTGACTAAAGCCTTTTATTCAGGGAATCACTGTGCCCTCTGGACTGTACTTTTGAAAATTGGATGTCCTGATATATATTATATATATATATAAATTGTCCAGCTTCATGAAAACATGAAAATGACTGTTCTGAGTTGTATTGGCTCCCATAATGAGTCTTTCAAAATATAAACAGAAGTCAAAAAGGGCTGCATCATTGCCCCAACCACGTTTGTGGTTTTTATTGCCATCATTCTTTACCTAATTGCTGGGAAGCTCCCAGATATAACTGAAATTTCTGTAATTGATGGAAAGCTGTTCAGGCTTAGCAGGCTGAAAGCTAAGAGTAAGATTTCCACTACATCTATTGTGGAACTTGGTTATGCTGATGACAATACAGTTTTTGACCACTCTGAAAAAAGATCTTCAAACAATCCTGAAGTATCCTTTAACGATGCTTACGTATGTCTTAGTCTTACTGTCAACATCAAGAAGCTCCATCAACCCTCTCCACATGAGGTACCACCCACTTCATCTGTTTAAACCAATGGAGAAGAACTGGAGAATGTCGACCATTTCCTCTACCTTGGAAGCCATCTCTCATCCAAGGCAGATATTGATGCAGAGATCCAATACTGTCAGAACGGTACCAGTACATCCATTACTTGTTTATGGCACAGGGTTTTTGAAGATCACAATATTTTAACAGACATTGAGATTCCTGTTTCTCAGTCTGTTTTTCTTCCTCCGTTGTTGTATGGGTCTGAAACCTGGACAACCTACAGACATCACTTGGAAGTCCTCTTATAGGCACCACCAAAGCTGATTCCACAAGATCTGGAAGATCAAATGGGAAGACAGAGACATCAACATTAGTGTTCAGGAAAAGGCTAAGACCAACAGTATCAAGGTTATGATCTTCCATCAGCAACTCCACTGAACTGGTCATGTTGTCTGGATGTGAGACCATCACCTCCCAAAAGAGGTCCTATTTTCTGTCGGCTGAAATAAGGGTACCATAATGTAGGAGGACAATGGAAGCATCATATGGACTTGCAATATTGACACTGACACTTGGGGGACACTCGCTCAGGATCACTCAAAATTGAGAGAACTCCTATGCAATGGTCTGCTGCATTTTAAATTGCCCACCAACAAATTGAGGAAGACAAGGGGTTCAGGAGGAGGAAGAGACTGGCTTTCACTCATGGTCAATAGCCTCCTGCCATACCTGGAAAGATCTGTCCTCACTGTAATAGAACTTGTGGTTCAAGGACAGGCCCTATCAGACCCCTGAGGATACACAACTTCCATGGAAGATGGTCATACTTAACAACCAGTGATTACCATCATCATATATTAATTCTCTCTGGCTGGAACTGGAGGAGGAAACATTAGCACTCTCAAAAGAAACCTTTGTTTCATATGATGTCAGCAAAATTTTGCATAGGGAAAAGAAGGTACAGATCACAGTTATCTTAACATAACTGAGATCATGTGGCCCTTTGAATACCACACTGAACTGAGACTCAGGGAGCCTGCATTTTGCTGTGGGCCTGCTTTAAAATGAGAAAATTGTAGTGACTTTTTGAGATCTACTGATGAAAAGTATTTTTTAAGCACAGGACATTATCATTATCTCTTACTTAATATCCCCAGTGCCCCCATCACGGAGTTAGGATGTATTCTGTTAAGAACTGGCCAACTGAGATCGACAAAGACATAATCCATGAACACAAAAATAGTATCTGAAGGTTGAAAAGCAGTAATGAAGATTGGTATGTCTGCATAAATTAGAAGCCTCAGTTCTCAGGTGTTTCATATAGTTGGCTACCAGTCAAACCAATGTAGATTGTAGTAAGATGAAAGCATTACGACATAGGTTGTAAAGAGGAATTTAAAACAAGATAACACAGTGGCTTAACAATTTGGGGGAGTTCTTCAAAGGTATAGAAGGGAAGCATGGGAGAAAGAGTGGCAGTGTCTGAGACTGGGGTCTAGTGTAAGAAGTTTAGGTGCTTTGAAATGAAGGTAAATGCCAAACCTGGTGTGGTTTGCCTACTGTTATAGATGTGTTCTGAACAAAGAGGAAGTTTCCATTATTTTGATCTGCCTTTGCATGTATTAGTTTCAAACTGTAGTTTATTACAGTTTGAAAAGAAGAAGAAGCTCAGAAATGTCTCAGTTTGCTATACTCATGCTGGTATTCCCGAGTCTGCAGCTTCTGATAACCAAAAGTTTCCATCTATATCACACTTTCTGCGCTGCCACTGGCCACTGTAATTCAGTAGGTCAGGAGACACTCTTGTAAAGACATGGTAAGATGCGGAAAATCAATTTTAGAGCCCAAAAGGCAAAACTACAGATGCAGAAAATCACTAAATACAACCATTTGCCCTATGGAACTGGAGCCTTCAGAAGGGGATACCATGACAGAATTGCACCACAAGTGTGAAGTAAAATCCTATCCTATTCACAGAGAACAAGGTTTCCCTTTGACTGGTTGTAATTAGTGTCAGGAAATGCTGGCATGTAGCTATGTGTAAACCACTTTTAAAAACAGAGTTCTTTTTATGACTACGTAATACAGAATGGCTGCGTCTACACGTGCACGCTACTTCGAAGTAGCGGCAGTAACTTCGAAATAGCGCCCGTCACGTCTACACGTGTTGGGCGCTATTTCGAAGTTGAAATCGACGTTAGGCGGCGAGACGTCGAAGTCGCTAACCCCATGAGCGGATGGGAATAGCGCCCTACTTCGACGTTCAACATCGAAGTAGGGACGTGTAGACGATCCGCGTCCCGCAACATCGAAATAGCGGGGTCCTCCATGGCGGCCATCAGCTGGGGGGTTGAGAGATACTCTCTCTCCAGCCCTTGCGGGGCTCTGTGGTCACCGTGGGCAGCAGCCCTTAGCCCAGGGCTTCTGGCTGCTGCTGCTGCAGCTGGGGGTCCGTGCTGCATATACAGGGTCTGCAACTAGTTGTTGGCTCTGTGTATCTTGCACTGTTTAATGAAAGTGTGTCTGGGAGGGGCCCTTTAAGAGAGCGACTTGCTGTTGAGTCCGCCCCGTGACCCTGTCTGCAACTGTGCCTGGCTCCCTTATTTCGATGTGTGCTACTTTGGCGTGTAGACGTTCCCTCGCTGTGCCTATTTCGATGTTGGGCTGAGCAACGTCGAAGTTGAACATCGACGTTGCCAGCCCTGGAGGACGTGTAGACGTTATTCATCGAAATAGCCTATTTCGATGTCGCAACATCGAAATAAGCTATTTCGAAGTTGGGTGCACGTGTAGACGTAGCCAATATGTGCTAAAGTTGGGCGAGGCTGAAAGTGCTTTAGAAGATAGGGTTATAATTTAATGATCTGGACAAACTGGAGAACTGCTTAGAGGTAACTAGGAAGAAGGTCAATAAGGACAAATGCAAAGTACTCCACTTAGAAAGGAACAATCAATGTCACGTACAAAACTGGAAATGATGGTCTAGGAAGGAGTACTGCAGAAAAGGATCTAGGTCGCGGACTGGACTGTGGCTTGCCTGGATCTGGACCATAAGGGCTGGGGGTTCCATCCCCAGCATCTGCCCCATGAGTGGGCAGTGGGCCCCAAGCTTCAAAGGCTGGATCTGGCAAGCCATGGTCAGATCTGGCTCATGAGCTCTGATAGGGTGCATGGTGGGGGCAGGAAGTGGTGTCACTCACTGCCACTTCTCTTTCCCTTCCACTAGCTGGGGGAACAGTAAAGTAGCACTGCCTGCAGAGAGGCTTCCCACACAGCTTTCATTGGTTGGAACTCCAGCCAATCAGAGCAGCACATGGAGGTGCCTAACAGTGGTGAAACAAAAAGCTCCCTGGAGAGGCTTTTCTTCACTGTTTCTGTTTCCCCAGCTGGGGGAGGGAGTGGCAGTAGCTGCAGCAGTCTGCAGAGGTAAGCGCTCCTAGCCTGCTCCAACTGCCTCCTTTGCTCAGACTCTCCCACCCTGAGCCTGCACCCATCCCACCCAGACCTCCACACTCAGTTTGTTCCTGCATGCCCTCCTGCCCAGACCCCTCACCTCCAGCCCATTCCTAATTCCACCCACTGATGCCCCAGCCCACATATGCACCTTACCTCTCACCCACACCCTCACCCTCTTGTTCCTGCACCCTGACTCCCACCCAGAACCCAAACACCCACCTCCATACCTCTGACGCATCCTCCCTCTGGCCCAGCCCCAACACCTGTTCTCCAGCTGCCCCCTCCCACATACTGAACCCTAAACCATCCATCTTTAGTCCCATTCCAGGCCCACAGAAGAGTTAAATTGGCTTGGGAGAAGCCCTGAACCTCACCCCCGCTCTTCTCCACCTCCTGTCTTAGGTGCTGGAGTGTGAGGGGAGTGAGGTGTCTCAGTCAGGGACTTTTTTTGTATTTCTTCACAATTTTGTGTGGCCCCGGATTGACTTTTCTTTTGGGCAGTGGCCCCAACCTAAAAAACATTCCCCACCCCAATCTAGGTGTCATAGTACACCACAAGCTAAATATGAGAAAGTAGTATCACACAGTTGCAAAAAAAGTGTTACACGGCGGTGGGGGCGGGGAGTGTCATGCAGCCTGGAAACAACTGTTAGAGAAATTTATCTCAGTGCCTCATTTTCAAGGTGCACCCTCAAAGCCTCCATAATGTTAAGAGCAGCTCTTTGAGATCCTCTTAAAATATGAGTGTCTGGCTGCTCAAACTGCAGCCAAGGGCTGTGCCTCAGGGTTCCACCCCTGAGTACCTAATCCTCCCTTACCTTTACACAAATTATGGAAAGTTCAGCAAGCCACTCTAACCATGGGAATATTGCCTTCAGTGAGGGCTAGCATGCCATAGACACTGTTGTGAATGAATGACTGCAAAGGGTCAAACCCAGAGAGAAGGGGTTCTCTCTTGGCAAGCAGCCAGATGAGCTGATGGTAGGATATGGGGGGTGGGGATTTTTCTGAATTGAAACAGTTCCCTGCTGAGGGGTCTTTTTTTGTGTGGCCTGAGGAAAGAGACACAGAAGCCGCGTCTACACGTGCACGCTACTTCGAAGTAGCGGCACCAACTTCAAAATAGCGCCCGTCACGGCTACACGTGTTGGGCGCTATTTCGAAGTTAACATCGACGTTAGGCAGCGAGACATCGAAGTCACTAACCCCATGAGGGGATGGGAATAGCGCCCTACTTCGACGTTCAACGTCGAAGTAGGGAACGTGTAGTCGTTGCGCGTCCCGCAACATCGAAATTGCGGGGTCCTCCATGGCGGCATCAGCTGAGGGGTTGAGAGATGCTCTCTCCAGCCCCTGAGCTCAATGGTGGCTGCGTGGAGCAGCCCCTTAAAGCTCCCCGCCCCCTCTCTTCCTGTGCAGGAAGCTAAGAAAACGTGCAGGCGGCAGCCCAGACACGCGGCCAGCCTGCACGTCTCTCAGCACCACAGACACGCACCCCAGCTGCGATGGCCGCACAGCAGCCCCCCCAGCGCCCCCAGGGGACCCCCCCCAAGGGGAGCCAGGGCTCCCAGCCCAGCAGCCAGGTGGGGAAGCAGCAGCGGGGCCCCTCCTGGACGGAGGCCGAGCTTCGGGACCTGCTAGGGCTCTGGAGCGAGGAGGAGGTGCTCCAGGTAATGGGGAGCAAGAGGCGGAACGCAGATGCGTTTGCTCGGCTAGCCGAGGGCCTGGCCGCCTGGGGTCACCCTGCCCACACTCCAGATCATGTCCGGAGTAAAGTGAAGGAGCTGCGGCAGGGTTACGCGCGGGCCTGGGATGCGGCCGGCCGATCTGGGGCCGCCCCCGTCACTTGCCCCTTTTACAGCGAGCTCAGGGACATCCTGGACCCCCGGCACACCTCCTCCCCTCCGGCCACTCTTGATACCTCGGCCGAGGAGCCCCAGCAGACCCCGGAGGTGGAGTCCGCCCCGGAGGCAAGCCCCCCATCCCGGGGGCCCCCCCAGGAGCCCACCCCCGGGACACCGGAGGAGAAGGAGGAGGAGGGGGGGGTCCTCCTCCAGTGACACCGGCCTCCAGATCGTCCTGCCATCCAGGAGCTCCAGCCGGGCATCCGCCCCCCGGGAGTCCCCCGACTGTGGGAGTGGACCGTCAGGTATGTACCCACCCTGGTGCACACCCCCAGGGTTGAGGGGCGGGGGTAATAGATATAACCAGGGCCCTCCACATGCCCAGATGACCATGGCCCCAAAGACAGCAGTGGCATGTCCCTCACAGAAGTGCATCAGCCCCTGCCCCCCCCCACCACGACAGTGCCATGCCCCATCCCCGGGGCTGGGGGGAGCGGAACCTCTAGGGTTCCCCAGGGGGAAGGGGTGGGACACCCAGCAGCAGCAGCAGCAGCATGTGATGGAGTTGCGGGAGTGCAAATGCGAGACTCAGGCTACATATGAGAAACAAGAAGCAGAATAGCTCCCAGTGGATAAGGATGATCCTGGGGCTACAACTGGCAGGTTACACCTCTGCCCTGATCAAAGAGGAGGGAGGAGCTGAGCTGGGTTTGAATCGGGGGCGGCAGTTAGAGGCTAGGGGAAGGGAGAGCTAGAAGGCAGCCAGCCTGAGGAGGGGGAAAGCTACAGCCCAGAGGGGCACCCCTTGGGATCTTCTCCCCAGGACCGGTTGGAAGGACTGTCTCTGACTGCTGTACTGTCGCTTCTGTGAGAAACTGGGCATCTGTTGCCTAATAAACCTCCTGTTGTACCTGCTGAGTGAGAGTCACTCCTGCCAGCGGACGGGGTGCAGTGCAGGGGGACCCCTGAACCCCATCACAGGAGCATCTCCCAGGGACGGGGATGGGGAACCTGCAGCAGAGGGGTGGGGGGACAAGGGCCACGGCTCGGGGCCCACACTAACGGCTGTCTCCACTCTTCTTCCCCCTCTCCTGTGTTCCGCAGCTGCACCATCGGAAGGACCGGAGTGCGCCGGCAAGGTGTCAGTGGTCCCGGACAGCCCTCCGGGGCCATCACCCCAGGCTAGCCCCTTGGCGGAGGACCAACCAGCCCCACGGCGGGGAAGACGGAGGACCCAGCACCACCACCCGACGGCGACGGACCCCCAGCTGCTGGCCCTCCACCATCGGCAGCTGGAGGTTGCCGAGCAGCGGCTGCGGGTGGAGGAATGCCGCCTCCAGCTGCAGGAGCGGGTGCTGGCCTGGTGCCAGGAGGTATGGGGGGCCTACATGCGGACCCTCAACAGTATCGCGGACTCCCTGGCCCCCCATGCCGTGCCGGCCACTGCAGTGCCCGCCCTGCCTGCTCCACTTGCTGCTCCACCCACTGCGCCGTCCGCCGTCACACCGCCACCCGCCACCAAGGGCCGTTCCGCTGAGGAGGACCTGGGACCAGCCGACACTTGCTGTCCATATCTCCCGGTCCGCCCGGCCCCCAGCCAGCCCCGGCCAGGGCTGAGGCCGAGGCGGGGATCCCAACCGCCCACTCCCAGCACTGGACTTTAGGGGTGTGGGGCCCAGGACGTGGCCCCCCCCCTTTGTATATATTCCCCCCCAATTTTAAGTTAGTTTGTTGTAAATAGTTTGTATATTTGACCCCTGTTACAATGCTGATCCTTACCCCCCCATGTACATAGTTCTCCCCTTCCTTGTCTTCCCCGTTCATGTTATCCCTATTTTTATAATGTATATATATTTATAAGTTATTTTCCCTGTACATAGTTAGTTAGTCTTGTTGATAATAATAATAAGCGTTCCAAAGATATCTGAGTTGACAAACAACTGTCTGCTTTTATTTTTACAAGAAAAGTTGCGGGGGGCTCTTGGGTGCCCTGTGGTGTGTGCGTAGGGGCAGGGAGTGTTGTGGAGGATGGGGGGGCAGTGGGGGGCCTGCCAGCGTTCACCCTGTGGCCTCATTGAACTGGGTCCGCAGGGCCTCCCGGACCCGGGTCCCTTCGGGGTCCACCTGGTGACTGGGGGCAGCGGGTGGCTGCACATTGGCCCTGCCGGCCTCCACAGCCCAGCCCAGAAAGAAGGCCTCCCCCTTGCTCTCCACCAGGTTGTGGAGGGCACTGCATGCGCCCACAATCTGGGGGATGTTGGTGGGGCCCGCATCAAGGCGGGTGAGGAGACACCTCCAGCGCCCTTTGAGGCGGCCAAATGTGCGCTCCACCACCTGGCGCGTGTGGTTCAAGTGCTGGTTGAAGCGCTCCTGGCTGGCAGACAGATGGCCCGTGTACGGGTGCGTGAGCCAGGGCCGGAGGGGGTATACCTCATCTGCGATGACGCAGAGGGGCATGGTGGTGTCCCCCACAGGGATCTCCTGCTGGGAGATGTAGGTCCCCGCCTCCAGCCGGCGGTACAGACCTGAGTTCCGGAATACCCGGGCATCGTGGGTGCTGCCAGGCCAGCCCACATAAACGTCGTGGAAACGGCCCTGGCTGTCCACCAAGGCCTGGAGGACCACTGAGTGGTAGCCCTTCCTGTTTAGGTAGTGTCCTCCACTGTACTCCGGGGCATGGATGGGGATGTGAGTCCCATCCGGAACCCCGAAGCAATTGGGGAAGCCCAGGGTGGCAAAGCCCGCGATGGCGGCATCCGGGTCCCCAAGCCTCACGAGCCTGTGGAGGAGCAGGGCATTGATGGCGTGGACGACCTGGAGGGGAAGCACATGGGAGAGCACCAATGAGGGGTGTGCAGGGTGTGTGTGGCCCACCCCTGCCAGGGCCCCCCTCCCCCTCCCCCCATGAGTCCTCTTACCTCCATGAGGACAGCCCCGACGGTGGCCTTGCTGACACCAAACTGCTGGCCCACAGATCGGTAGCTGTCTGGAGTGGCCATCTTCCAGACAGCGAAGCCAACCCGTTTCTCAACGCTGAGGGCATGCCGCATGGCGGTGTCCTGGTGCCTCAGTGCGGGGGTGAGCCACTGGCATAGCTCCAGAAATGTCTGCCAGCTCATCTGAAAGTTCTGGAGCCAGCGGTTGTCGTCCCACTCTCCGAGCACCAGCCGCTCCCACCAGTTGGTGCTCGTGGGGTAGCTCCACAGCCGGCGGCATGTGCGGCGGAGCGGGGGGGTGCTGCATGGTTGGGGGCTGCGTCCTCCTCCCCTGCGGGCAGCTCCTCCTCTGTGTCAAAGAGGTGCTCAGCTGCCTCCTGCATGGCATCGAGCAGGGCGAGAATTGCTCCTGTAGGGGTGGCTGTGTGGACCTCTGGCTGCTGCTGCTGCTGCTGCTGCTGGGGGTCCATGACTGCGTCGCTCGAGGTGTGCGTGCCTATGGCTCTGCAGACCGCGTGCTGTGCAGGCTGAGTGTGTCTGGGAGGGGCCCTTTAAGGGAGCAACTAGCTGTTGGCCCGGAAGCGCTACTCCGCCCTGTGACCCTGTCTGCAGCTGTTCCTGGCACCCTTATTTCGATGTGTGCTACTTCGGCGTGTAGACGTTCCCTCGCAGTGCCTATTTCGATGTGGTGCTGCGCAACGTCGACGTTGAATGTCGACGTTGCCAGCCCTGGAGGACGTGTAGACGTTATTCATTGAAATAGGCTATTTCGATGTAGCGTGCACGTGTAGATGTAGCCAGAGATGTTTAATCCTGAGCACGTTTAAAGAATTTAGTAAATATCCAGGCTGCAAAGAGATCAGAGCATATAGATATGTAAGTAGAACTGAAATGTTTAGTCAGATGTGCTCATGCTATTTTTCATTTTGGGTTTGGGGTGGGATTTCTTAGAATACCCCTGTACACTGTAACTTTTAAAATGTATCCCAAGAAGCACTTTAATCTCTCCTTTTTTAGTTGCTCTGTAATGCATAGCAACCACATATGCTTAATCACATACATCTTTTGTTTTGTGAATAAATTACCTTTTTTTGAAGTCAGTGATTGGATTCCTGCATCCTATGTATATGCATGCTTAAGACTGAAAGGCCAACTATCAGATTGCAGCTTAATTTCTTCCTCTTTCTTTTCATGCAGTCTCCTAAGGAAGGTTTAAGAGCTTAGGGTTTCCCGACAGGGAGACATCCCAAGTGTGTCTTCCTGGGTTTCAAAGAAGTCTTTTCTCATGTGGGTGATGGCAGCTGCCTCCCAGGGTCAGGGAATCTATGACCTTGGGAAGCTTGTACACAGACTCCTAGAGATACAATGTATTTTTAAGCTCTCTTGTGGGCCTCAACTTTTGGCACTCAGAGTATCAGAGTGGGGAACAGCCCTAAGAGAGACATCTTCATCTTGCCTTTAATCTCCCAATGGTCCACCCAAGCACCATGCTTCACCTGCTCAGCCTGTTGTTAAAGTGGTTCTTACCACTGCCCAGAAGCTCTGTCTATGATTTCACAAGCCACAGCAGCAAAGGATCACAGTGGGCATTTCCACTTCCCCCACTGTAATCTTGTGGTCTGGAAAGCAAGTCCCTGCCTGCAGCTTTCAGTATAGGCCAGAGTTCCTAAAGATGTGTGTGTCCTTCAGCTTTCCAGACCACCCTGCAGTGATGGCTGTGAAATGCCCATGGTAATCCACAAGCACCTGCAGCACCTTGAGAAGTATCCCTGCCTATTGTTGTACTTGATGGCAAGGTGAACTGGCACTAAAATCAAAATATGTGAGCCATCTATTATCTACCTCCTACCCAGCTCAGTTGGGACATCACGTGTCTGCCAAGCAAGCCATTGTGTCGTGCATATTTCCCAGAGTCATCATCCACCATACAAGAATGTATGTATTTTTGCAGCAGTACAGTATCGGTAGTAGACTTCCCCACTCCAGTTTGATTTGCAACTGACTGGGAGCAATCATAAGTTGCCAGCTTCCATAAAGCAATTGCTGCATGTGACTCAAGCAAGAAGACAAGTCTTGTTCTGGTGTGCCTGTGCCACAGGTTAGAGGCCAGGTCAGCACACAGCTCCAGAAAGGTTGTTTAAGCACCCTGATGTTCTGTAGTCACTGATCTTCATCCCTCACTTGCATGAAGATGTGATCCCACCAATCAGTGCTGGTTTCCCTATTCCAACAGTACTGATCTACTCTGTTTCGGTGCTCTGTGACCACTAAGTGCAATGACAGTTTGCCACCACAGGTTTTTGTACTTTTTTCCATCCACATGTGGAATAAATTTTGTTATGTGCACAGAGGTATGTGCAAATGTGCACCACCAATAGAAACGCATGCTGCAGGCTGTGAGCAGCTGACGACACTCTGCTACTCAGCTGGGCAGCACCTGAATCTCTACTGGGTTGCCACTCAAGCGCTCAGCTTACAGGAAACACTGTTTGCCACTGTCCATATCATGGGCACTGTTAGGCCCCTCCAAGTATCTTTCCTTCATCAGTAATTTCAAGAAGATCTCCACTGCCATGTGCAAGGTCTTCACCACAGATAACTGACTATGTGAGCAAAATGTGGGATCCGTTCTCTCTCACTGCAGATTTTGGAGCACACGGCAGAGAATAGCATTTTGAAAAAGTGGTGAGGGTATGGCAGAAGCCCCAAGTGGTGCCTGACAGGACATCTTGCACAGTCCCAAGATACCCTGCATATTGTTCTGAGTCCCACAGCTTTTGTGTTGCTAGTAGCTGTGGGATACATACCCACAGAGCACTGTTCTTGCTGGTGACAGGGGAACAAAAGAGGTGGGTGCAATCAAAGGGAGCAAGTGGTGACTTCAGTGTGTCAACATTAGTTTCCTCTACAAAACTTGGTAGTGTAGACATACCCTTATTGCCTAATGCAAATGAGTGCACAAGTATGTACTACAGCTGCAGTTTCCATGTATGTTCCTTCTGCACATCAGTTGGTTTACAAAAGAGCAGCAGCTCTTGCAGCTACCTGTTTCTGTTATGCTTCTACAATTGCCAAGATTTATTAGGGACAGAAGCAAGAGTTAGGCCTGAAATAAAACTGAAATGACAGATTGTGTTGCGGCACAAGGGACTGTTGCATTAAAAACCACAAAGGGCTTGGGCAAAGACTCTGTGGCCCACAGCAGGCTGCATCAGCATTAGGGAGCAGAAATCCAGGGACAGTTATGCCCCAGAGCTTTGACTTGTAATGACTATGTATGGCCTAAATGACAAAACATGTTTAGACTTCCCAGATATATCCATATAAGTAGGTAAAACATTGAATGGAATAGACAAGTGGCTACAGCCCCTTGTTTTCTGTGGGCTATTTATTTCTATTCAAAACTGCCTTTTGTTTTCAAAGAAAATATATGCCTACATCTACACAAGAAGTATCTGTGTACGGAAGTTACTCTTGAAGGAGATGTTCCTACAAAGTTTCCGTCAACAAATCTCATCTACACATAAAAGGGGATAGATCTTTTGATGTACTCTGTCAACAAAAGGGCCCCTGGAGTACCTACATAGCCTTTTTGTCAACAGTTTCTCTCAACAAAACATTTTGTGTGTAGTAACAGAGAGGTAGTTGTGTTAGTCTGTATTCTATCAAAACAAAGAAGCAGTCAAGTAGCACTTTAAAGACTAACAAAATAATTTATTAGGTAATGAGCTTTCGTGGGACAGACCCACTTCTTCAGATCAAGTGATCAGTTGATCTGAAGAAGTGGGCCTGTCCCACGAAAGCTCATTACCTAATAAATTACTTTGTTAGTCTTTAAAGTGTTACTTGACTGCTTTTTTGTGTGTAGACACTCTGAGTTTTGTCTGCAAAACTCTGTAGTGTAGACGTAGCCGATGTTGAGGAGGCAGAATCTCCATGGTGGTGCAGTAATCTTAGAAGCTGCTCCTTTTCAGGCAGATCACACCCCTTTTGATGTCCACTGTAATTAGCGCCAATACAACTATATTGCAAGTAGCATTCAAAAGGCTCTGGGGGTCGGGGGTCGGGGGTGGGAGAGGAAAGCACATGGAGAAGTCACATTTCTGCATTTTACCCCCCATTGCATCTGTTGCTCAGCTGATACCTGCACAGTAAGCCTATCAAGAAGATTCAGCCCTCTTTTAGGAAAATCAGCTTTATCCCTCTGGTATTGTGCCTCATCAGTCAGAGCTGAAATTGACATAATATTCCTGGGAAATTCGTTAAAAATGGAGGACCAAAGGCAATAAATAACATAAAACCAGAAAAAACTACAGGGCTACATGGAGAGCAGCTGACTCCATTCACATGAGCTGGGTGATTTTTTTTTTTTTTTAATATCATGCATGGTAGTCTGATGCTATTAAAGTGATAGTGTTAATAAGGATTTGTATAATGTGATTCAAAGTGGATTATAGTATCATTTTACTACCTAGGCTTATAGGATGACAACTGCAGATAAATATAGGATCCTTGTAGCAAAACAACCTAAACCGCTAAAACAAACCCTCAAAGAAAAAAGCCAGGCATATTTTATGGGTGGACAGGGGGGCGGGAGTGCCATAGCATGCTGACCAAAGTAGGGATTTGGGAATTACTGCTGAAAATCAACAAGCTTTTCTCCAGTGCACTGCTGTCATGCAGAAAGAAAATGAAATGAAAATCAGAGCTATGGAGAGACAAAACAGCAATATGAATTAGAGAAAGGAATGGTGCTGTCTCCTATTTTATGCTCACCTGTTGCACTGGAATCTATATAGAATAATCATGTTCAGATGTTATAAAGATAAAAGAGATAAAGGGAGGGCAAAGATGAACAATATCTTCAAAACTGCAACTGACAAGGAATGAATTGGAGAATATTTTTTCCTGAAATAGAATGAAGAAAAACCCCAGTTGTGCTCAGAATGAAATTTGAAAACGGAACGTCTGAAATGCAGAAAAGCATCTGAACAAAGAGGAGGAGAAGGACATAGCTAACACATACAGCAGTGTTAACATGTCACCCATATGGTTAGCAACAAGTAATTAAGGAAGTTAATTACAACAATTAATATTGTTTATTGAAGGCTTTTTAATCCCCATGGAGTAATTCAGGTTGCTAATTCTGTTATGCACTAGAATTGGAAGGAAATCCAATTTATTTTTTTTGGCTACACGTAGACTGCATATCTATCTGTAGGGTGCGAGAAGAGTTTGTAACGGTCTCATGAGAGCAGATCGACCCCTCTGTGAATCCTCAGGAGAATCTAAACAGACCAGTCTGTGCAAGGTGAAAGCTGCAAACTGCCATGGGAACAGCTGCAGAATAAGCCGCGCTTGCCAAGATTTCAAGGCTACGCTGGCAGTAGGCCACAAGAGATAGTGATAAGAAATGCATAGGCAATGTTAGGCAATCTTATGTTAATGAGCTCAGCTTTATCAGCTAGTGTTAGGAGGCCTGTTACAGAGCCTCTCCCCGAGCGAAGCTCCGGCGCGTCGGGTTTCCCCCCATGGGTGACTGCGGCGTCTCCGGGGCTCCCGTCGCGGGTGTCACGCGCTTTCAATAAACCAAATATAGCACTCTCCTTCTGGGTGCAGCCTCGTCTCTGGGGAACCCGAGCCTGGTTGGCTACAATTGGCGCAGCGAGCAGGGTTCTCCAGATATGATGCCTTTTTGGTTGAAAGCTGGGGAGGCAGGGAAGCCAGCGCTGTCCCTGCAGCGCATACCAGGATAGCCCTCGACGGGGCGATGGGGGCTGGTAGCGCGGATGGTGGCCTGTTGGGCAGCCCCAGCGGACTGTCCGGAGTTGCAGGAGGTGGCAGGCATGATGCCAGTACAGCTACCTTCAACCCAGATGACAGCATGGCACCTCAACTCCTTGTCATCTTCCTGACTACCTCGCTGACCTCTGCCACACCTAAGCATCTCCTCAGGAATGCCATCCAGTCTATCGTCTCCACTGCTGGTGCCACGGATTGCTGGATGCGTACCCTGCTGAACTCCTCTACCAGATTGGGAATTGAGTTTGTCCCTCTGAACCTGAATGATTGGTGGGACAAGAGCAACATCTTCTGGTGGGGACCAGTCTGGTTTGATGACAGCAACATCCACTCCTACCTTCGCCGCGGCCCCTGGGGTTCATGCTGCGATAGGGTAAGCCCCTACCTGGATAAGGAATCTGGAAGTTCTGGTTCTGGTTCTGGTTTTGTTATCGTACCCTGTAACAGGATGAGGCTTGCTGGAATTTGAGTCCTTGACAACCTTGTCGTCCCGGGTGCTGGGAGGGTGGAACTGAATGTCTTGCTTGTAATTCCTCGGAGTGGAAGCCATCGCGTGCGAGGAAGCTCCAAGGTTAGGCTGGGCCCTTCTGTCCCGTCCTCCTAGCCAAGCTGGTGTGGGTAGAGGTAACCGGTTTGAACTGTCGTGGAACTGGGTGTCTTGCTTGTAATTCCTCGGAGTGGAAGCCATCGCGTGCGAGGAAGCTCCAAGGTTAGGCTGGGCCCTTCTGTCCCGTCCTCCCACCCAAGCTGGTGGGGGTAGAAGTAACTGGTTTGAACTTTCTGGATTAGACCATAATTCCCATCTGCCTTCCTGTCTAATTGTTCTCTGTGTGAGTGTCAGCAAGGGATGGGGTGGGTCACGGATACCTCTGAGCGTGCACATATGGGCATGGCCCAAGCAGCTACCCACTTCAAGTGGAAACACTACTTACAGCAGTGCATGCGCTTGGGAGCCCCCACACTTACTGTTCCACACACCCTTCTCCTGGGAACCATTATTTTTAACTTTGCTTTCACTGCTCTCATATGCTGTTGTCAAGTCTGTTCCACAGGTGCACACTGTGTTGCCAGAAGAGCATCAACCACCTCACTGGATTCCTGCTAGCCTCGGCGTTCACAAAGGGGTCGCGGGGAGGAGTGTAGGGTGCGAGAAGAGTTTGTAACGGTCTCATGAGAGCAGATCGACCCCTCTGTGAATCCTCAGGAGAATCTAAACAGACCAGTCTGTGCAAGGTGAAAGCTGCAAACTGCCATGGGAACAGCTGCAGAATAAGCCGCGCTTGCCAAGATTTCAAGGCTACGCTGGCAGTAGGCCACAAGAGATAGTGATAAGAAATGCATAGGCAATGTTAGGCAATCTTATGTTAATGAGCTCAGCTTTATCAGCTAGTGTTAGGAGGCCTGTTACAGAGCCTCTCCCCGAGCGAAGCTCCGGCGCGTCGGGTTTCCCCCCATGGGTGACTGCGGCGTCTCCGGGGCTCCCGTCGCGGGTGTCACGCGCTTTCAATAAACCAAATATAGCACTCTCCTTCTGGGTGCAGCCTCGTCTCTGGGGAACCCGAGCCTGGTTGGCTACGCTATCTCAAAATCATTTATTTTGAGATACCTTCTTTCAAACTTGGTGCTATTCAAATGGCACTGAAGTTTGGATTAATGGCCTATTTCAAAGGTTCCATTACCCCTCTCATGATGAAGGTAGTGGAACCGGAAAACTGTGCTCAAAATAGCAATGCTATTTTCAGCATGGGGAAAAGAGGTGGAGTTGTTATTTCAGCATACAGTCTAGTCATAGCCTTTGAGATATTTTGCTTTAAAAGACAACTGATGTCCCTCAAAGACACCAGATTGATAGCACTGGTACCTGGATGCCATGGCTCACTAAAAAGATCTGCAAGTTTCACCACCCCATAATTCTAATATGCTTTAGCCAGGATGGAAATACAGTCCTTGACCATTCTTGTACCTTCTCATAAGGCTGTATCTAAACTTGATTTGTGACCTGTTTAACTGGGATTTATTGATTGACAATACAGGTGTGGTTAGCTAAAATCTTTGGGTATATCTACACAAGAGGCTTTTCCCAGCAAAACTGGCTTTTGTCAGGAAATCCTGAATAGCATTCACACGCAAAATGCACTTTGACGACAGTTTGTTAAATAAATCCCACACATCCACTCAAAGTATTGTGACTGTCCCTGCTCAGGTATAACACCTCTCTTGACGGTGTTTTGTCACTAAAACAGCCGGGTAGACACTCCAGGGCCCTTTTGCCAACAGAGAGGGCTTCTGGCTCACTGAGCAGCCCTGGTTGCAGAGCTTCTGGTCAGCTGTTCTGTTGAGAGAGGGCTGGGCCATCTGACTGCTCTCTGTCGACAGAGTGGGTTGCTCTTCCAATCTGTTTTTATGTGTAGATGCAATCCATTTACAGAAATTTTGCCTGGGCATCCCTTCCAACAGTCATTTATGTTGACTGATGCTTCTCCTGTGGATGTAGACTTTATAAATGCAAATCTACACAGTCCTCCATAAACATTTGTTCCAGACTAAGCTAAGCAATAAATGTTTGTATCATGAAATAATGTATTATTAATATTGTAGCACCTAGAGGCTGATGTCAAGAATGGAGAGTGAGTGTGCTAGAAACTACAGATGCATAATGAGACACTTTCTGATGCAGAGAGCTCGCAGTGTAAAAGACAAGATGGATGAAGGGTAGGAGTTAAAACTGAGGCACAGATATGTGGAATGATTTGCTTAAGATTCCACAGAAACAGAACCCAGGTTTCCTGACTATATCTTTTCAAGCTAATGTAAAACTTTGTTTTTTAAACTATTTTTGGTTTGCCTTGTTAACCCAAAATAGTTATTTGCTCAGCTTTACTTTGGGCTCCTCTTCTAGTGCCACCCACTTGTCCTGAGTTTCTCAACAGCTGATTTATGGACTGGTGCTGGTCCCAGAGATTCCCGGGACACTATTCAAGAAGGCCACATACACATGGGAAGCCTCTGCTGACGGACGCCACTGCTGGAAGAGATTTCCTGGCAAGACCTCTGTCGACAGATTGTTTCTACACATAAAAGCTTATCAAAAGAGCAACCTGCTCTGTCAACAGTGAGCAGCCAGACTGCCTGGCCCTCTCTTGACAGAATGGCTGACTGGAAGCTCTGCAAACAGGGCTGCCTGGTGAACAGGAAACCCTGTCTGTTGACAAAAGGGCCCCCGAGCATCTACACGGCTCTTTTGTCACCAGAACACTGTCAAGAGAGGCATTATACCTTAATGGGGGAGAGATATAATGCTGCTGGCAGAAGTGCTGGGTTTTATAGACAAACTGTCAACACAGCACATTTTGCTTATAGAATCTCTACAGTTTTTTCCCAACAAAGCCCAGTTTTGCCCGGAAAAGCCACTCACGTAGATGTGGCTATAGACAGCAAACTGGTCTCTTGCACCAAAAAGGTTGAGAAGTAGTTCCCAAAGCACGGCTTCATCTCCATCATATTAAGAGATAATAGTTTAGCTCTTTGGTTAACTTTCTTCCTTCTTCCCTTTGCCCTTGCTTGGCTTCTCTCATTGTCCTTTTTGGACACCAGAAGAGGGCAAGGTAATAGCTTGCAGCCTCACTCAAAATTTCAAAATTCTTGTAAATTTGCAAAATTTCTGTAAATGGATTGCATCTACACATAAAAACAGATTCAAAGAGCAACCCACTCTGTCGACAGAGAACAGTCAGATGGCCCAGCCCTCTCTCAACAGAACAGCTGACCAGAAGCTCTGCAACCAGGGCTGCTCAGTGAGCCAGAAGCCCTATCTGTTGACAAATGGGCCCCAGAGTGTCTACCCAGCTGTTTTAGTGACAAAACACCATCAAGAGAGGTGTTATACCTGAGCAGGGAGAGTCACAATACTTTGAAAGAGCATTCTTTCAAATATAACAGCGCTGAAAGGGATTGTATATTACCTCTCTGTCAAATGAATCTCCATCCCACTTTAGCCATATTATGAAATCTGAAATACTTCCGTAATAATGAAAAGTGCTATGCTTCTTACTACAAACAGATTTAAGTGATTCCAGCTCATGTTTTGCTTTACACCAGCAGACAAACCCTCCATGAGGTTAGGATTATCAGAAAATGCCTGCATAGCCATCATGACCTTCCTTGATTCAAGTGTTCATCAGTGAACAAAATACATTTAAACATTAACATAAGACTTAACTTATGATACATGGAAGTCACATTGAAAGGGTTTTTTTTTTCTTTTGTGTAGTTTTCAATATAATGATTTTGCTAGAAGTAGATAAATAGATTCCTTTTGTTTTTCTTTTCTTTTCTTTTTATACTTTCAGAGCAGACTTCATGAGGCAGTTTGTCTCATATAGGAAAATCATTGGCGGAATTTCCTTTTCATTCTATTAGTTTGAGCAACAGCTGTCAGTCTTGTTCATAAGTAAATCAGGATTCTTACTGATGAACATTAAAGGAAACTCCGCAATAATTCACAGAAATCTGCATTTCAATCCACTGGAAAGTTAAAGTGAGTGTATCCTTCCATTAATGGTTGCCCCTTATGTAGCTTAAGTTTTTCTGTTATAACTGAGAAGCATACATTTGGTAAACATCAACTGCAGCTGTATGTTGAACCTCCAAACAGGTTAAATATTTCAACTTATTTACTTACATTCAATTCTTTTTGTTCAGTTGTCACTGTCATTTTGAACATAATGTCCCAAAGAGTTCGTCCTAAAAGTGGCATTTCTGATAATACCATGTGTCTACAGAGGGAGATAAGCCAAACTAACTCAAGCTGTAAAGCTAACACACAAGTTAAAATGCCTTAAATACTCATGTGGACTCTTGTTTGAAAAATAAAATGGGCCTAGTTTGCTGAAGCTTAATTTGTGGGAGGATTAAGTTAAAGTGCAGTAATGCCACTTTCTTTGTACATGAGAGTGTCCACATAGGGGGTTAATATGATAATAACACCTAATGGCTATGGTTACATTGACCTGAACCACTAGCAGCAGTATGCAAATGGGCAATCTCAAAAATGCGAATGGCTGCTCCTTTGCATATTTGCTGACCTGCAGACACTGCTGCTGGCACCAAAAAAAGCTGTACAAATGTGGTTCTGCCAGTGGAATTCCCCCCTTTGTCAGCATAAGGGGTTGTCGACAAAGGGGGTTTTTGCTACCAGAACCATGTCTACACTGCTTAGCCATGTGAATATGCAAATGAGCCTCAAGACTGCTTATTTGCATGAAACTGATAGCACTAGGGCTCAATGTAGACACAGCTTAAGAGTTTATTGGGAACTCTTCAATGTTTGCTGCATTATGTAACCAGTGTTGGCACATTATTATTATCATTTTACAGGATTCAGAAGTTACAGTCTTAACTTACATCATAGGACAGCATCACAAAATTAAAAACAATAGAGCTAAGCTAAGGTAGTAAGGATGTTTTGAGATATGTTTCACAGGAGGCATCATCCTAAGGCAAATAATACTGATATATAGTAATTCACTGAATCTAAAAAACAATTAACTCTTCACAAAGAAATGAAAGATTAAATTCTATTGATTTCCCCAGTCAGAAATTTCTGGTAAAGCACCCATTTGCTATGTCTTTCAGGGTGTGTCTACACTTGCATTCCTCTTTCAAAAGAGCTGTGCAAATTATGCAAATCAAAAATTCAAATGAGTTATAAATTTGCATATTTGGCACCTCATTTGCATATTCTGATTTCAAAAGAGCTTCTTTTGAAAGAAACGCTTTCAAAATTAGAATATGCAAAGGAGGTGCTGAATATGCATATTTATGCCTCATTTGCATTTTCAGTTTTCCTCATTTGCATACCTCTTTCGAAAGAGGAATGCAAGTATATATGCACTCTCAGTGACTCTACTGCTTTGTCAATATCTTCTGAACAGATATAGGGCAGAACACAGAAGTACAAACTCTTTGGGTGTGTCTACACCCACATTCCTCTTTCGAAAGAGGTATGCAAATGAGGTAAATCAAAAATGCAAATTTTGAAAGAAGAAAGCCAGTATAGATGCTGCTCTTTTGAAAGTAAACCCCACCCGCGTAAATTGTGTAGTTACACAAGATTTCATTCTTCAGCCTTCAACTTTCATAGAAATATAGCAATCATCTCACCATGAGATGACGATCATGAAATTCACACTGGTATTGCTTCCCCATTATAGTGGCAGATGAAGATTGCAGCATTACATCCAATTTTTACCTAATTACAGTATGGAGGTCAAAGGGGGCAGAGGGTTGTCTGCAGCTTTCATGTTTGGTCCTTCCTCTATATATTTGACCTTCAAATAATTCAGAAACTTTTTCATGATGTGTCTCCACCATGGTGTTTACACAGCATAGTAAACGCCTAGAATGTTCGTATGTGCATTTCTGGTTTTGGTCGGCCCTAAGAAGAGCTTTAGTTAAATGCAGGGCAGAGTGAATGGTTAAATACAGAGTTAACCAGTATTTGACACTCAAAACCTTGTTCACCATTCTAGATTTTTAACTACATTATATTCCTCCTTTTACATTATTTTAATTCATTTGTATGGTGAATCAGCAAAGCTGGAGTGTGGATTAGGAAAATTTGAGACTAAGTTGAAGTCAATGCAGTGTTTGCTGCTGATGAGCAATGGCAGAATGCTGGTCAAAGAATGTCTCAGAAATAGCAGAAACATTAGCTTTTACCTCTTGTACTTAAAGCTGCAACTGACAGCATGGTTGCACTTTTTGGATGCTTTTCTCCACTGACATAATACTGCTCTCCAGCATCATGTTAGTATCAGGTCCCCATGGCTACTTAATGGAAAAGATCTCAATGCATTGAGCAAATCTATTTGTCCACTTGATAGTTCTTTTAAATTGTGGATTTCTTATCTCTTAAAGAAAAGAAATGTGGCCCAGTGGGGGAGTGATCAAAATTTGAGACCGAAGGCTTAGCATCTATTCTCAGGGCACCACTTATTCACTGTGACATTTGTATGACTCCTGGCACATGTATTTCCTTTTGGATGTCATAGGATCATAAAAAATCTTTGATGAGGATGTAGATGCTTCTTCTGGTGGATATCCCACCCCACTGTTTCTATTAAGAACTTCCAAAATACTTATACATTTTTCTACCTGGTATAAGTTTGAATCCTCTTCTATAATATCTCAATGGCAGCTTTCCCAGCACAATCGAGTAGGTTGAGCATTGTTTCAGATACCATAGGGTTTCTTCTTTTCAAAAAGAAGAAAACTCTACATAGACAATTACACAAAGCTGAAATGTTCACCAGCATACTGAAAGTAAAATGTCTTGCCCTCTAAAGAAAACAAGAACTCAAAAGTCAGAATGTGATGTGAACAAGTGTGAAGTAACGTGATGCAGCTATATAGCATGGAGCCTGAGGAGAAACAGACCTCATTGTTCGTTTATTTTATCCCTCAGTAGTATAAAATTCTATCTCAGGAATGCAAGTAAAAAAATCAACCATATCAAAAAGGCACACAGGCAATGAGTTCAAGGGATTAACTGACATTCCTAATAATAAAATACCCTTCTCAATATCAGGCAGAGTTACACAACCAAGAGTTGCATCATTATGCAGTCAGACACCTAAAATAGATTAATCTGTCATCTGACATTTTTGTTCATAGAAGGAATGTCTATTTAAGTCTATTGGATTAAAATGTAAAATAAATGATTTAGCAATTATTCCTGAAGCAGATTATAAATTCAAATTTGTCATGACTCATGACCAAGGATACTGTAGTGTATGATAAAGAATTAAATAGTTAAAATACTTCAGTGTATGTACATAATTTATATTTTAATAGCATATTTTGTGCTTCATTGGAGCTATGAAAAGAAGCTATATGTCAAGACTTGACTCTTTTATTTCATAACACAATTACCCATAAGTCTACCAGCAGCTATGAATCACAGTAACTCAATTCAAAGAGATTCATAGCCTCCAAGGACAGAGAGCACCATTGTAATCATCTCATCTGACATCTTGCAGAAAACATTCCATAACAATTCCTAGAGCAGATCTTTAGGAAAACCATCAAATCTTTGTTTTAAAATGGTGATTTTTTTACTTGCATTCCTGAGATAGAATCTACTTCAGTTATTCCAATGGTTAATTGCCCTCACTGTTAAAAATGTACATTTTTCTAGTTTGAATTTGTCTAGCTTCTACTTCCATTTATGGCATTGTGCTACACATTTCTCTGGTAAACTCAAGAGCCTATGACCAAGTATTTTGTACCCCTATAAATATTTGGGCCTGGTCTACACCGGGATTTTAGGTCAAACTTAGCTGAATTATGTTGGCTTTTTTCCCCTAAGGAAAGAGTCCACACTACCAGGTCCATTCAGATGACTTTAAGGTCAGTTGTGGTACTCCTGCTTTAAACAAGGAACGAAGCCAAATTCAATCTTGTATGGTGAAGTTTAGGCTAGTACAGATAAAGCATTGTGAAATCAGACATTATTGGACTTTTGGAAGAGTCTTACACAAAGACTTACTCCAATGTGACCATTCTAGCCAGCACTTTCTGCTGCACTACTCTCATTTCCTGTTTGGCCAGCATGGTAAGTGGAGCAGGCAGCACACCGCAGCACAAATGGCCATGAATTCCCAGAATTGCAGATGATCTCTAGCTTGCAGGAGATCCAGGACCTTATTGGTGGTGGTGGTGGGGGAGGATGAAGCTGTTCTGACAGAACTATGAAGCAACAAAAAAAAAATGCAAATAACGATATCAAGATATCACAGGGCCCCAGATAGCCATAGAGAAGTCAAGGCTAGCCTTCCACCCAACCCCAGGGATGTATCCTAGAACAGAAGGCTGACATAACCACACCTTAATTGCAAAATGCCCCTTGCCCTTGTGTGATGGGGTTCTGGGGTCCTCCAAGCTCTGCACCCTGTCCACAGGAAGGAGAGTCTCTCACTTAGCAGGAGAACAGCGGGTTTATTAGCCGACAGGACTCAGCATCATACAGAGGAGTTAGTGCAGCAGGCAGAGATAGCCAGTCCAATCCATGTTGGGGAGAGGAGGCCCCGAGGGGCCCCCAGAGCTGGGGCCTTGCCCCCTTCTTTGTCTCTCTCTCCCTCAGCCCAGACTAACTGCTTCCAACTCCCAGTTCCAATTCAAACCCCTCAGGCTCCACCTCCTCCTTTGTCTGCAGAACAAAGGTGTTACCTGGTCGTCAAGGTTACCCTCAGCAGGAGCCCCACACCCTCTGTGAGCCACTCACACACACACAGGTATCCCCCACTTCATCACACCTTGTTCATCCGGCTCCAAAGCTCCTTCCATGAACTCCTGTAATGTCCACTTCATTTTGTTCCCTAAATAAAAATACATAAGCTCTCAACAAAAGTTTCTTTATTGCTTGTGGTGCACACATGGGGGCTGGAGGCTTGCAGGGTTTACCAGCCAGCACACATCATACAGGGGGCACCTCCTTAACATCAACAGACATAACTGTAATTTCACTGTCTGGTCATTCATAAAACTTTGCTCTTTGCTGTGCTCTCCTTTTTGTCCTGCTGTCTGTCTGCTCATAATCAATGGCCAGATGATCTGCCCTGGCCCTCAAGCCAGGCACGAAATTTTCCCCCTTGTTCTTACATAAATTATAGACCACCCCAGGCTACCACCATAAGGGGAATGTTGCTTCTGTTGAGTAAGCTCCTACCCTGATGTTTAAATGGGCAAAAGGCACATTACCATCGTTCTGCACTTGAGCAACCTGTAGTTGATCTGCTCCTTACTGCAGTCCAGGCTACTTGTGGATGGCTTCATAATCCAAGGTCACAAGGGGTAAACTGGGTCTTCCAGGATCACTATTATCATCTCCATGTCTCCAATGATAATTTTCTGGTCTGGGAAGAAAGTTCCATCCCTGCAGCTTTCTGAACAGACCAAAGTTCCTAAAGATGAATGTGACATGCACTTTTCCCCATGATCCCCTGCTGATGACAGTGAAATATCCCTTTTGATCCACCAGCACCATAGAAAAGTAATCCTTGCTGTTCATGTACGCTGTAGTAAGGTGTCCTGGTGCCACAATAGGAATGTGTGTTCCATCTATTACCCCACTACAATTAGGGAACGGTATCATAGCAAACCCATCCACTATTTCGTATACATTTCCCAGCAACCCTGTCCTTTGCAGCAGAAAAGTATTGGTTGTCTTGGCTACTGGGATTACAGAGCCACCACTCACTCCCAATTAATAGCCCAGTTACTGGTAGTTGACTGACATTGCAAGGTTCCACAGAGCTATGAACATGCACTTCTGAACTGTCAAAGCAGGTCTCATTCTGGCACTTCAGTCAGGAGAAAGCCATTTGCAAAGTTCCATAAAATGGCCTTACACATGTGAAAGTTTTGTAGCCACTGTTCATCATCCCATACATGCAAAACAAAGTGGTTCCATGAATCTGAGTGTGTTTCGCAGCACCAGAACTGACATTCCCCTGTGTAAACTACATTGAGTACTACCAACATCTGCCCATTACTCCTCTTCAGTGTTTCACATATGTGTATGTCTGTGTCCTTCTTAGAGTCTTTATCACTCTGGCAGCTGCTGCTTAGGCTCTGCACATATTGCAGCATAATGTGTGAGGTGCTCACCATACTTGCCACAACATTTTCAGTCTGGGCAGGATTTATTTTAGCCTTCTTATGGCATTTGCATGGATATCCAGAGAAAAAGTGTGTGAAAATACTGTCATTGCTTTCAAGTAGGAGGGGAGGAGATAAGTGCACTATGAGAGGCTGACAAAACATACCCAGAACCATCCTCAGCACTATTTTTGTGCCATCAGACACTGGGGCTGTGTCTATACTTGCATTCCTCTTTCAATAAAAAGGGAAGAAGGATTCTTTCAAAGATGGGGTTTACTTTTGAAAGAGCAGTGTCTACACCTGTTTTCTTCCTTTGCAAGAACTATTTCAAAATAAGAATATGCAAATGATATCTCAGATATGCAAATTTTGCCTCTTTTGCATTTTTGATTTGCCTCATTTGCATAGCTTTTTCAAAAGAGTAATGCAAATGTAGCCACAGCCTGGGAGCTTAATCCAGAATGCCAGGAGTCAGCAGAAACTGTGGGATAGGTACCCACAGTGAGTTTCTGGCAAAGTCAAAGCTTCCTACCCTCCTGGGGATGCACTCCATCTATTTTATGTGCCAGTGAGGACATGCAACCTCAGCTTCACAAAATTCAGTGTTAAAAAGTAGACCTTACTAGTTCCAACCTAAGCTCATCGTGTAGATGTACCCTTAGACACTGTAAACAAGTCACTCTTTAGCCTTCTCTTTATTAAACTAAATGATTGAGTTTCTTCATTCTAAGGTAGGTTATTTCATCCTTTAATCATTTTTGTGGCTCTTTTCTGACCCCCCTCTAATTTATCAACAACCTCCTTGAACTATAGACACCAGAATGGAACACAGTATTGAAGGAGCAGTTGCACCACGGCCAGATACAAATGTAAAAAAAAAAAACCAAAAAACTCTCTACTTTGGCTTGAGTTTCCCCTAGTTGTGCACCTGAGGATTGCACTATCCCTTTTGGCCGGAGATCTGCAACGGGAACTTGTCTTTACCTAAAAATTCACCTCAAAATTTTCAGAGTTACTGCTCCCCAGGATAGATTCCCATATCATGAAATACAGCATACAGTCTTTGTTCTTAGACTTAAACCTTCATACTTAACCACATTAAAAAGTGTATTATTTGCTTGTGCCCAACATAACAAGTCAACCAGGTCAGACTTGAACAGTGACCTATTCTAGTCACTATCTACTTCTTCCCCATTTTTTGTATTACCTGCAAACGTTGGCAATTTTTCTTAATTGGCTGGAAGGAAACATGAAAACATTAAGTAGCATAGCACCAAGAATGAGGATTCCAGGATGAGAATGAGGATTGCAGGATTCCATTAGAAACACATAGGCTTAACCAGGAGTGACAAAATACAAAAACTAAAGTGATAGAATGTGAGAATTTTTGTGTTTAGAAATGCATAAAAGTGGAAAATTAGCATTGAGTTAAAGTGATTCCTCACCCCTCCCCAAGAACGTGCTTGATTCTTGGTTGCAAAATTAGTATAAAATTCTACCACATCAGGACTGATCATCTGTTATGCTCACTTCCAATTTGATTAAATGATTACACAAGATTCATGGCAACAGTGAAATCAGGATCCATTTGGCCACAGCTATTTTTGGCTCCTAAACCTGGCTGCTCAGCCACATTTTTTAATTTTTCCAATAGAAAATTGCATTCTGAGATGTAGGAAGCAATATAACATTGAGATATTACTGGTGTGTACTGTGTACAGAGGAGCTAAAATACTTAAGTTGCCTTGTTTATTAATACAGAACAAAGTATACAATGTGATTCTATATTTGCTATTTATTAGTTAAAAAGTAGCTTGCAAAAATACACCGTGTTAGTGAAAACACAAAGTCCAACAGACTAATGAAGTATTTGCATTTCTACATAAACTGTCCAATTCCCTTATTTGATTGTGACTAATTTGACACTGTGTTGAAGCTGCAAAAGAGCAAGTCCCTGCTTTTCTCTCTCTGCCACTGGAGGGGCTTAAGTCAGGAGGAGAATGAAGATAGAGTTAGATACCTATCCTGTTCAGTGTTATGAGGTAGTCAGAAAGGCTCTTGTCCAGGATGAGTTAGCTAGCTGTCATGGGAGCCAAGGTTAACAGCAAGAGGCTGTCTTTCATTTGATGAAGGAGCAGAGGCCAAGCAGGGGAGCAAGCTCATGCTTACAAGAACTACAACAACAGTATCTGGATTACAGGGCTTCAAAGAACTTGTGACAAAACGGTGGAAACTGGACAACCAGAGCAGCTAAGATTTAAGGAAAAACAAAACAAAACAAAAAGAAAAAAACCCCTCAACTTCTAGAGACCAAACTCTTTTTTTCCAGTGCTGCAAACATGCTCTGTCTCTTCTTTCAGCAACCCTCCACACCTTTATTTCACTTTTCTTTCCAAATGTTTCCATTACATCCACATCTGTGCTCACTGCTTATCCTATTGTACTCCACCTCTTTTTCATTTTGAAAAAGAACAGCATGAAATTAGCTGAAAGTGTGTCAAAGCAGCAACCACTCAGAAGGAAAGCAAAGAATCAATCCAGGATCAGTGAGAAAACTTAACTAATTCACTGTAATATAGCAGACAAGAATTTTAGGGGAAGCAGAAAGAATATTAGTGTATGAAGGGTGGACATTTTTCAGATAGGTTGTGGAGTTTTCATGGACTTGGTCCCAATTTTGTTTGGCATCTTAATTTCACTAACTTGCTAACCTAACTACCTTCTCTCACTTAAACTTGCCATTGTTTTGCTCACTGGGATTCAGATTTTATGAGGCATAGCCCTAATAGATATAATTTAATCTATAATTAGTGAGTCCTGACAAAGATGAAAGATTACAGGCAAAACTTGGTGTGATTATAACATATTTATGGGCTTTAAGGGGATCTTACTGTATGAGTTAAAATGTCCAGCAGTTTCATTGGAAAATCAAATCTGACAAGTGATTGTAATAGGAGAGAATGTTAGTAAAGTTAGTGGAATGACAAAGTCTCTTTAGAATTGTTCTGTGCCCTGAACTAGATAAAGCTAAGATGGAAGATTTGCAAGTAGGGGTAGCAAGAAATAGAATGCTGATGTTTCTTCTCAAAAAGCCTTTATGGGTGTTTCTGCTTAATGTATCATTAATTTGTCACAAACTTTCTTCTTTTCAAAGGCTAACAATTGTCAATGAAATATTGCTGCATCAGTAAAACCCGTCTTGTATTTTCTCTTTATATTTCACCTTTTAAACTGTTAAACACATGCAAAACAGCCTTCAGCATAGTAGCAATCATGCAAGCTGTTGATGAGAATGTCCCTTCTTTGTATGGGCAGAAGATTGGAGCAAAATTCTTTGTTCCCCTTGCCACTGATAAATAGTCATCATCACCTATTGTGTTTAACCTTAAGTAAGCTCACCTTGCCCATCTCTTTATCTTGAAGTTGCCATTCAAGGCAGCCAAATATAGAAACTATATTGCTCTTTCATTCAAGCAGCTCATCAGTCTCAGCTTTGATAATTGGCTTTGTTTCCCTTTGGGTACCAGGTAAATGCTGAACTGCAGTGAAGAATGAGAAGCTGCTCCAGAATTCTTAAGTGTGTCATTTGAATGCTTGTGCGGATTTCTCTAAGGATTTAAACACTTCCATTCAGTGCCTTTCTGGACTGTCTTGTTCTAAATTTATGTACAGTTTTACCTGCCTACTTACTTACTATATTTCTAAAGCATTATAATGGCATCTAAATATCAAAAATGATGAACCATTTAGGATTCTCACAGAGGTCAATAAGAAACGGCTGTAATCAACAACTGAGTTAGACCATCTAACCACTTCATTACTTGAAAGATAACAGTGGAATTGATGGAAAAGATTTTGCCAGAGCAAAATTTAGCTAAAAAACTGTTGCTCCAGCATATGAGTGGCAAGGGGCTTGGGCTGCATTATTATGGACCAAACACTGAGGGCATACAGTCAGGCTGGTCCAGGACAGCTGGCAAACAAAAGGTTGGCACAAATAGGTTTAAGGGAGAGGAGGCATATAATTCAGCACCTCCACCCACAACATTGTTCCAGCTTCACTGTCAGATATTTATGTCTTCTATTCAGGACACAGTCAGATAGTCCCTCTGTCCTTGTAGGCTGGGTCTACATGGAGCTCTGCTCAGCGCTGCTGCTGGCAGAGCTATGCAAAGTGAGCTTCTTGGAATAGCAATGGCTGTTTATTTGCATACTCAAAAGCTCATTACCATAGTCTGAATTTCAGGCATAAGGGATTGGTGACAGAGCGGGGGTTCAGCCAGAAAAGGCACACCCACACAGATTCTGTACTGCCGGTACTCCCTTCCGCCAGCACCGAACGTTCACGTGGCTGTCCCCTTCCCCCCATTAGTGAAAGGAAGTGGGCACACTGGACAGAGTCCAGTGGAGGGCAATAAAAATGATTAAGGGGCAAAAATACTTGACTTAGGCAAAGTAACTGAGGGATATGGGCTTATTTAGTCTACAGAAGAGAAGAGTAAGAGGGAATTTGATAGAAACTTTCAAGCACTTGATAGAGTTGTAAAGAGGATACAGATAGACTGTTCTCAGTGGTGACAGATGACAGAATGAGGAGCAAAGGTCTCAAGTTGTGGCGGAAGACATCTACTCTAGGCTGGGTATTAGGCAAAACTATTTCTCTAGGAGGTGCAGAAGGACTGGAATAGGTTACCCTGGGAGGTAGTGGAATCTCCATCCTCAGAAGTTTTTTAGTCCCAGATCAACAAAGCCCTAGCTGGGATATTTCAGTTTAGCTTTCTCGTGCTTTAAAAGGGGGTTGGACTGGATGACTTCTAAGGTATCTTCCAACCCTATGATTCCAATGAACAAAAAATAATAATTCAGAAAAAATTATTCAGATTAGGTGAGAAAAGGCTGGGTTTCACTTAAGGAAGCCTTTCCCTGTTGAACAAAATTCCCCAATTGTGTACCTGATTCAACCACCTCAAACTATAATTGTTCTATTTATAATCCAAAGTAACTACATTAGGAAAAGCAGAGGTATCAGTGACCCCTTTTCAGCTTCTGCTACTCCCTGCTGATGCTGGGTCTGCTTCTGTAGTTCTTATGCAAATAAACTTCACTGAGTTCACAACCATTTTCCAGTTTTATCTACTGAAGTAATATAGCTTAAATATGGTTTTTTGTCAATGAGAGAGACTTTCAGGAACCTTGATTTGCAGTCAGCAATAATAGACTGATTAACTCATTGTGGCTGTGTCTACAAATGCCCCAACTTCAAAGGGGGCATGGTAATCAGGGCCACAGGCGATTACTAATGAAGTGCTGTGGTGAACCTTCAAACTCCGAAGTGCCGGCGCACATGAAGCTGCAGGCACTTTGAAGTACCCGCACTACTTAGAAGTCCCTTTACTCCTTCCACTGGGGGAAGTTAAGAAATAGATTGACAGTGTCCTAGAAGGCCCAAAATGGAAAATAACAGAACACCACTTGTCATTACCTATAAGCCTCAGCTTAAACCCCTCCAGCACATCACTGACAATGTACAACCTCTACCGGAATATGATCCCTCTCTTTCACAGGCCGTGGGTGCCAGACCTATTCTCTCCTACAGACAGTTGCCCAACCTCAAGAAAATATTCTCACCAGCAGCCACACACTACACCTAAGAAACACTAACCCAGGAACCTATCCCTGAAACAAACCCCATTGTCAACTCTGTCCACATGCCTATACAAAAGACACCATGACTGGTCCTAACCACATCAGCCAAATCATCAGGGGCTAATACACCTGCACATCCACTGATGTGATACATGCCATCATGTGCCAGCAATGCCCCTCTGCCATGTACATTGGACAAACTGCACAGTCTCAACATCAAAGGATGAGTGAACATAATCCAACATCAAGAACTGGAATATACAGAAATCTACAGGGGAACACTTTCACCTCTCTGGACACTCAAAGGATTTGATAGTAGCCATTCTTCTACAGAAAGATTTTGCCAGAGGAGGAGATATCTGAACTAGAATTCTTGTGCAAGTTTTACACATTTAACCTAGGGGTCCACAGAGATCTCAGTTATTTTCCTATATTCAAAGGAAAGACACACATCCCACTTAAGTTAATTCATTGGGTCCACTGGTCCTACTGCTGACAGGTGACGCTATCCCCCCCACCTCCCCTCCATCCACTACTATTTTAACTATGGATTCTAATGTCTATTACAAAATAAAAATGTGAAGAAGTGGGTCTTACCATGAAAACGCATAACATAATAAATACATTTGTTAGCCTTTAAGGTGCTACAGGATTGTTTGCTTTTTGTGAATCTATATACTTACATGGTTACCCCTCTGAGAGTAAGTACAATAATATGTATTTTAAATGAGGTTTGTACTTTCATTAAAATGCCTGTGCTGTATTGAGTCACTTACAGTACTGCTATTGCATACTATTCCATTTTACACTAGGTTTGTAATATTCCCTGCAATGCCACCTGATGCTGACAGATCCATAAGGCACTGCTTACCTTATAGCCTCATGCTAGTTTGACTTCAATAGGGCCAGGATTTCACCCTGCACAGTAGATTTCTTGCCTTTCTGATTTTTAAGATACCCTGTATTCTTGCAGATATGGAATAGGGAGGAGATTTAACAGATAAAATGATTTCCACATTGCTTGGATAACCCCACTTCAACTATTTCTACATCTTTGAATTTTAACTTTGAAGATTTCAGATTTAGAGTAGCAAACATGTTTTCTCTGAGATATTTTGACCTTTTTGTTCAAGACCTTTTTGACTTCTAATTGCAAGGGTAAACTACCATGGCTCAAGATTCAGGGAGAAAATGATTAATCATCATATAGAAAACTTCACACCATCCTAGAAGAAAAGGGTAAATATATCTTCATTGAGCTTCAGTTTTCCTATATTAAACCCTACATTGAATAAAACAATTAGAAATATTGAATACATTTTTCCATGAATATTCATTCATGCTGTAAATGAATTAAGTTTCACCCCTTTTTGTGTTTGCTTTTCATTAAAATGCTAACAAATAATCTCAGGAGCATGAAAATTTCTAGAAACAGCAATCTTTCAATGAATATTAACAAAAGTGGAAATTAAATTTGTAAACATGAATATTTTCATTAGAAGTCTTGTTCTAAGAGAACTTTTCTGATGAAACTGGAAATACACCATGTGACCTGTGTCTAGAATCTTTTGGGTAAGATCTTTGGATGGAAAGAATCACTACATATCCACTTAAAATTTTTATGCTGTTTTGCACCAGCTGAGGATATGACCTATCACTATTATTATTTACTAGTTTTGCAGCAGTGTCTAAATATCTCATTCAGTACAAACAGATAAATATCCCCAGTCTTTGTTCCAATAGCCTATAATGGATCAATATATGAAGATAGAGGGAACACCTTTCAACATACATGTAAAGGTCCAAATACACAGCTGGGAAAAATATAACTCTACTTAGTTGAAGGGAGCTGTATCAATCGACACCAGGTAAAACTCCAACCTGTGTTTTTATTTCTGTATATTGTGCACTAATGTCAGCTATGTACACAAGAACAATAGAGTATAATCACTGATTGTGGTTTGGCTCGGTTCATTTACATTTTTGAAGAAAGAACCTCAGGAAATAAATCAGAAGTCCTCCTGCAGGAACAAAGATCCCCTCATCTCCTCATTCCTTGTGTAAGGCTGGTATCAAAAAATGAAAACAGTAGCCTTGGGACTAAGAACATCATCCATCTTCATTAACAACCATCCCCAATGTCACTGACTCAGAGACAGCCTTAAGGAAAATGAAGTGCCCCCACAAACAAACAAACAAACAAACAAACAGTTGATCATGCTTTGAAAGAAACAAATCAATCCTTCATCAAATGGCAACCTGCAACTAATGGAGAAGTTCGATCTTCACTTCATACGGTTATTGTCTTAAGGACTATTCAGATTGCAGTGGGAAATCATCACCACCACTCATTAAAAAAGTGAACAGCAGCAGATAGCAGCCCTATTTTCTATCAACATGTATTGTATTATGCTACTAGTCATTGTGGAACAGCATGGTCCTATTACTATGTTGCACAGAATGAAAGTTTTTGCCATAGTGTTTGGCAATTAGATACTTTGGGCTCTCTCTCTTTAACGAGAAATCCAGGATCCTGATTGTACAGAAGCAAAAGTTCCAACCAAAAGCTGCTATGATGGAGCAAGACAGTCCAATAATATGATGTGGAAGTTGCAAATAGGAAGGACAAGGAAAATATAAGTGGCAGATTCTTTGTACAAGAGTTCCCTGACAGAGTTCTCTAACCTGCAGCCTTTGGGTCAGCCAATAGCTAACTGTCCTGGATCTTCATAGGCGGAGAGGTGTGAACCAAAGAGTTCCTCAGTGCTGGAAAACAAAAGGTTCCCTGGCTTTTAGCAGTGAACCTTAACTGCTCTGACCAGCTCAGTGTATCCGAATTCACTGTTTTCACAACGTGTATTTAAAAAGATGTTATGTAACGAAGATACACTTTGTGCCTATAAGCAGAGAGAACGCTATTTTGGCCTCCTTAACCTGAGGAGGTATGAAACCTGGAGGCCTTAGTTCTATGTTGAATCCTGGCTAAAGATGGACTACACCAAGAACAACTGTGGTGAGAAAACCACTCTGAACAAAAAGCTCTGCTTTGTTATCCTACGGTTTAGTCTTAAAAGTATATTGTCACTTTTTGCTTGTAGCCAATGTTCCCCGTAAGGTGAGTACTTGGGCAGCTACCCAGGAGAGATTAAAATGCCACCCATCTGATTAGCAGAGCACCCACAACATGTGTTTCTACTGGTGGTGTATATCTGCACGTATCTTGCTGCACATACCAAATTTCTTCTCCACATGGATGGGAAAAAATAGTTGGAACACTGCCTGTAGCCCTCTCTATCCTGATTCCTTTTACTTGGTAACATTTAAATATCTGTTATTTATCAATAAATGTAAGCTTATTTTGGTAGACAACCAGCTCAGTGCAGTGTTTCAAAGTGAGAAGTAAAATCCTTAACCAAGTTAACTGTTTGGTGCAGTGCAATGATTCTTTAAAGGAGAAAGCAAACCTACAGTGAGAAGGGCTTAGCAATGCAGAGCTGATGGCAAGAATAACCTCCCAAGCATCACAGACAGGAAATAATTTCTCACAAACATCCTTAACAGCAGTGAATAATTTCAGATATATACCCATATACATATATTACAATTCTTACAGCTGTGCACACTTCAATGACTGCTTTGTGCTTCTATATTTTGACTGAACTTGAAAAACCACTTGCGGTGATTGAATAACTTGCCCTTAAATCATTCACACATACTGTTCAGTAATGGAATTGTAATATTCAGTTATTCCATTTTGAAATGTCTTCATAGATTTTAAGGCCATCATAACACAGCATAATATATAACCTCACCCAATAATTTCTGTATGAAGCCCATAATGTCCATATGAGCAGTAGCATATCTTTCAAAATGATATCAGTCTTGCTTTACAGAATTCAAATGATGGAAAATCCAACAGGGCCTTAGCTAAGTTACTCCATTACTCCCTTTATTAAAAAAAAAAATCTCATTTCTAACCTGAATTTGTTTAGCTTCAGTTTCTAACCATTGAATATCATTATTCCCTTTTCCTCTAGATTACCCCCTAGAGCTGCAAATAATCATGTGCTTAACATTACGACATTGTAAGTTCTATTGATTTCAGTAGGACTTCTGAGGCTTCTAAAGTTAAGTTAAAGTAAAGTTAAGACTCTTAAAGTTTGCAGGCTTAAAAAGACACCTGCTCTCAAAAGTACCCCCCTTCCTCCCCACCGTGCAGGCATTTGTACAACATAATCAATTTACCTGTTAATTTGGGGTTTAAAAACCAACTTGAATTTCTTAAGTCTCTCATTACAAAGGGATTTTCCAGGCCTCAGTATTCCAATCAAACTCTTTGGCTACATCTATACTAGAAGAATTCAACAGATCACATCCACACACTAAAGAAGACTGAAAGAACTATTTGCTCTGTTGATTCACTGTCCACAGAACACATTTTGTGCGTGGACACTTGGTGAGTTTTGTTGATGAAACTCTCTAGTGCAGGGGTACACCACATACTTTAAATTAATTTTTGTTCTGGAGTAGGTTCTAAATAATACATATAAATATATATTATTTCACTTATTGTTTTGTTTTGCTTTTCTTTGCTCTTGGTACACCATTTTCTCTCCATGTGAATCTTGCCACAATTATCAATACTTTCTCAACTGCAGGATTAGGTTGTTTACACCTGGGGACAGTCCAGAAGCTGAAACTAGTGCATAATAGTGCTTCAGTGCATTTGTTAATTGGGGTCAATCACTGGGGACACATTAGACCAGGACTTTGTGTCTGCACTGACTTCCAGTAAGATTCTAGAGAACATTTAAGTTATTGATGTTAACTTAAATAACCCTAAATGATCTGAGATATGGTTACCTGAGATACTACAGTTAAGATCAGCAGAGCCAGTTGGAATTCCCTTAATAATCATGAGACGGTGCTGCTGGTAAGACATTTCCAGAGGGCTGTCTTTGAATTTGGAGCTTGCTTCTCTAGGTTCACAAATGCTCAGATTTATTAACTTTCCAGGCACACTGCAAAGCCCATCTTATTACCCTTACCTCCAAAGAAGAGGAAGAGAGAAAGGGCTCAGATCTACATTATTAGAGGCAATCCTTTTATTTGTGCTTTTTTATTTGATGACAGGCACCGAGAGCAGTGGATGGGCATGCATGAATGCATTTTATAAATTTGAAGAATAAGTAAATAAATATCTAAGTAATCTTTAAGAGGTGGGGAACCGACTGCATTATACAACAGTTGTTTTTTCATAGCTAATATGTCCAATACATTTCACGTGAATAGTATGTTGGTATTGAAAAAACAATCTTTGTTGTGGTCTTAGCTGTTTGCAGAATGAACCCATCCACCTTCTGGGCTTCCAAAATACTTAAACGTCTCTACATTACATTACTGCTTAGTAACTGACCATTGGGACAATTTGTTCTGACATTGGGTGCTTAAATATACACCATTCTCCAGCAAGGTCCACATTAGTGAAGTGATTCAAAACACTAACAAAGTGCATATTTGATTTTGTGTGTGTTTGTGTTATCTTAGGTTTAGTGCAGACAGTAGGGGCGAGATAATCCTTATCAGCGTAATGAAATAAAAGTAGGTATCTGATCAAAATACAAGAAGCTTTAGGTTTTTGTTTTGCAGTGTAGTAGGCTATATTTTCTACATTATGACAAACTGCCCTAGAATAGTTGTTATTCTAAAATAAAAATCCTTTTGTTTGCATGCCCACAATCTATCAGATTAAAATAGTTGTGTGTTGTTCCTGAAGGAGTTATTGCAGCAGTTTACCAAGAATTTGAAAAATATATTATACATATGAAGTTTTGTCCACTTTCTGAATCTTGTATTTCAATTGCTAGCTCTGATGGCCTGGGGGAAGGATGTATGGCTAGAGTATGACCATGAGAGCTCATCCTTGTAGGGGGATGTACTTTGTCCAAATCACAAATAATTCACACAAAAGAAGCATCTGCTGCAAACATGAACACGTTTTTAGCTGGCTTCACTGTTGGGAACAGATCTCCTTTTCTGCCTTTAGCCAACCAGCATACGTTGAGTATTGCACCTAAACAAACAAACAAACAAACAAAAATGGGCTCAGGAAGAGTAGGTGAGATGAATAATGACTGAATCACAACATTTAGAATTTAAATCAAACCTAAGAGTTAGCCAAATTTAATGTATAACCTTGACCAAGACATTTTCAAATAGTTCCAACTGTGTATTATGTATTATATTCTCTCAAATACTTGAACAAATTACAAGACAATATTGCTATAGCTCATATCAAGAGATTGGTTTGTCTCTCCTCATATTTTCCATACTTATTGTTCTTTCTTCAAACCAGTGAAAAATTGGCGTCATGAAACCCAAAGTTATTTGTTTCAGCCAAATTGTTTTCTTATAGGGCAGGAAACAGAATGGGTCCTGAGCCATCTTTGCTTAGTGTGATATGCGCTACCTGATGCTAACACTAATCTTATATAGAGAGAGCTGAAGTACTTTCACGTGTGAAGGAATAATATTTATACAGCTTTCCGCTCCATGCTTTTCTTTATTTCTATATTTGTTAATATTGATGAAGCCATGCGTTTTCTTTCAAGTTATTTGTAACAAACAAACAAAAAAACCCCCAAACCCTTACCTAAAGAAAATCACAAAGGTGTCTGGGGATCAATACACTATTAATTAATTTGTTTTGTAAAGTTCGATTCATCCCTTACTGGTGTGTAGGAGTTGGAACCCACAAGGAAAAAGGAAAAGAGCACACCCCAGAAACACCTAGCACAGAGACCTGAAGGCAGATGCTAAAGTGACGGGATACACCTGTTCAGAACTGGAAAAGATTGCCCAGGACAGGGGATGCTGCTGAATGGTTGTCAACGACCTATGCTCCAAGATGTAGGAATGGAAGAAGCTTACTACCATTAAGTTTAGGAATAGGGCAATATCCCTTTATATAGTCTGGGACTCCTCCAGTGGGAATCCCTGTCTTCTATTAAAGAAACTAAGAGAACTCTGTCTCAGACATCCAGCAGTGCAAATTGTCACTTATATGTTTGCACATAGTTACTAAGAGTGTTTACTTGGAATCCAGCTGTGCCAGTGTGGCTTTCTTCAGATTATTAATGTTGTGTACAAATCCAAGACACAAAAACTCCACAGAAGTAATTTTGTAATATCAGCAGTGTAGCTAAAGAATAATACACATATTATGGACATGTCTACACAAGTGGTTTTTTGCTGGAAAAAAAGGGTGTCTACATGGCAAATGTGCTTTGTCAACAGTTTCTCAACAAAACCCGGCACATCCACTGGCAGGGTTATACCTCTCATTATTCAGGGACAATGTCTTTCTCAACAGTGTTCTGTTGACAAAACAGCTGTGTAGATGTTCTGGGTCCATTTTGTTGGCAGACAGGGCTTCTGGTTCACTGGGCAGCCCTGTTTGCAGAGCTTCCGGTCAGCAATTCTGTTGAGAGATGGCTGGGCAGTCTGGCTGCTCTCTGTTGACAGAGCGGATTGCTTTTTCAATTTGCTTTTATGTGTGGATGTAATTTGTCTACAGACGTTTTGCTGGGAAATCCCTTCTGGCAGTAATGTCTGCTGACAGATGATTCTCATGTCGATGTGGCCTTATTTTAGAAACTCGGCCCACAGTCCTGATACCTTTTCGTTTGCAGCTCTTGAAGCTATTTATTTATATGATGACCCTCACAGTGACATATTGGTACACGTTACGAAAATTAGACACAGTTTAGCATAGATCACACCCATCCTGGATTTATCATCTCCCACCAGCGGTAAAATAAGCAACCTCCTTGGGCTTCAGATACTAATTAAGCAAAACAAATACATCTTCTTTGGTAGTATTACTATACTTATTAATCTTCTAGACATCTCAACTGAGATTGGTGTTCCATTGTGCTACGCATTATACAAACACACACAGAGATAAATCCTGCTCCTAATAGATCAGAGGACAAAGAGTGGGTGGCATAGTAAAAAAAGCATAGGTGGTTGTTGTGGATTGGACACCGTTACATACCAGGAAAGCTAAGGAAATGGAATAGAACTGGATGTCCTGTCTCATAGTTTTCTGCCCTACTGGACCATGCCTTCTGTTCTATGAAAACCTAAAAAAATAATGAAATTGAATGTGTCAGGCTGCTATATGAAGCAAATTTCAGAGCCAGCGGTCTTCCTTAAAAAATATTCAGCTATGAATTTATGGACATGATACGATATGGACAAATAGTAAGAACATGCAGTCTGATTTCTATGGCAGCAACATCTATGTCATGTAGCCCTCCTATTTAAGCACCTATTTGTAGCTGTAAACATTGGGATAATTGTTTCTTTAAAATCACAGAAGGGATAAACAAATGAGTTACCACTTGTTGTAACATAGCTAGCCAAACATCTTCAGAAGCAGAGAAGTGCAGATTTAGGTGGGAAGAAAAAATACACAGATTTAGAGCATTTTAAAGGTTGACAAATTTGCATCAAATGAAGTGCCCAATTATTTTTGATAGGAGTATTTCTATGGATACAAAGCTTGAAACTGAGTCAGCATCTGATGTCTTCTGGAGCATTAGGTAGGCAGCTTTGCACTTGGTGAAATTACATCATCTAAATCTTATCTTAGAGTCCAATCTAGCATGTCTTTATTAATATGTGTTCCTACTAAATTCACAGAATAAGTAAAGAAAGAAGTTGGCTTCTATACTGCAGTTAGAAATTTTTCTATAACCAAATGACTAAAAGAGCAAAGAACTTGTATTTGATACATTCATTTGTGGGGTTCCTGGGAGGGGATCCCTTATATCACCTTTCAATTAAAACAACCCTCCCTATGACAGGATAGCATTTACAAAACAAATTATAGAGTGACATTTGACCTTAAATGCTGTTTATTAATATGCACAAAAATGATTATGCAGCAAATACCTTGTTGTGACACTACTAATGGGAATTAGAGATTGGCTAGTGTCGGTTTATTTCCAAGTCATTTGAACCCTATATGGAGGTGGAGAACTAAAACCAAGCTGTGACACCAATATGCCAGTAGAATCTCTAAAAAGAATCACTGAATCATAGAATACTAGAACTGGAAGGAACCTTACCACGTTATCAAGTCCAGTCCTCTACCCTCAGGACAAGAATAGTTACCCTCTACACCATTTCTGGTAGCTGCTTATCTAACCTGTTCTTAAATATCTTCAGTAATGAAGATTCCACAAGCTCCCTAGGCAATTTATTCCAGTGTTTAACCACTCTGACAGTTAGGAAGTTTTTCTTAATGTCCAACCCAAACCTCCCTTTTTGCAATTTAGTCCCATTGCTTCTTGTCCTATCATCAAAGGTCAAGGAGAACAGTTTTTGTCCCTCCTCCTTGTAACATTCCATACTTAGTACTGAAGTATTGAAAGTATTGAAGTACTGTTATCATGTCCCCAGTCAGTATTCTCTTTTTGCAGACTAAACAAAACCAGTTCTTTCACTCTGTCCTTCTTAATCATGGTTTCTAGACTTTTAATAATTTTTGTTGCTTTTTGGGAAGAAGGGTGCTTTTGAAATTGGTGCAACCTTTCCAAAGGAAACCCGGCTACACGGCTATTTTATTTCAAAATCAGTCGTTTCGATGGGCTGGGTGACCATCATTATGAAAATGAGGTGCTGAATATTCATATCAGCACCTCATTTGCATTTTGAAATGACTGCATTTCCATGCCCCTTGTAAAAGAGAGGGATAGTGTATCCATGGCCATAGCAAATATTGCACATGGAGAGGAAATTATTTTCTTTTAAGATGAATCATTTACAGAGCAGGAAAGGCATATGTGTTGCCACATTATATATGTTCTGCATTCTTTTTTACTGGACTAGTACAAAAAACTGGTCAGTTATAAAATATAAATTGCATAATAAACTTTTCACCCAACTCTGAAGAGGAGACTTTCTAAAGGCACAAATAGCAGTTAGGTGCCCACCTTCCATTTATTCTCTGAATTATGGATGAAGAAATATTGGTGAGTTTTAGTCTTCCGTCTGACAAAGTTTTCTGGTTCCCCTCAGGTTGGGTACGATTGGATCCATTTCTTATTTAGCACTAGAGCTGGACAAACTATCTGTAGCAAAATACAAATCATTAAAGTTAACCCCTTTATCTGTTTATGAATTAATTCCTCAGGCTTCAGTTCACACGAGTTTGTCCCTTATATGAAATTACTTTATGAATATTTCATGCAAACAAATTGCAGCTTATATTACCCCCTGCATGACAGTCACTTTGAGTACTCTAAGCCACAGGTTCCTTGACTGATTGGTGGAAAAAAATTACAAATAGGAGAAAGACTTGAGCAAGTTACTCATGTTGTGGAATCTACAGAAATACATATTAAAACGAGTAGCTCTGCTTAGAGAATTGTTTAGAACAGTGTTTTGTGAAATGACATCCACATTATGTCTGATGCCCCTCACCTTATGCATCTGTGACTCAGGATCTGAATCATGCGTTACTGTCAGTTCTTGAAATTCAATCCTGTATTTTGCGGCTGAAAAGCTTTGTGCTATTGGAATGAAGTAACCTGGTTTCTTTGGACTACAGGTTTGCCCTTCTTTTCCTCTTGTCTGGACCAAATTCAGGTCTCTCATATACTGCTCTGCATGGTGACAAGTATCAGAGAGGTAGCCAAGTTAGTCTATATCTTCAAAAACAACAAGAAGTCCTATGGCACCTTATAGACTAACAGATAATTTAGAGCAGGTGTGTCCAACCCGCGGCCCGCGGGCTGCATGAGGCCCTGGACAGCTAGTAATGCGGCCCCATAAGATCAAAAACTTTTAACATTATTATGTGATTTATATACATTAACTATATTGTATATTTTATAGCAGCCCACGACAATTCCTCTTCATTCAGTGTGGCCCAGGCAAGCCAAAAGGTTGGACACCCATGATTTAGAGCATAAGCTTCCATGGGCAAAGACCTGCTACAACAGATGCATGAGTGCGGGGGTTTCAGAGGAGGGTATATAGAGGGAGTTTCAGCCACGGGGAGGGCCAGAGTTGGCAAGATCTGCTTAGTCACAGAGCATGTGGCCCATTAGCAGCAGTTCATGTGGAGCTGTGAACATCAAGAGAAGAGAAACAGCTTTTGTAATGGGCCAACCACTCCCAGTGTCTGTTCAATCCCTGGTTGATGGAGTCAAATTTGCAAATGAATTGCAGCTCTGAAGTCTCTCTTTGGAGGTTTTTTTGGTTTTTTTTTTGTAGGATTGCTACTTTTAAATCTGTTGCTGAGTGTTCAGGGAGATTGAAGTGGTGAAGTGTCAATCTCCCTGGACACTCAGTAACAGATTGAAAAGTAGCAATCCTACCACAAAAAAAACCTTCAAAAATAGCCTCCAAAGAGAGACTTCAGAGCTGCAATTAATTTGCAAATTTGACTCCATCAACCAGGGATTGAACAGACACTGGGAGTGGTTGGCCCATTACAAAAGCAGTTTCTCCCCTTTTGATGTTCACACCTCCACATTAAGTACTGATAATGACCCACATCCTCCCTGATTGAACTGACTTGATCTCTCCTGTCTTGATGTTCACAGCTCCACATGAACTGCTGATAATGGGACACATCCTCTGTGACTGAACAGACCTTGTCAACTCTGGCCCTCCCCTTGACTGAGACTGCCCTCTTTAAATCCTCCTCTGAACCAACCCCCCCTCCACACTTCTGATGAAGTGGGTCATTGAAAGCTTAGGGTCCGAATTATCTGTTAGTGTATAAGGTGCCACAGGACTTCTTGTTGTTTTCTACACTGCTGTTTCTCTGGAGTGCTGTTTCTCTGGAGTAAGTCCATTAAATCCTTCAGTAAGTGAAAATAGATCTTGGACCCATATGTTTTAGCTCCAAATCATCTACTGTCTTTAAACTCTACTGCTAGTAACACATGATGTTTTTACTTAAGATAATTACACTATTGGTTCATTTAAAAGTAAAAATAAGTTTGGTTCTAATCAGGGAATTTAAAGGACCATGGAAGAGTTATTAGTATATCCCCTTTTCCTGATTTTGGCCCATTCTATATTTGTTCTATGCTGCTTTAGCAATGCAAATTAGACAAAGGGAGGCCTAAAGCATTATAAGGGTAAGAACAATCCCGAAATGGTATACAGAACTCTCAGACTTACAGCTCTTCCCAGACTTCACTGTACAGGGTTTTAGCAGAAGGGAGTGTAGCTTTCTGGCATCACTCATATGCCACGATAGCCTCTTGAGGTCATTGCCGCTTTGTTTATAAAAGCAGCTCTGAGGCTGCTCTCTTTTATGACAAAAGCATTCAGGTGCCAATGAGAACTCTAAATGTAATGAGACCCCTTTCTGCCATACTCATAAACAAAGGTCTGATGTCAAGCAAGTTAGCTAGACCCAGACTGAGATCTGACCAAAGTAATAATGAATTTGGTTCAAATCTAATGTCGTGGGCTTTACCCACGAAAGCTTATTACCTAATAAATAAATGTGTTCGTCTTTAAGGTGCTACAGGACTGCTTGTTACCTGTGAAGCTGCAGACTAACATGGCTCCTCTTCTGAGTTAATAAACGTACTACTGAATTCTTCATTCAGAAGCTCTAGAAGTCACTTCATTATATTTCATTAGATTGTAGTGACTCTTTGTTTTCCCAAGCATAGATTATTTGAAACTATCTCAAGGTGACCCTTCTTTTTGCATTGAAAAGGAGGAAAAATTCATTAGAATAAAAGCATAAAAGTTTTGCCTATCAACCTCTAAAGGCTTTTATACTCAGCCACCCCATTCTTTTACTTAGTGACGACTTGAATTAAAAGCATGCTCATCCGTGGGTTGAAAACATTTTGTCAGCTTAGATTAAGATTCTATTTGGTCATCCTTAACGGGGCCAGTAAGTAGAGGATTGTGTGCATCTGAAGAAATAGGATAGAAATCTATAAGTCTTTATTATGAGCCAAAAATTTAATTTAGCCTGGCTGTCCTTTCATTGTGCAAATGGAGAGCGGATGCTTGCTGCATGCAGATTTTTGACTTTGCAAAATAATAGCCTGGTAGTTAATTTACTGCATGTTGATATAGTCAGAAAGGGAAAGAATGCAAGGTCTGCATAAAATTATAGTTATTCTTGTAAAAGCATTACTACTCAAACTAAACAAATTTGCAGACAGACACACATGCCAACAGAGGCAGAATAACAGAGGTTTTTTTTCTAGGTAACAAGCTGTGCACTTCACGTTATAAAGCTATGTGGAAAAGGAATCTATACCTTACTGTGAAACATTTTGGCCCCATCTACACTAGCAAGGCTTTTTTGGGAAAATTCAGCCCTTTTTCAAAACAACATGCAGTGTGTCTACACACAAAAGGCACTCTTTCAAGCTGAAACAAAAGAACACGGCTCTTCTTCCAGAAGCCCTCTTCTGCTACCAGATGAGGAAGAGTGCCTTCTTTTGAAAGCTTCTTTTGAAAAACTGCATTTGTAGAAGCTCTGTGGGCCCTTTTTTTGAAAGAGCACTCCTCACAATGCTGAATTTTTTGATCCATGGCCTGTTCTTTTGAAAGAGCGGGGGCTGTGTGGATGCTGTCTATCAAAAGAGCAGACTGATATTTCAATCAGCTTTTTTGTGTGTGGATGTGCTCTTTCAAAAGAAGATTTTTCAAAAGAGGTCTTCTGAAAGAACTTCTTTAGAAAGATCACTGTAGTGTAGATGTAGCCTTTATGTTTTCATTTAGATCTCGGTACAACTAAAGTTATCTAGGGAGAGTAGTACATGCCTGTAAACCCAGGGAAACTGAGGCTGGTGGATACTTTGGAGGTTCTGGGCAGTGGTGTCTATGCTGACTGTGTGTTCAATGCCACTGACAATCTGGCTAAAGGGTGGCTGAAAAACTGGCCAGAACAACATAAATGACATGTTGTGATTGGTACTTTTTCCTCTGAGGAGTGATGGATCAAATGATCAAGGTGATATCTAAAATTATCTTTTTGTAACAGATCAAACCATTAAGATTAGGAAGACATGCTAACAAACCCAGGTGACATTTTTTGTTTATTGCTTTGTTTTAAATACATTAGCTCCATTAGGAGAAGCTTTCGTAATATTTGTCTAGAATGAATTCTGGTTTAGCTAGTTATGTTAATAAACTAGTCCTTTATCCCCTGAAAGTGAATATATCTGAGATAATATAGTTCAAAGATGTTGCAGTTAATATTTTTAGATGTGCATATTCACCAACATCTTGTAACAACATGCCAGACCCACAGTAGCCTTTCTATGTGTGTCCAAGAATGGACAATGTGACAGACACACACTTGGAAGCACAAATATCAGGGCATATAATATTGGCAATGGAGAGCAGGAATCGCAACCCGACTCATGATCATGATCAGAAAAGGTCACAAAACAATATGTTACCAAGTACTAGCATATTCCAAAATCTCTTTGGCTTCCTACTAATCCTCATGTATAACATAGTAATATAAGGGTAACAATGTTCCACAGAGAACAAATATTGCTCAAAGCAAACAAGTCAAGAGAAGCAGACATTCACTAATAACATGGTAAAAACAGGGCATTTTGCTATTAAGCGGGTAGCTGGTAGTACACATTGAAAGAGGCCATTACCAACTTAGGTCTCATCCTACAAACACAGGGAAACATGTGTCTTCTCTAAACACTACTCATGTGATCCAGCAGCCGTACACAAAGATCATCAACTACAGGTTGAGCCACTGAAATCCGTGACTCTCTGGTTGAGAAGTTGGCCATCTGGGAGACCGTCAGGGACCTGCAGCTGGGCCAGCAGCTGAGGCACTGGCAGCAAGGCCAGGGAGTTGCAGCCCACTGCTGGGAAGCTGCTGCCAAGGGCTGTGTAGCGGGCAGCCAGGGCCAGGAAGCTGTGGCATGGGTCTGTGGAATAATGGCTGGAGCCAGAAAGCTAGAAACTGGGAGCCACGGTCTGGGGCCTTGCAGTGGGTGGCCAGAGTGGGGAAACTGAGGTCCCTTGACACGAAGCCATGTGGGGCAGCCAGAAAACTGGCAGCCTGTAGCTGGGCCAGTGGCAGCCAGGAAGAAGGTGGCCGAGTCAGGAAATTGTGCATGAGACAGCCAGCAGGGGAGCACAGGAGCAGGAGTTGGAGGCAGGCAGGGGAGTGATGACCTTCCCTGCGCTGGCAAAATCCCTCGTCCTGGACTGCTCAGTCCTGAGAGTGATTAACTGTTTCTTGAAGACTGAGTCATCATCATCTTGACTCATCTTCATCTTGTGTCTATTGGTAGCTTTGGGAGACAGTTCCAAGAACAGTGCTGCTATTGTTAGTATGGATATTGGACCTTTGTGCTAGTTTGTAAATCCAACTGGTGGGAAAGTCTACTACACCTGTTGCAGACAAATCAGAAGCCATGATCCTTGATAGTGATAGCCTATCAAATTTCACATGTGAACTTTTTGCATCATGCAGTTGGCAGATATATCTTTGCAGAGATACCTAAAGTAATGTCCTCTGTCCAAAGGCAGGTAATTACATGTATGTAATGCTTGACATGTATATAAAACAGAGCCCTTTTGGAGGGTTTGGGAAAGGACAAAAATTTAATTTTTCAAAAATCCACAATATTGAGGTGACCTGATAAAAACTGGTTCCATACCTAATACCACAACGAAGTAATAAAGAAAACAGCCTAGCAAAATATTCCAGTGAGCTATATTTTAAGGCAAGGACTAGATTTCCATGGCAACAGTGTAACTGAAAAAGGTAAACCACAAGCATCTCTCCCATTTAGATTGAGTTCTGTTAGCCAAGCAGAATACAAATTCACACAGCATCTTTTAATTTGCTTGATTTTTGAGTGATGTTAATCTTTAAGTTTAAGCCAACCGTACTAAATCTGTTTGTCATCAAAATATGCTTTCTCTGAGAAAATGTTGCTAACCCATTAACAAGCAAAAACAGAGGATTAACAAAATTGTTTTATGGTACAATACATTTGTTTGGATTACTCCTCTGTGAGCGTTATTTATTTTATAACTTCATATTTTCTACAGCAGCAGTCAGAAGAGCAAGCAAAATGTTAGGGTGTGTAAAGTATGGAATAGAATAAGTTACAATTCCATCACATATATTTATTTGTTTGTTTTGTTAATAATTGAGAGTTCCAATGAAATACTTTGGGCTTCCTTTGATAATTTTGAGACATAACCAAACAGCTTGATTTGATCTTTCCCGGAGCAAATCAGATAACCTAACAACATAAAAGATATTTCCCCTCTATGTAGAATGCCACATTCAGATGTGGATAACTATATCTATTTAAAACTGGATTCTATGTCTACAGGTAGGAGTGCAAGAGGTTTTAGGTTGTGACTGGGGTGGAGGATTGAGGGGTGCAGGGTATAGGAGGAGTTATGGGTGCAGGAGTAGAAGGTGCAGAGTGTTTGAGTTACATGAGGCTGTGAGGGGTAGAGAGCTGGAGGAGAGGGACTGGGGTGCCAGAGGCAGGCTGTGGCTGGGACACGCCTGCTTGGGCAGCTCCCAGTCGGCAGCCCAGTGGGTTCCTCAGCTAAGGTTCCTGTCTTTCATGCCCCTGCACTGGCTGCAGGAGCCATGTGTGGCTGATTCTGAATGTTGCAAGCCTGGAGGACAGGAGATGTACGTTGCACGCTGCCTGTCCTGCAAACGGGTAGTACCCATTGGCCAGCTAATGGAAGCTGCAAAATTTTGCTGAGGGTGTGGCAGCACACAAAGCCTCTCCCCTCTTCCTTCTGGACCGGCAACATTCAGAGAGCTGCTCTGAGGGCACAGCAGGGATGGGACAGGCAGAGAGATGGATCTGAGGACTTGGGAGGGAGGCACTGCATATGGCCTGCAGGCCATTTTTATTCCCTCCTGGTCTAGTTGATAAAATGCTAATTGCTAGATGGCGCACAAGTCATTACAATTTGTGTTTTATGGAAAAAGTTCAAAATTAACAATTAAAAATAAGAAATATTAGTCCCTTTTATCATCCGCCTCAAATTTTGTCACTTACCTGGTTTAGTGCCAAATTATCTCTTTATAGTACTTATTCAATTTAAATTAAACTGTCGGTAATGTCATTTGTCTTCAAAACAAAAGAGCATTTATTCTGTTATTCTGGAGATACATCTAAATAGATTCCCACATACAGTACAGCTGATGAATTCCTTGCACAGTTGAAGGAAATGGCAAAACTCCCATTAGTGAGAATTAGATTAAGATTTCACCACCCAATGGTTGAATCCAAATCTGTCGGACCTTAAAGATTCATGTGCTGGTGGTTGAACTGGAAGTTCTGGTTTTAATCAATCTCTGACTCTGTGCGAAGGACCTCTGGACACAAAACATATTTCTCTTACGTTTTTAAACATTTATCTTTTTACATACATTTTCAAAATCTAGTTAAAGAAGACATTAAATTGAAAAAATAGCCCCTAAAATACACATACAAAACCTCCCGACATTAAAAGGTTCAAATGTTCAAAACACTCAATTCTCAAAAATAAGGACATTTTATTTTTAAACTTAATTGTTTTCTTTAATGTAATCTGTTAATATGGCAATAGTTCAGGGTGGAAAACTTAAAAAGAACCTCACAAACTGACATACTAACCAGGATAGCCAGGAGTAGCAAATAATGAGTTAAATTTCAGTTCTAATGTTGAATTTATGTATATTAGTTGCTTTATAGCAAATGTTTAATGGTATTTTAATGTAGGGTTTTTGTAGCTTAATGTCTATAAATAACATTATTGTTAATTACATGACGATATCTCACTGGTTTTAAAGACTCCAAATATAGTGGTTAGACATAGTAAATTATTCATGTAATCCAATTTAATGTGTTCATCATTTCTTGCATAACAAGTTATGAAGAACAGAATATGGATTGCCCAAGTAATATCTTTTCTCTGGTACCAGGCCTTTAAAAATTCAGGGTAATTTTATGCCTGGCAACATTTTTCAATGTCACCCTTTTCATTAATTAAATTAATGCTTCACCAAGACCACTGTAATGAGTGATGAGATCTTGTGAGCTAGTTAAAAGAACAGCCAAGTCATTTCTGTAATCAGGACATTTGTCTGATTAGATTTACTGTGCAATAAAGTGGACTGTCATTGTCAAACTTTAAGTGCCATGGGAAGTAGGAATGTCCAATAACTGGGACATTTAAACAATTTTATTTACTGCTTTTATATATCAGAGGATATGTGACAGGAGCTGCGTCTACACGTGCACGCTACTTCGAAGTAGCGGCACCAACTTCGACGTTAGGCAGCGAGACGTCGAAGTCGCTAACCTCATGAGGAGATAGGAATAGCGCCCTACTTCGACGTTCAACGTCGAAGTAGGGACCGTGTAGACGATCCGCGTCCCGCAACGTCGAAATTTCTGGGTCCTCCATGGCGGCCATCAGCTGGGGGGTTGAGAGATGCTCTCTCTCCAGCCCCTGCGGGGCTCTATGGTCACCGTGGGCAGCAGCCCTTAGCCCAGGGCTTCTGGCTGCTTCTGCGGCAGCTGGGGATCTATGCTGCAGGCACAGGGTCTGCAACCAGTTGTCAGCTCTGTGGATCTTGTGTTGTTTAGTGCAACTGTGTCTGGGAGGGGCCCTTTAAGGGAGCGGCTTGCTGTTGAGTCCGCCCTGTGACCCTGTCTGCAGCTGTGCCTGGCATCCCTATTTCGATGTGTGCTACTTTGACGTGTAGACGTTCCCTCGCTGCGCCTATTTCGATGTTGGGCTGAGCAGCGTCGAAGTTGAACATCGACGTTGCCGGCCCTGGAGGACGTGTAGACGTTATTCATCGAAATAGACTATTTCGATGTCGCAACATCGAAATAAGCTATTTCGATGTTGGCTGCACGTGTAGACGTAGCCAGGGTGTATCAAACCTTCATTGAGTCAGAGGAGTCTAATCTGGCTCATTTGGCCAAAGAGGCTCCACGCCTAGAGCCTTGCTGGGCGTGCTTCAGCTCCAGGCTTGTTATAAAGACTTTTCATGGTGCTGATATTTTGGGCATGCTATTCTGGTTCTGCCACCCTCATTCTATGAGGGGTAATGGAACATTAGAAGTAGCCCCTTATTCTGAACTTTGATGTTGTTCAGATGGCACCAAGTTTGGCAAACTGCGTAAATTATTTCGAAAAAAATATTGCAGTGTAAATGTAAATGTAAATGTAGTCTGAGTTTGTGGACACAGACACCACTTCTTAATGCAATGGAAAATTCCCCATTATGACTTTGAAATTCTGCTTTGGGCCTTATGTAGTCATTCTGAAGTTGCCTCCTTCTTTCTTCCAGCTTGTCACCTATGGCAGTCATGCTAGAGGACTGACTTTTGAGTATATGTATTCACTTAATTAAAGTGGGCTATAATTATTCTTGATTCAACCTCTTGCCTAAATTGTGCTTAGCTAACTTTTGAAAATCCATACTTCAGTAGTCTTAAAACAGAAAGAAATAACTCACATCTCTTAAGTGCAGACTAGATATTTCTCTGACAGTCTGTAGAGTATTTTTAATGAACTCATGTGTCAGTCCATTGTATAGCTGTAGTGGCCAATCACACAGAAGCACTGTATGTCCTCCACAGGGTAAAGAATAGTGAGGAGACCCTATTTCATGTGGTGAAGTTTCCTATCAATTGTTAAGATGTTGGTGTTATCACTAAAAAAAAATCAGCCAAGTAGTTGTATCCTGAAATAGCACCCATGGTGTAAACGTAGCCTCAAAGATTCACTGGGGCTTTACAGATGAGCTGCCATGAAGGCGTTTTAGGTTAAATAATTATTAATTAATTTAGTTAATTAATTAGGGATGATTTAGTTAGGGTTGGTCCTGCTTGTGGGGGGTGGAGGGGGTTGGACTCGATCTCCTGAGTTCTCTTCCAGCCCTCTAATTCTATGCTTCTAAGTTTTTTTCGGGTACTAGAGTGTGTGTTATGACAGAAAAGTGGAACTATACGATGAACATTGATACATCATTGTAAATGACCAAAGAATGATGTATACATGTAGGGATCTAGATTTTCATATTTCTGTCCTTGTAGCATCTTACACGGTGTTGTTGTTTTTGTGCTTCAGAAAGAAAGTTAGTGCATCACTCTTTGTCAAGGGTAAAGAAGCATTACACATTCCTTCTGACAAGACGTTAATTTTATTTCTGAGTTGCAAGTTATTTCTTCCTCTCTTAAGACTGTTACAATTATGACAAAGAGGTTATTATAGATTTTTCAAAAAGAAGCCAAGTGCAGTTCAGTGAGGATGATGAATACAAAATAATTATTAAAAATAGGCCATTTTAATTTTGTGAATACATAAAAGCCTAAAATTTATTTAATCAGATCTTCCTAAAGCTGTATATAATTGGACTTCTCTTATTCTAACCCTTTACAAATAACACTCCAATAGATATAGTAATAAAATTAGTTTTATCTATTTCTTCAAATAGGCATTGCAAAGAGCACTTAAAAACCACTTCAGGTAAGAATTTCCTTTACATGATTGATTCTACTTCCATCTAGCTCGTAACTTTCTAACCTATTCTAGCATACAATGGTATCATGTTTTAGCCCTTCTGTTATTATCCATGGTGGTAACAGTAACAATGACACTGAGTACTTGTATAGCATTTTTCATGGAAGGATTTTTGTGTGCTTTACATTCTGGCCACTTTATGAATAACTAAATTGAAATATAGAATAATTAAATGACTTCTTAGAGCTAGCCAGTGAGTCAGTGCCAGAGCAAGAATAGAATACAGGAATTCTGACTCCTGTGCCTGCAAAACAACTGACAATCACAGAGCCAGGAAACATTCTGCCCTAATGAATTTTAACATATCTAGTATGGCTATTAGACAAAACTTGACATAGTTATATAGATTTAACGTGCTACTGAAAAAAGCTGTGAAGGAGTTAAACAATTTCAACACAAGATACATGTTCTCAGTGAGGTTACACTGGAAAGTGCAGACACAACAGGAAGAGAAGGTATTGATTTCAAGGGAAGGATATGTAGCTTCTTCTATATGGCTTTATATTTAGATTGGCAGCCAAGTTACTGAGTGAGTTTGATGTTCATATATTTAGAAAGCTTCAATTAGTCAGTTACAGAAGCAATATCACTAGTGAATGACAGTTCGTACTAAGATACTATATAACAAAACAGCCTAAATCAATGGCTGATCTACTATCATAATGAATAGTATCAGAGGGGTAGTCATGTTATTCTGTATCCACTAAAACAATGAGAAGTCCTGTGGCATCTTATAGACTAACAGCTTTTTGCAGCATAAGCTTTTGTGGGCAAAGACCAACTTTGTCAGACCTGCATGGATCTGTCAATGTGGGTCTTTGCCCACAAAAGCTTATGCTCCAAAAAATCTTTTAGTCTATAAAGTGTTACAGAACTTTTTGCTGTTTTATTGTAATGAAGTTTTACTGCTTTTTTTTTGAAATTAAGAAAATTAGAGGCTTTGCTTGATGCCTAAGAAATGCAGACAAAGGATCATGAAACCATAAACAAAGAAGTCATGTCTATGCTCGGATGAAAATATTTCACAAAGAAACAAACTGTCAGGGATTTTTATCCCCTGGGCATTATCGTCCCCGTGGGCCAGGGAAAAATAAGCCCTTGGCTATGTAACATCATGCAGGCACATGAAAAATCCGAAGTTCCATAGGCTGCCATTTAGCAGCAGCACCAACGGTCACTTTTTGTCACTTGGTTTCCCCCAGTAACCTGAACTCATAAAAAGGTATTTGAATCAAAGGCCTCTGATTGGCTGACACCTGGAGTTTCCAGAACCTTCCCTGAATCAGAGGACCTTGTTGAAAACCATGCAAATATGATAATCATGTCATGAACAATTCATGAGACTGCTCTATATAAGTAGAGCTCAGGGCTCTCACTCAGGGACTTTCTCACTCCAGTAGGGGGCTGACAGCAGAGAGGTGTGGCTGCACAGAGCTGAGCTGAATCACTCTTGGTGTGGCTGCACAGCTGCGTCCACCTAGCTGAATCACTGAGCCAAATCACTCTTGATGTGGCTGCCTAGGCAGCATCCACCAGAGCTAAAATCACTGATAGCACTGCCACACAACTGCTGTGTCAGCAGCCCAGAGCTCCGCCTTCACCACCTGAGGCTCAAGATTTCTTGCCACCACATCATCTGCAGCACTCACCAGCCTCAGCTGCCAACGGTCCCAAAAAGGTATCAGCGCACACAAGCAGCAAGCGGCCTCAGCGGGGACGTGGCTGGGTGGCGAACTGGCCTGCTGCCGCCAGGCGGTGGGTACTGTGTACCCAGCCACTGAACACTGAGGCCGCCATCACACCGGCAGCTTCACCATCTTGCCAGCATTACCATATGTGCCGCCATCTTGACTGTTCAACATCGGCTACTTCATTACCGATATGTGCACCTACCCAAATGTGACCATCACCTGACTTGACCACTTACCATAAGGTAATTACTGGACTTGACCATTTACCCGTAATAAAAACCACCAATCTTGACTATCTAACTTTACATAGGGCCGAGCCTAAAGGCTCAGGCCAGGTTCCTTCTGTAATATATATATATACACCCCAATGTTGTGTTAAGTATGTATAATTATTAGATAATATTGTTAGTATCAATTATTAGTCAGAATTGGTAGTATTAAGATAGTTAATTAGTATAGTCAATTATTACATATATAGGTAATATATAAAAACAATTGATTACCTTATCCCAGCCCTATTGCTCAAATTTGCTTGCTGCTAATTAGTTGTGGTAGGAAGTGGTACTACCTACCTGCTTCTCTTCGGAGATAGGCCGGTGTCATAGCATAGTCTCCCTGACACCAGCTGGGCCGGGTTAGCACCCTGGCCCAAGGATTGTGGCAGGGAGTAGCGCCCCTGCCCGTCCTTTTAGGCAGCTTGAGAATCTGAGCACATTCTTAATCTATGTATATATGTACACAGTATAGCATACCATAGCATAATATAGTAGTATAGTATAGGGTAGTATAGATAGCTAGTTGTTCTAAATAGATAGTTATTAACATATAGTGTGTATTCAATAAAAACAGTACTTTTGTTTGTTCACCACTCTTTTGCCCGATCTTTCTCTCTCCGCTAGCTCCTCCTCTCTGGGTGGCTTTAGGTGGGGTCATGTGCATACCCCTGGGGTGATGCATCTCCTGACGCCTGGGGGGGGTCGCAGCAGGGTCAGGATCAGGTCCTGAGAACCCCAGGGGGGTCTTCGACCCTCCTCATCAGTGACGCTTTCATTAATTTGGCCACCATTCCCATCTATTTTCCACCAGCTCGTGCGTGATTGCATCACGACACAAACAAAGGAAGCTCAGGTATTTGAAGGTGCCCGAGGGACTTAGGTGCAAATTTCCTATTAATTTCAATAGAGATTGTGCTTCTAAATCTTCTATGCAGCCTTGAAAATGTAACTTCACATCTTTTGCATATTTTCACATTTTTCCTTTAGATGCAAGTGGTCACCTCAATTTTTTACAATATTGAATTCATATGTTAACTTTCCAATGTTGATGTTTGTTTTCCGGTTGCATGGTCCATTTGACAATGCAGAGATTTGGAGATTGGTCTGGTTCTGCTACCCCTGCTGACCTCAAAGGGAGAGAGAGAATTATTTAAGTGGAATTAAAGTTTCAGTGCTTTGCTGAGTAAAGAGGGACTGAAACAGGCTTACATAAAACATAAATGCAGGTGAAGTCTGAAAGCACAAAGCACTGTATTTTCTTGGACATCATAAAACCTTATTTTAAAAAATATTTTGTTCAGCTTGTTGGTTCTTCCCTGAACAACTCTACTAGTCGGTGGATACTTTATACACACAAAATATCTTTGTAAGGGTGGATTTGCATGACTCCATTTTCTCTGTTGTTTCTCATTATTATGATTGTATATAATACCTATATGTCCTACTTTATTTATCTGAAACATCTGTGGTACTTCATGCCTATGAAAGGGCTCCTCTGTCATGGCCATATTTTACTAAAAACTTTAAATCCTGTGCACAAATGCAGAGGTCACTCAGTAATGCCTTAGTTCTACAGGAAGGACTGTGGGTAGATATGGCAGCTGGGGAGCAGGCTAAGAAATATATAACTCAGCCACTGCATTGCTTTGATACTCCCCTTATATTGTTCTTTTTAACCTTATGCCTTGGTGTATATTTTATGTGGTTTGGTGTATAGTCCAGAAAATAATTACAGAAGAATAAATTTCATGGTACAATGCCAGGGACAAACAATGGCCTGCGGCCATTTTCCTTTTTTTTGTCCTCTCAAGACTAGCTTCAAGCAGCAATGGATTGGAGCTAGGTTCTCCTGTAGATCAACTTAGTGGGTCAAATTGGTGGTCTGGGTTTATTGGGGGTTCTTATTAATTATTTTCAATTTGGCCGCATGGTTAAGGCAAAAATTCCACAAGGAATTCTGGTGGGTCTTGTGGCCCTAAGGCTTTGCCTGCCAAAAGGCTCGAGGAAATTACTTTACTTCATAACCTCTGGGGCTGACAATGGCATAACATGCACCTTGTATTAATTTCAGGTCCACCAAATTTGGGAATTGGCCGACGGAGCCAACAGGGAACACAAGCAATCAGTGCAAAGCAACTGGTCTCCACACCGCACTGACAACCGTTGTACACCACATCTCCATAGTACAGCAGGTATTTTCATTCCCAAGACCCTCCTCCCCTTACACCACCATAGACAACTGTTATCTCCATTCAGACAACCAGTTCCACCCCTTCCCCTACGTAAACAGTGCAGGGCAGTTACTACAATAATGGTGATGTGGAGAGAGGCAGTATATATAAGTCTACCTCTGTTTTCCTTGTACTGAAAATACAAACTCCTAATCTTGCCCATCATATCTGAGAGGAGCCCAGGGATTTAGCATCAGGATTGGGGGCAACTCTTCTTTGGAATTCCTATTTGGGATAGGGTCCAGAGTGACCCAGACACATTGGAAGATTGGGCGAAAAGAAATCTGACGAGGTTCAACAACGACAAGTGTAGAATCCTGTACTTGGGATGGAAGAATCTGAAGCCTTTTTACAGGCCGGGGACCAATTGACTAAGCAGCAGTGCATCAGAAAAGGACCTGGTGATGACAGTGGATGAGAGCTAGATATAAATCAACAGTGTGTCCCTGTAGTGAAGAAGGGTTATGGCATATTGGGGTGCATTATAAGGAGCACTTCTGGCTGAGCTAGAGAATTTATTATTCCCCTCTATTCCACAGTGATGAGGCCACATGTGGAATATTGTGTCCACTTCTGCCCCACCCCCAGTATAGAAAGGGTGTGGATGAATGGAAATGGGATAGTGGAGGGCAACAAAATGATTAGGGAGATGGAGCACATGACCCATGAGGAGAGGCCGAGGGGCTGGGCTTATTTAATTTGCAGAAGACGAGGGAGGGGTGATCTGATAGCAGACGTCAGCTCTCATTAGGAGGATGGTGAAGCACTGGAATGTGTTACCTAGAGAGATGCTGGAATCTCCATCCCTCAAGGTTTTTAAATCCTGGCTTGAGAAAGTCCTGTCTGGGATTTATTTCAAGTTTGTCCTGCTTTGTGCAGAGAGCTGGACCCAATGAGCTTCTGAGGTTTCTTCTAGCCCTAGGATTCTATGAATCTATGAACAAGAGTGTTATAAGCAAGATACATGAAGTAATTCTTCTGTTCTACTTCTGCTCTGATTAGGCATCAGCTGGAGCATTGTGTCTAGTTCTGGGCACCACATTTCAGGAAAGATGTGGAGAAATTGTAGAGGGTCCACAGAAGAGTAACTAAAAGAACTAAAGTTCCAGGAACCATGACTTAGTAGGGAATAGTGAAAGAATTGGGTTTGCTTACTTTGGAAAAGAGAAAACTGAGAGGGGACATGATAACATCTTTCAAGTATTTAAAAGATTGTTACAAGGAAGAGAGAGAAAAGAAATATTCTTCTTAACCTTGGATGATAGGACAAGAAGCAATGAGTTTAAACTGCAGCGTTGGAGGTTTAGGTTGGATATTAGGAAAAACTTCCTCACTGTCAGGGTGGTTAAACATTGGAATAAATTGCCTAGGGAGGTTGTGAAATCTCCATCAGTGACAATTTTTAAGAGCAGGACAGACAAAAATCTGTCAGGGATGATCTAGATCAGGGCTCAGCAACCTTTACAAGGTAGAGTACTGAAATTTTACCTTTGGACCTCTATGGCTATGGCTACACTAGCCCAAAACTTCGAAATGGCCATACAAATGGGCATTTCGAAGTTTACTAATGAAGCGGTAAAATACATATTCAGCGACTCATTAGCATGCCGGCAGCCGCGGCACTCGAAATTGCCGCAGCTCGCCGCCACGCGGCTCCTCCAGACAGGGCTCCTTTTCGAAAGGACACTAGCAACTTCGAAATCCCCTTATTCCTATCTGCTATTAGGAATAAGGGGATTTTGAAGTCGCTGGGGACCTGTCGAAAAGGAGCCCCGTCTGGATGAGCCACGTGGCGGTGAGCTGCGGCAATTTCAAAGTGCTGTGGCTGCTGGCATGCTAATGAGGCACTGAATATGTATTTCAGAGCTTCATTAGTAAACTTCATTAGTTTTGGGCTAGTGTAGACACGGCCTATGTGTGTCAATGAAGGTGGCTTCCATCATAGACAGGGTTAACACTTTATTTCCAAGGCTCTCAGTAACCCCCCATAAAAATTGTTCCAGCACTCTGCATATCTGCACCTTTGGAATTTTACCTCACATTTTATTTAAACCAGTTGGGACATATTGGATTATCAGCTATACTTAAACAAACAGCTCAGGTGCTAGAATTATTCTTAATTCCATTCCAAAATACTTTCAACTATTGAGGTGATAACATCTTTCCCCATATTTATGTTCATCACAGCAGGGTAAAGATATTTTGTTTCCCCAGGTTTTATAACTGAACTCAGTAAACTATTTTCTCTAATATGCCTTAGAATAATTTTCATGTAGGTTGCGCTATAAATATCTATGACACTTTGTTATTAATAGTAGCATCTCTTCATATTATTTTCTGTTTATTACCAGACATCAAAATAGAAAGGAGAGATAAAATCCAGGATACATAACTGAGTGTAAATAAGCAATCATGAGGGATATAATTTTGGACTCCAAAGTGATAGACCCTAGAGGAAATGAAAACCCCAGAGGAAACCAAAATCCCAATTTAAAGGTTGGATTTAAGAATTAAAATTTAAATTTAGAGAATTTAAATATGAAGATTTTTTTTCAGTGTCCAAATGGCTTTTATCCATTTAAACAAGCTTTGCAATTGGAATGAAAAAAGCAACAGAGGCAGAAATCAAAATAATCTTCTGGATATCTGTTACTTAATATTAAGTGTGTCATCAAGGTCACCTAAATGCTGTATGTCATTGCTAAAGGGGAACGTTAATTAAAACCACTGATGGTGATTATTACATCTATAGACATTAATATATGAACAAGATGCTTGTTTGATTTTTTTTCCAGATGTCAATCACAGCTACAAGTTAATCATACTAAACACTCAAATTTGGTAGTGAGTACTTTGAGGCCACTATCTGAATACAAATTTGGTAACAGGGCAAATGAATACACTATTTAGACTACACACCACCAGGCTCTCTTCTTTTTTTCTTTATATTACTTTCTGAAAGGCCTTTAGTACTTTTTTCTGCTTCTACACTAAATCCATCAGCTGCTCAGATATTTCTCATTAATCATACACTGTTGACTATTACCTCTCTCTTATTCTTGGGTTTAGTTTTGGAGTATGTACGATCACTGCTATCAATTTTCCTTTATGCCCTGTGCCCTTTAATTCTGAAACAACCCATTTTCTCTTATGCTTGCTCTATTTTCCTTGGAGTCTGGAACACTGAAGCACTGCAAGCATTGTACTTTTTTGTTTGTTTGTGATGCATTTGACTGAGCTCATTTTCATTCAACTACCTTGTGTAGTTTAATTCTCCACTTCTGTAATCTATGAGGTAGAGAACAGGGCTCAATTTACCACAGTACATAAAATACAACCTCCAACGAAGGAACCCCTGAGACTGCACCACTTCAAGCAGTGGAGGATATTCCTGCAGCTGTTGGTGAGAAAAAAAGGTAGCCACCACCTCCACCCCTGAAAAAAAAAACATGTCTGAAGACGGCTGAGATTGAAATATTGCAGCTGTCCAGACTAGTACGGAGCAGGCAGCAATTTTCTTTTACATTAACTTAGTACCTCCCTGGCTGTTGACAATAATGCTACTAAATTACTAAGGGGAAAGAACTGTCTGACAGTTATGGCATTAGCCTAGAACTTGAGAAGTCTACAATCAAATAGGAATAAGGGGATTTCAAAGTGTGTGGGGTCCTTTTGAAAAGGTCCTGGGTAGACAAGCCGTGCACGATTGAAAGCGGCGCTTTCGAAGTGCCGTGGCTGCCTTTATGCTAATGAGGTACTGCATATGCATTGCAACACCTCATTAACATATCCCAAAATGTCTCATTAACATGTCCCTTTCAAAAGGGGGGTGCTAGTGTGAACATAGCCGTAATGAACCTATAATCCACAAAAAAACAGTAAGTAGAAATAGAATAGAAATAAATAGAAGAAATAGATAAATAATAGTAAGATAAGTAAGTAAATAAATAAATAGAGAAAGATAAGACGGCTCCTCGCCAGCTCCCTGTAGCTTGTCAGCTCCCCAGCTGTCCCTGCTGGCTCCTCACAACTCCCTTAGCTACCTGCCAGCTCCCCCGTGACTCTCTCCCACCCATGCAGCTCCCTGCTGGTTTCCCATGACTTCAGGGCTCATTTCCAGGGCCCCTGAAATACAGTGCCTGCTGTCCTGCCACCACATAGCTCAGCTATGTTCCTGGCCTGTGGTCCCTTGGCCCCTAAATGATGTATATGTAGATCAGTGAGACATGATGAATCTGCTTTAATGAATTAATTAACAACACATATGCAAAAAGACTTATAGCAAAGTGACGTACAACGAGGACCCCTTGTACCCTGAATATGTCAAGAATGGCCAGTGAGCTCAGGTATAATTCAGGAGCAGATTAGAAAGGAGCACAGGGGAGTCATACTGCTCTCCAACTGTAGATCTCCCCAAGTTCTGGGAACGTCTTGTAGTGGAATCCCTGCAACAGGCTTCTCTGCTGCTGGTAGAGCACTGGACTGGTGTGGTGAAGTCAGGAACATTCCTAGGATGGTAGCACTTTACTTCATCAGCTGTTAAGCTGTCACCCTGTGCTACCACACCTCTACAGTGTTGTGGGGGACTGAAACCTGTGCTACCACACCCCTAGACTGTTGATCTAGAGATTGCTAATTCCCCGCTTTTGAATCATTTACAGAGCACATGTAATAAAGGGACATGCCTTCCTTGGTAAGTTACAGCACAGAAGGGCCAGTGGCTCTCTGACAAGAAGGCCTGGGATTCCTTCTTTTGGTCACACCACTACAATGTGGTAGAGAGTGCAGGCATAGCTACCCACACCTTACAATGAGACTAGAAGGCTCTTGGCCTAGAGTCTGGGGTGCACAGTTCCATGGATGTGGATAAACTGGTAAAATGGTGGGCAGATAATCTGCATCAACAGCAGGCCACCCAGCAGCAGCAGTTAGCTGTCCAATGCAACAACTTATCCAAGAGCTGGGAGCCTAACCACTGGAGTAACAGCAGTTATATGCACAGCAGCTGGCCACATTACTGACCAGTCTTCCTAACCCCAACCTAAGGGACCCATCCATGGCAGCATTCCTGCCAATGCCACTTTGTCTTACCAAATTGGGACCCAAGGACAACCCTGAATCATATCTGGTTACATTCAAGTCAATCACATCAGCAGCTGGTTGGGAACATCCTGCTAGCCCTGTATCTGATGGGAACACCCTAAGTGGCTTATTGGGCTCTACCCAAAGTACTTGCCCAGAAAGGCTGCCATTCTTAACACACTGAGCATTAATTCCTAGACCTTCAAGCATTCATTTTTGGGGGAAACCTATCCAGTGGGGGGGGGGGGGCAAAACCATGGATCATGGCCCCAGAATGATGAGATACATATTGGCAGTGGCTCCAGCCAGAAAGACACTTCCACTGAGGTGGCTGACCAGATTATCACTGAAGTTTTTCCACATCTTTGCCCTGCAATGAAGGAAGAAAGTGATGTGGCATTGTCCTGCTACCCTAAACACAGCAGTAAGGCTGATGGAATACTTCCTTGCCTACCTGTGGCCATCAAGATGGCTTGGGCTGCCAACAGGCCTGCATTACCAACCAACCAACCTATGATCCACGAGTAGGTTCCATTCACCTTCCAGAGATCACCATCCGTCAGGCTCAAGGATGCGAGTTGCACTAATGCAGTGGGGGTTACCTCCAGGTTGTAGAAGAGGGACAAATGCTATGCCACTGGAAATGTTGGGGTCACCTGCTTCACCTGTGGCCAACTCAGACATCTCCAGAGATGCCACCCTGTGATGGACTGCTTGTTTGAACAAGTAATGCCAGAGAGACCCAAGCCCACCAGCCCCCTATGAAACCAGGAATCCATATTGTACTGGGATTACAATGAACTGGACTGCATAGCTGGAGTGATAATTAACCCTTAACGGGCACCTCCTTCATCTAAACTGAAACCATCTGTTCCAGATTGATCAGGATCCCCAAATGCGGGAACCCCAATCCCAACTAGTGATGCTTGCCACCATTGATGAACTGTGCTATGGCTGGCCCATGATGACCTGGCCAGTGGTCACTACAGAAGACATTAGCCCAGGTTCTGGCCCAGCTCTTCTGGTTCAGGCTACACAAAGAAGTAAAAGCCTATTGTGCCTCTGTCACAGAGTGAAAGATGGTGGCTCCAGCAAGTATGCTGAAGGCTGTACTGGTACCCCTCTGAATGGTTGGAATGCCATTTGAATATGTGGCTATAGATTTGGTGGGACCACTGATCAGGAGCTCTGCTGACATCCAGTATATACTTTTTGCAATGAATGCAGGTGCAAGAGGCAATACCCTTGTGAAGCATGATCTCTCATGCCATCACCACAGAACTGATGAATATCTTCACCTGGATGGGTCTGCTGCTGGAGATTCTCACTGACTGGGGTGTGTGATTTCATCTCCTGACTTCTGCAGGAGGCACGTGGCCTCATGACAATAACAGAATTACATATGTCAATATATTATTCCAGACTCGTTGGAAAATTTAGCAATACCTGAAAGAGGATGTTGCAAAAGTTCTTACCAGAGGAACTACACTACTAGGACCAACTGATCCTGCCCCTGCTGCTAGTTATCTGAGAAGGCCCATAGGCTTTCACAAAGTTCTCATAATTTGAGCCTCTCATTGGCAGCCTTGAGGCTTGGCGGACCTTATTCTGGAAACCTGTCAGCAGCCTCCTCCCAATCCTAATGGCTCCTTCAGTATTTCCTACAACTTCAACACTACCTGGCCCAAGTTGATATTGTGGCAAAGGACAATCTTCAGGCTGCTCAATAAGTCCAAGAGATGGTCTCTAAATGAGGCATCTAACTAGGACCTTTCAGTTGAAAGAAGTGGTTCTGGCATTGTTGCCTTTCACAGATGTCCAAACTTTAGCACATTGGCAAGTTCCATACAAAGTCATATGGCAGGCTAGTCTGATCCTCTATGAGATCCATCAGTCTGACTGACAAAGGCGTCATGAAGTCTATCATTTCAATTTGTTAAAGTTATGACATCAGTGAGAGGGTGTGACACAACACCTTCTGCCACCCCAGGTCCCAAGAACACAGAAAAGGCTAAGATACAGCTTAGACTGATGCTCATGGAAGAACAACTGGGTCAGGCTCAGTGCCTCCTCAAAGTCTTTCCTAAGACTTTCATTTCTATCCCCACCAGATCACCTTGGTCCACTATGTAATCATGATGAAACCTGAGGAGGTAGTTTGGGGGATGATGTGACCTATCCCATGATACATGCAGGACATGGTTGAGGAGAAAATCCAGACCATGAGGGGCCTTGGGGTAACTGAAAGATCCTCCATTGAATAATGGAGACTGATTTGGCTCATCTCCAAGACAGACAGGAGACAGAGGTTGTGCATAAACCTTACAAGAGTCAATGCTGTCTCTACATTTGATGCTTACTACACTTTCCAGGTTTATGTGTTGTTCAACCACCTCAGGAAGGCCCAATACATAAATACGTGGGTTCTATCAAAGAGATATGGGAAAATCCTCTGGAGCAGACCTCAAAGGAAAAGACAACTTTTACCATGCACAGTGACCTATACCAGTTTGTTCAGATGCCATTTGGACTCCATGGGCCTCCATGACTTTTCAGTGGCTGATGGACTACTTTCTGTAAACCCTGTGGAATATGTCATTGCATATCCAAGTGATGTAATGACATACAGCCTTGAATGGGAGGTCCACATGAAGCATGTGAAGGAGTTCTGAGGACACTACAGAAGGCTGGGCTTAATGCAAATCCAAAAATGTGTGGTGGGGAGGGGATAACTTATCTCAGCAACACTCTTGTAAGAGGGTAGAACAGCTCATAGTGGAGAAGGTACAGGCTCCATGCCACTATCCACTTCTAACAACAAAAGAACAAATTAAGCAGTTTCTTGGGTTGGGGGCCTACTACCAGCTCTTTGTGACCAAATTCACCACCACCACCACCTGCTGACCAAGCTGATCATTAACAAAGAGCTGCAGAGGATCTGGTGGTGTCTGTAATGTGAGAAACTATATTGAACCTTGTTAAGGCTGTTCCTCACTCTGACATGCTGAGTCAGACAGTGGGAGCTCACAAAAGACCTTAAAAATAACTTGCTTCTACAGGCTTCTGCTCAAAAGTTTCTCCAGGTCCCAGACTCCCTGACTCTGGGAGCTAACTGCCACCATCCAAATGAGAAAACTGTTTAGAACTCAAGATGATGCTTGGGATGTCCCTTTGTGGGAAAACTTTAAGTTCTTAAACCTCCCTTCAGTGAGAGCTTGAAAACAAAGAGGAGGAAATTAGGCTGCTGACTGATAGCTGACCTTTCAGTCTTAGGCATGCATATCCAAAGAACCTTCTCTTGGACATAGGAATCAAATCACTGCTTAAAAATGTGGTTTATTAACAAAACAAAAGCTATACATTATAAAGCATGCTTGGTTGCTAGGTGTTACAGAGCAACTTAAAAAAGAGGTTAAAGTGTAGAGAAATATTTCCCTAGAATACAGTTTAGAAGTTACAGGGTAGAAGGGTCTATATTAGCCAGATGGAGAACTCCTACACCAAACCCAAAATGAGAAAATAACCTGATTGCCTCTGACTAAACATTTCCATTCTACTTACATATTAGTATGCCCAGATTTCTTTAAGGCCTGGGAATTTAATGAATCCTCAAAGCCTGCTCAGGCTTGGACCATCTCTGTGCCCCTCTCCTCCAGCCACATAAAAGAAAGACCCCCCTCAGCAGGTAACTGCTTTAATTAAAAAATTCTTCTTCTTCTTCCCATTGGCTCACCTGCCTGCTTGCCCAAGGAGAACCCATTCTGTCTGTGTTTAACCCTTTATGTAACAATGGTTCCTGGCATAGTCTGTTTGTCATGAATGACGCCTGTATTCTCAACTTTAAACACAACTTCATCATACAGATGGATGCATTGGAAGAAGGTCTAGGAGCAGTTGTTTCCCAGAATATCGATGAAGACCAGCACCCAATTCTCTGCCTTAGTCAAACTCTTCCTGAGGGAGAGAATGTTGATAGACATCCTAAGCATTAAGGCTACGTCTACACATGCAGCCAACATCGAAATAGCTTATTTCGATGTTTCGACATCGAAATAGTCTATTTCGATGAATAACGTCTACACGTCCTCCAGGGCCAGCAACGTCGATGTTCAACTTCGACGTTGCTCAGCCCAACATCGAAATAGGCGCAGCGAGGGAACGTCTACACGTCAAAGTAGTACACATCGAAATAGGGATGCCAGGCACAGCTGCAGACAGGGTCACAGGGCGGACTCAACAGCAAGCCGCTCCCTTAAAGGGCCCCTCCCAGACACAGTTGCACTAAACAACACAAGATACACAGAGCTGACAACTGGTTGCAGACCCTGTGCCTGCAGCATAGATCCCCAGCTGCCGCAGAAGCAGCCAAAAGCCCTGGGCTAAGGGCTGCTGCCCACGGTGACCATAGAGCCCCGCAGGGGCTGGAGAGAGAGCATCTCTCAACCCCCCAGCTGATGGCCGCCATGGAGGACCCAGCAATTTCGACGTTGCGGGACGCGGATCGTCTACACGGTCCCTACTTCGACGTTGAACGTCGAAGTAGGGCGCTATTCCTATCTCCTCATGAGGTTAGCGACTTCGACGTCTCGCCGCCTAACGTCGAAGTTAACTTCGAAATAGCGCCTGACGCGTGTAGACGCGACGGGCGCTATTTCGAAGTTGGTGCCGCTACTTCGAAGTAGCGTGCACGTGTAGACGCAGCTTAAGTGGGCAGTGGAGGTCCTCAAGTATTACCTACACCTATGCCTCCTGTTGGAGTGATGGACCATGCCCTCCTGAGATTGCTCCAGCATACAAGTGGTATCTAGCCCTGAAGCTGTATGCGTTTACTTTGTAGCATCATGCCAGTAAGGCCCAGGCCAATGAAGATGCACCGCCCATCTCAGGGACAGGAATTCAGTCAGCCTCAGAGACCAGAGACAGGAGAGGAGTGTAGCAAAGGGCTGTGGCCTTCTGTGGGGACTAACATCTGGAACAAGAAAGCCTGTGCCACCAAGCTGAAAGTGGAAGGGAGGTGCCTCCACAGGAAAAGGAAGTATAAGAGGCATGTTCAACAACTCAGTTGGAACCCAGCCATTGGAGGAGGCAGATGCCTTTCATCCATGCTGAGGCTGGGAGACTGCCTCCATCCCTGAGTAAATGGAGGTCTGACTACATGCATTCAGGCCTATGTGAGAGCTGGCTGAAGTGAGGGACTTTCATCAGGCAGATGCCTGCTGTCTCAGACTTCCAGAGGCACCTAAATCCCAGATGTTATTTTCTATTAAAAAAAAGCCAGCCATCTGGTTCTCCCTACAGAGTTAATTGATACTGCTTCTACACTGACTGTCAAGGAGTCAAGATAGTAATGCAGGAGATTATGCTACTCATGGCCCAGCCTCTGCCAGTTCAAGAAGGACCTGAAAACAAAACATTAGTCCAAAGGACTTTGAACATCACAGAAACCACAAGGTAGTTCCAAGAATAATTATTTAGTGTGAATTGTGTCAAAGGAAGACTATTTTTCCCTACTGTGAGCACATCAATACAGTTACACATAGGGTACAACTCTATTTTTAAAATGAATAGTGAGGGACAGTTGGCCAAAAGATAATAAAGGCAGAATTTTTTAATTGAACTAGTGGAAGCATATGCAATATTTGCATGTACAATTTCCAGTTGCATATACAAGTTAACATTGTGTATGTCTATATCTTGCTCACTCATACATTCACAAACTTGTTTGTTGGGGTACACTGTGCTTTAGCTATTCTTGGGGCCAAAGTAAGCTAGGTGTAGCCTACAGAAGCCCTCAGACAGTTCTCATGCTGGCTGGGGACCAGTTCAACTAACAGCTAGTCCCTTGATCAACTGCCACAAAGGTGGCTTAAATCTTCCTTTGGCCTACTTTCTGTCATGTGGTTTACAGTGCAAAGCCTGATTGTCCCACAGACTCTCACCTAATGATATTTCTTGTATTTGTGCATATATTCTGTTTTGAGTCAAGCTATTTCTCTACCCATGTCACTCTTCTGATTTTCTGTGGAATTTCTCATGACTAAGGCACAGCTAAATTCCTGTTACTTACAAGCACATAGATATTTTAGTGAGTTATTCAAAAGATTATTATGAAACAAAAATTGGCTGTCATGAACAAGGAATTCCAACTAACCACACAATATGATACCCACATCTGTTCATTTATCCAATCATTTTTGAGAAGAAAAAAAATCAAATAATTCCCAAATTGGAATACGATAGAAATAACTTAATGTGCAATAAACAATCTAAGCCCTCACATAAGTCATTGGCCATCTGTCACTTGGCAATGCATGCACAAGTTATGGAGAAGCTGTGGATTGACAAGTATCATTTTTTTCTCCTCTACCTGACTCACAAGTCTGTGTAGGTTATACAATCCACAGCGGTACATGTAATTACGCCCTTCTTTCTCATCACCTGTTTTAAATCAGAATAATTAAAATGGTGGAGTTTTTTTTAAACCAACCCACACTGACACGTAGGTGGGATAACACCTTAGAATAACTTTTACACACCATTGGTATTCATGCAGCTTTCAAAATAAAAATCTGTAGGAGGCAATGCTATTTTGCAGATCACACATACTTTATTTACAGGTTATAGTGTATTTTCCCCTATTTAATTTCAAGATATCAACAATAAGAGTGTTAAAATTAGGGATAACATTTGGGGCTGGGGACGGGGAGAAATCCACGTAAGAGGTTGAGCAGTTGCAGCTTTTCAGCATGGAAAGTATTTGACAGTTTTTGTCAAGAATACATCAGATCATTATAAACAAACAATTTAAACATTGAATTTAAACTACAAAAACATCAATCAATATCTCTGTGGAAATTTGAACAAAAATATTTTGGCAGTTAAGGTAGCAGAACTGTTCAAAATTGTACTGCTACTTTTTTTGGAATGATGACATAAGAAGCTAAGGAGCATGTTCTCAAGTGATAAATTGGGCAGAATATCCTTTGAAGTCAATAGCAGTAGTGTTTTAATTGTACCACAGAATCTGGCTATAATAATAATAATAATAATCAACCCTCCCTATGAGTTTAACAATTTTTGTTTGGTGACATTTTACTGATTAAGTTAAATAATCCAATGAGGGAAATATTCACAAGACAAACAAAACAAGAAATTAGTGTATAGAAAAGCAAATATCTTGCCCTGGAAACTATAACAAAATAAACCGGAACAAAGATGTTAACAAACCAAAAAAAAGCAGTCATGTAGCAGATCCACTTCTTCAGATCTGGAGATAGTGCTGTACTGGAAGTAGTGCTGAAAGTGAATTGACATAAGGATTATACAACAGGGTCTGCCCCATGAAAGCTCTTCACCTAATAAATTATTTCGTCAGTCTTTAAAGTGCTACATGAGCACAAAATAAACAGGAATAGAAAGTTACAATAATCGAACAGATTGTATAAGAGGGGGCTTGTCTACACTAGCTCCCTACTTCAAAGGGAGCATGGTAAGTAGGGTGTCGGGAGATTATTAGTGAAGTGCTGTGGTGCATATGCAGCACTTCATTAAGCTAATTCTCCCCCGCAGCAACTTCAAAGTATATATACCCTTGATAGATTGATTATAATCAATCAGTATGTATATTGCATCTATTGAATCTCTTTGTTGCTTTCCAATCAGACTGATAGTACTCCACTCTTGGAGAAATATCCATTGACTTCAGCCAGGCCAGGACTTCATCCCAAGTCTTGAAATTTTTGTGTGGTTGAGTTCCCAGTCTGAAGTGATGCTGGCATTCATAAGAGACTATTCAGTAATAGGCCTAAGGCTGAAACTACAAACTTTATAATTCCCTTGACAGGAAGGATTAGTTTACTGAGCAAGTTATTTACGAAGTTTTTTATCTTAAAAATCTGCTCTGCTTAGTGATTAGTTTTCCTTAGTGTAGATTTTTTTTCAATCTATGCATAATAGCTAGATATGGATGTTTTGAGAAGGATTATGAATATCAAATACTGGGAGCTATTCAGCCTTTTTCCAGATATCTATGAAAGGCAACTATGAAGTATAACAGCTTTCAAATTAAACTGCAAGAATAAATATTATCCCTGTGAAAAACCCCATAATACAATACTCCACAAAGTATCTCAAAGACAATCAAATATTTAAAGAAGAAGTTGTGAGTTTGATTCTCTGCCTTTGGAATTCCCTTCTCTGTTTTTCTACCACCTGTAATTAGTCTCAGTTGCTATACAGATGACTACACCACAATTGAGTGAGGAAGAGGTTGTCTGGCATTACAGAAGGAGGACAGCTCTGTGTAACGGCTGAAGGGAATGTGAGGTCCAAGAGTTATAACAGTACAAATGTTGGGTGAAGGAAGCCTCTGTTACATGCAGCAAACAAAGCCAGCACTCACCCTCCTTCCCTTAACGTAGGCAAACATTGGCTTGGGTTAGGAATTGCTGTGGGCATCAAGCTAGTTACTCTTTAAAGGAGGACTGGAGAGGAATTTTTCCCACGTCAGAGTGAGATATTTTTACATTCCCCACAGCAACAGATACTCATTTTCAAATAAGAAATGGTGGTAACTTATTTCATAAGGTTGGGCAGATGCATAGTGGAGGTATTTCATAGGGAAGACCTCCAGAGTCCAGATAAATGGTCCAGTAAAGGACTTAAAAGGAGGTACTGGGTAAATTAACAGAACAGGGAAGTGGGTTGCGAGATTTTATTGGTTCAGCAGAGAACCGATCCCATCCCCATTCTCATTGCCCATTTTAATCCTCTTCCCAGGCTGGTAGATGGTAAGGCCCAAGAAAGAGACCTGGTTGGAAACCACAGGGGACTGGTGGAGCCTTGAGTAATGATTTAAAGTAATGGGTATTGACCTGCACTGTATATTTTATTTGCCAAGTAGTCCCAGACAGCTGTATAACAAAGTTGCAGTTTGATTAAAATCCATCTCAAATGTCTCCTGTCTTTCTTTTGGTGAAACCAGACACTAAGTAATATCTGCCAGGGTAACAGCTAAAGGTCTCTGTTTAGAGAGCACTTAGTTTTTTCCATGTAAATTGTTTATCAAAAACTAAACAAAATACACCCTTCCCAGACAGGACAGTTTCATTAGGATCCCTATAGTTATGAGTCTGAGGCTAAATAATTTAAGTTTGACAAAATGAAGTTATATAGTTGAGATCAGGAGTATATAGATGAAGCTGAAACCCCCTCTTTCCTCCTATTCTTCCTTCATAGCTTCCAATATATATTGATCAGAAGGGGACTTAGGATGGAACTTCTTCACCTTGGTGATGGTGACGAGTTACTCAGCATCATCATCTGAGGCATGAACACATGTTCTTTCAGGCAAGTCAAACAATCTTTGATATCAAATAGATACTTAACAGTATTAAAATGTACTGATAGGCCTAACAGAATCCCTTTCCCATTTCTAGAATGGATCAGTAGCCGCTAATATGAGATTCTTTCTGCTTCAAGAGTTTAGAATAGGAAAGACACCTGAGAGTTAGATACACAGGCAAAGGTGAAGAGAATACAAAGGAAGGAGGCATTTGAGAGTGAAAAGAAGAGAAATCTCTTTCTCAATCATTGATTTTCTGACACCTGGTACAGATGTGCCAAGTACCAAGCTTCAACTTTGGGGAAGACAGGAAATAAGGTACTTGAGAAGCACAGCTAATTTAATCAAGATTGCTTGTAAGTGTCAGTTAATAATGCTACCAATTCGGTAGAGGAAATGACTATTTGATTAGAACTAGCATATCTGCTTACAACAACTCTTATCATAATGTGACAAACTTAAGTGAATCAAACTTGATTTTGTTCTAAATATAGCTGTACCATCGGTGATCATATACACTGTGTGCAAGGGAAAGGACTGATTGGTAGAGTAAGATTTGATCAACATCCAGAATCATCTTCTGGTCTGAATTATTTTTTTATTTAATTTATTGGCATTACATGGTGGTTAGAAGCCCCAGATCAGAGATCAGAGCCCCTGCAAAAACAAGCAGTAAAAGATGATCCCCTTTCTTTGAAAACTTACAATATAAATGAATATGAAAGACCGGCAAATTCTTTTAATCCCCGTTTTATAAATAGGCAATTGAAATACATAAAATTAAGTGATATGCTCAAGGTCATACAGAAAGTCTGTGGCAAACTTTCTGAATCCCAATCAGGTGTCTTAAATGTGAGACCAACCTTCTCTAATTGCTTTCAGTCTGTACTTACTTGGCCCATTTTTGCATGCTTTTTGTAGGTTCTAACTGACGTGCTATTTTCTGGACCAAGCCCATCAAGTGAAAGACATTCCTTCCAACTGGTTTCCTTCCTGGCCACTTTAGAAAGGAGCTTATGTGATGTCCACAACAGATCCTGACCAAACCTGGGGGAGGGAGTGTAGATGGGTGCCTGATCTAAGAAAAAAAGATCCTACCACCAGGCTAATCCCTGTCAAATTCCAAGCCCTTTCACTGGCTTGGGTTGCCACACTGACCCACTGCCCCTTTTTCAGAGGCTTTTGAGCCTGCTTCCCAACCCACACCTGTAAAGTGCTACTCCCTCTCTGCCAGCAAACCAGCAAGTGCCACCACCACCTCACTTAAGGTCTGAGGCAGTCATTCCCAAGGAATTTAAAGTGGCTATGGATTCGAGTAACCACTTTTCATAATTTTCTTTGTGTTGGATAATTGGCCACATAAACTACATGATACTATTTCTGCTCCTGCACTGGATGACTTTCAAACTCACACAACAGCCTTTAAGATGCCCCCCAAATACTTCTGTAAACAAAACTATTTGTACAAATGTTCAGAGAACAAAACTGGTAACAATGCATCATGGCAAGTCAGTGGATGTTACTAAAGAGGACTTTGTGAATTACTTTTTGTATTGTTATCCGGTAACAGTTACAGGAATGTAATTGCCTAAATTGGGATCATTACTGTTGATACTTGCATTGTACATTGGGTTTTATGCCATCTCAACCTCTTAATATTATGAAATGGGATATTATAAGATTAGTAGTGATCCAGTAGGCAGTGCCTGGGGTCAATTGGATTGTAGGTTGCATTTTCTAACACTTGAGAAGATTCACATTAGATGATTTTAAAAGTGCATTCATGTGGTAGTATTTTAGCAGATAACAGCACCTTCAATGTTCAGACCTAGCCTGGGGTCTAAAATCAAAATAGGGAGAAGAGCCATTTTTTCCACATTCAATTATGAAATCAATACATTAAGAGGAGCAGTGCATGTGAATATGAGATGGTCCTTACTAGGTAATGTCAAACCTTACTTTCAAACACCCCTATTTTAAGAACAGAGTACACACATTGAGTTGTACCTATTAGAAAGTTGTTACCCCCATCTCCAGGCTCAACCCATCTCAGCCCCCAAGTCCACCCCCCATCCTCAGGTTTAACTGCTCTGAGCCTCAAACCATCCCCCCCATCCCCAGGTTTAATCTGCCTCAGCCCCAAACTCTGCCTCCCTAATCTCCAGAATTAATTCATCTCAGTGTGTGCGGCTCCTCCATGGGCGCTGCCCCCCTGCACTGTTCCCCACCATCTCCTCTTTCTTCTTGGTGGAGCTGTGTAGTTCCGGCAGGGGGAGGCTGGGCGGGCCCTCCCTCCAGCTTTCTTGTGGGTTTAGAGCTTCCCCCACATGCAGCACAGGTGGCTCCCTGCCCTGCCAAGTTCTCTCTTCTGGGGCTCCCTGCCTTGCCATGGCTTTCTTCTCCAGGGATTCCTGCTGCAGCTGACTGCTCAGTAGCTCTGGAGGCTGCTGCCACTTAAACAAAAAACGCTAAATTCCGTTGGTTTAATGAAAGGCAACTGAATTTAGTGTGTGTGTGCGTGTGTGTGTGAGTGAGAGAGCAGCGGCAGCCTCTAAAGCTGCAAGAGGAATCAATGGTAGCAGTGCTCCAAGCAGCAAGTGGCTCCTTAAAGAGCCACATGTGGCTCTGGAGCCACAGGTTGCTGTTCCCTGCCCTACCTGTGAACATCCATTACATTCACACAGAATACAGGTGTAGTCCTGCTTGGAACGACTCCTTTCATGTTTAAACGGAGTTGTAAAACAATGATGTTATTGCTTTGTTGTAAAATGGGTATAAAATTATTTTCCCTTCCTTTACAACAAAACAGGAGAAGATCACAGCACAATATGAACTAAATCCTCCTCCTGCTGTGTAACTAACACAGGTCTTTGAAAAAGAGAAAAGAAATATTTTTGTAATGTGCCTAAAGAAAGTCATAAAGGCTGATTCTCAGATATGTTCCAGCTGCTTTGCATGCTTCTATGGAGACAAAGCTTTCCTGTCAGCCCCTGTTCAACCAAACTTAGGTCCTTGCACTCTGATCAGAGCTGTATGATTAATTCATTTTACAGTTCATTGAAAATTCTCAACAAGTGGGCAAAAGTGTTTGGTGAATGAAAATGAAATATTTCAAATTGTTCCAAAAATTGAAAAGTTAAAAAACCAAAACCAATACAAAACAAAAACAAAAAAACAACATTCATTCAACCCTTAATAATCAGTTTAATTTAGGCTGATCCTTTTTCATTTTAAAGGAAAATTGAGTAAATTTTGAAACAAAAGCAATGTGAAGTCAGCATTGACAGTGATGAATTCTGCTCTGCAGTATTTTTCAGAAGTGTTAGCACTTCAGCTTTCTGTTTTGCATCCTCCTCTCTGGTCTCTTAATAGAAGAATGGACCTATCCCTGACCCATCCTGTAATCACATGAGCACTTACCAGATGGCAATTTGTGGAAGGAATATTATTGGGAGGAAATTATTTAGCTCAATCCTCTGAAACAGAGTATTTTAACTATCTAAACATCACTGTTTTTCAAAGCAATAGAGATTCATCAAGGACAACATCTGATTTGAAACTTTAGACCATTTTGTGACCTGACACTTTTAGATAGCAATATAATCCCATTAAATAGTATTTTTTGAGCTAGGGACTGTACTCTCTGCATTCAGGCAAATTCTGACTTAATCCACAAGGATTACAAAATCTAGAAATCCTTTCCTGCTTTTGAAGCCCTCCAGTCAGGTTTGCTTACATGTGCATGCAGTTTTGTGCATCCTCGATTTAGAAAGGATTTTGTGTTCCTGTTTCATGATTTGTGTATTTTTGCTCAACTACATACCACAAGCTATGTTCAGTTGCTGGCAGAGAGTCATACTTTGACTTGTAAGTATCAAACACTAGCAATAAAACAATTTGGCAAACTTGGCCTCCTTCCACCTGTTCCTGAATAGATCATAAAATTATCAAATGTACTTGACATTTGAAACTTTTTATGAATTTCAGTAGGGAGCTGGTCTTATTTGCCAGATGATGGGTGAACAGTTCATTTAGAATATTCACTGTCTGACAACTGTGTATTGGTTAGTTACCTATAAGTAATGTGAAATAGGATTCATATAACTAAGAAATGCTGGAAGAAAGGCAAACAGGGAATATTATGGTGCTCACTGGTTGAATTCAAATGTATTAATGGAATTCTATATTCAGAGAATCCCAACACATGTGGCCCCCTGTATGTGTCCATCTTAGCGGTGGGGAGAACAGAAAGGAGCACCAAGAATATCCAGCTGCTGGACTTTTCCTGGGAGACCACTGCCACATTGTGTAGATGATATCAGTTGTTAAGTTGTTCTATAGTGTGCTAAATAAAAGGAGCCAGATGGTTACAGGTTTGCCAATAGGATCAGGTAACCATAAAAGTCTCTCTGGTGGCTTCCTCCCCTTTCCTGCGGGGAAAAAATCTGATATTAACTTATTATTAACTTTGACTTCATACACAGGCTCATGTTTTTTGTTTTTCTTTTAAAATGGGCACGTTTTTGATTCAGTATGGATATACATATTGAAGTTACACTAAACAAATGTATTATTCCCATCTAACATATCAATTTTAAAAGCAGACATGCTGCTTTTAAAAGTGGTTCTTTCCCAATATCAGATCAGCTATTCCTATTGGCTCATAATATGATGAAATTCTCAGTTGCATCTCATTTGTACAGCATCATTTTAATGTCTTTGATGTTTCACCCCAGAGATGGCTGCATTTTCGTAGTGAGCAGGAGTGCCCGTTTCTATTATTTAAATCTTGAAAATGATTTTAGGCCTGCAGAAGGGGATTACGTATGGAGAAAATGAATTAATAACAAAGAAAAATAAAACCTATCAAAGGCAGTAGTCAAATGCTTATGGTTCATTTAATTAGAGAACAGAATGAATTAGAATGTGATGGAGATTTCCACACCCTGAGCCAACAACTCCGAGGAACTGTCCCAAACTAAGGTGGCAAGAGCCTATTTCAAAATAAAGCCACTGGACGCACTATGGTTTTTCAAAATAGCTACTTTGACATAAGTGCTGTTAAGTCAGAGAACTGAGCCTATTTCAAAATAGGTGCTATTCCTCATAGAAACAGGTTTACCAATTTCAAAATAATAATAATTTTGAAGTTATTTTGAAATAGCGGTTACGTTGTGTCGACACTAGGGATACATTTATACCACAGTGATCTGTCAACAGAAGTCTCTGTTAGAAGAGATCTTCAGAGAAAACTTCTGTCAGAGTGCATTCACACACAAAAGTGGATCAAAAAAGTGATCTGTTGTGTCGGCAGAGTGGTCTGTCTGCATGGCTCTCTCTGACAGAATGGCTGACTGGAAGCACAGCAGACAGGGCTGCCCAGTGACCTGGAATCCCTGTCTGCAGAGGTCTCATTGGTGTGTCCACACAGCATTTTTGTCAACAGATTCTGTTAAGAAAGTTGTTCTGCCTTGTAGAGGAGAGGCAGAAAGCCGTTGGCGATAGTGCTGTTATGTCAAAAGAATGGATTTTTAGTGTGGATGCTCTGAAAGATTTGATGACAAAATGCCTGTCATAAAAAAAAAAAAAAAAAAAAAAGACTTTCCAGTGTAGATGTAGCCTCAGAGAGTTATTTCAAAATAACTTTGCTGTGTAGGCCAACTCATACAAAGTGATAGGGTCTAAATTAGCTGTTACCACTGATGAAAGATCTTAGAGTCATTATATATCTTTCTCTGGGAACTTCTACTCAAAGTGCAGCCACTTTCAAAAAAACTAACAATGTCAGAAACCATTAAGAAATGAATAGATAAGACAGAAAATGTAACAGCACCATGTAAACCTTTGGTACACTCGTATCTTGAATACTGTGTGCAGTTTTGGTTATCCTATCTTAAAAATGTTATTAGACTTGGAAAAAATATAGAGAGGGGCAACACAAATTGTTAGGCATACGGAACAGCTTCCAGAAGAGGAAAGAGTAAAAAGACTGTGAATGTTCAGTTTAGAAAAGAGATGACTAAAGGGACATATGATAGAGGTAAATAAAATCATAAGTGGCATGGAGACAGTAAGTAAGGAAGTGTTATTTACTCTCTCACAAGGACCAGCAAAAATAAATGCCAGGTTTAAAACAAGCATAGGGAGGTATTTCTTCACACATAACACCCCCTTGTAAAGAGTTGACTGTTATGGAGGCTAGAAGTATAAATAAATGCGTTCAACAAAGAATTTTGATTCAGTTAATGGCATTTGGAGTCAGTCAGTTAATGACAATTTGCCAAGGTGATCAGGTACACAGCCCCAGTAGGCTCGGGGCCCCCTAAATCTATGACTGCTGAAAGCTGGGTTTTGAGGACAGGAGACAGGTCACTTGTTAAATTACTTTGTCCTGTTCATTCCCTCTGAAGCATCTGGCACCAGCCAGTTTCATAAGATAGCATCCTGGGCTAGATGGATCATTGATTTGACTCAGTGCAGCCATTCTTACCTTACTATGCGAAAGCCTCTTATTATTTGAAAAAAATATTGTTATCACAATATAAAGATATCACACTGCAGCATTCTTTCCTTCACCAGCAAGGTACAAATACAATCTGTGACACACCTCCAGCTCTGCCTTGTGGGTGGGGAGTGAACTCCTGCACTCCTAGGTAGTAAGGACTTGACTCAGCGGCTCACTGTGGCTACGTCTACACGTGAAGCCAACATCGAAATAGGCTATTTCGATGAATAACGTCTACACGTCCTCCAGGGCTGGCAACATCGATGTTCAACTTCGACGTTGCGCGGCACCACATCGAAATAGGCGCTGCGAGGGTACGTCTACACGCCAAAGTATCACACATCGAAATAAGGGTGCCAGGCACAGCTGCAGACAGGATCACAGGGCGGACTCAACAGCAAGCTGCTCCCTTAAAGGGCCCCTCCCAGACACAGTTGCACTAAACAACACAAGATACACAGAGCTGACAACTGGTTGCAGACCCTGTGCATGCAGCATGGATCCCCAGCTGCTGCAGCAGCAGCCAGAAACCCTGGGCTAAGGGCTGCTGCCCACGGTGACCATAGAGCCCCTCAGGGGCTGGAGAGAGAGCATCTCTCAACCCCCCAGCTGATGGCCACCATGGAGGACCCGGCAATTTCGACGTTGCGGGACGCGGATCGTCTACACGGTCCCTACTTCGACGTTGAACGTCGAAGTAGGGCGCTATTCCAATCCCCTCATGAGGTTAGCGACTTCGACGTCTCGCCGCCTAACGTCAAAGTTAACTTCGAAATAGCGCCCGACGCGTGTAGCCGCAACGGGCGCTATGTCGAAGTTAGTGCCGCTACTTCGAAGTAGCGTGCACGTGTAGACACAGCTTGTGACTCTTAATATAGACTCTCTTCCTTTCTGGAGACAAGAGTCATAGTCTACCAAGCCTCTCATCATAGTCAATCAGCAGGTTTGATGTGAGAACCCTCCTTAGTACCAGTCTTCCCTCTGAGGTAATGTCTCTGTGAAGATGTGGGGAGGGTTTAGCAGGCCCAGCCACTGCTCCAGATTGCAGCCCAGAGACCCTAATGGCCCCAGCAACAGACAGTTTTCCTTCACTGAAAGGGCTATATCCCTTCCCTGGGCCACTTCACCAAATGGCCCCTCCCAACACTTTCCTGCTGGTACCCCATCATGCTCAGCCTCCCAGCTCTTACCTTAATCACAGCTCCTCTTTCACTACCCTCCCTGAAGGAGAGCGATTTAAACTAGTCCCAGGAGGTTCTTAATGGGCTGCAGATGTTCTCATTAGCCCATTGTTCTTAACTGCTTGTGGCAAATACTTAATTGGCTCCAGGTGTCTAATGGTGTCTGCCTGATTTAACTGGTTCTAGTTCATTCCTGATTGCCCTGGAGCAGTCCCTGCCCTAGTCACTCAAGGAATAAAAATTATTCATCCAGTGGCCAGTATATTCACCTTAGACCAGATTATTCTAGCCAAAAGAGCTGTGTCTGTAACATAGCTCAATAATTTAGATAGCTAAAATGAAGGGAATACTTATCTTCATCAATGAAAATACCATTTCCTGATCTGATCAGTATTGTCTTTACCTTCATTTTGCTCTGTTGAAAGAGAATAATATACTCCTAGCTGGAAATTTGCTTTCTATGCAAACCGAAGCCAGTCTAGAACTACCTAGTTATTTCGCCATTGTCTTCCAGTAGATGGTGGCAGATACATTCAAGAATAATTAAGTCGTATGTATAGATTAGTGGTTTTACCTTAAATCTATTACCTTTGTCCTTGAAGTCATATAAAGAATGAAATGATATCAATATTAATGTCAAGTCAAACTTTTCAACAAAAATCAGTAAGTCACACATTAGACAAATATAGATAGTCCCTGGACAGAATAAAACAGAATTTGAAGACAATAGCAAATTTATAGTATATTTCCTAGTTTTAGAATTAGTCCTGTTTTGGGACTAAAGTTATATAAATAAGTACACCATGTGGAAGATTTAGAGTACCACCTCCTAAAGAATTAATCTGCCACATGACATCACTGCTGAAGGCCAGATGTTGTAGCCCTAAGGCATACAGCATAATCCAGGAGACTGCTTTATAAAGGCCAAATATAGAAGCTTTTTCCCGAAAGACAGAAAATGGAATAAGCCTTTAGTTTGTCTAGAAAGCTATAATTGCACTTTGTTTCTGCATACTGCAGTCTTTCTTATTATTCCTCCCTTGATGCTGCATAAATTCAAACAAAACAAATTGTATGTCTGACTACAAGAAAACTATCATCTTTTACAAATACTTTTAAAATTCTTGTTTACTTCAAAACAATAAAATATTCTTGGTAAGGTTTACAATGAATATTAAAATTTATTTCAGAAATAGAATCTCATAAGCAGAGATAAGTCCTCATTTAGTTATGAATTTGCTTGTATGTTTCTTAAATTCAAAGTGCCAAAAAACAGTGTTCAGTCAACTAGCCCAATGAACCACATAAATGCAACTGAATTTTAAAGAGATTAGATTAGATTAGCTAAACAGCTGGAGATCCCAATGCCTTCGACTAAAATGGTAGGGATTCAGCAATTCTTCACTGAAGTGCCATAGTGTTCAATTAGCCTACCCATCTCCTGCTTTATTACAGTTCACAGATAGTCACATATACTTTACACATGTACCAGATTCTGCACCACTGAGGCTAAGTAAGTGAGCAGAGAACAGAGGAGAAGCCAACGGAGGGAATTTACCTGGGAAGAGTCTGAGAGGAGCTAAGATGAGTGTCATTAGGGGGCTGTGTTGTGAGCTGATGAGGTGAGTATCCACGGGCCTGTCAGTCTGTAACATTTCTTTTGACTGGGGCTAGGTTTTTTGGAGTATTTGACTGTGTGACTGTTTGAAAAGTGTGAATTGAGAGTGCTTTAATCCACAGGGGCCTTGAGTGGCTGATTGGTTTGGAGTCAAGGTTTTGAGCTAGAATACCTGCTCTTAGGCAGGAGACAAAAAAAAAAAAAAAAAAGGCTGCCAGAGCAAACTGACTGAGCAGCCAACAAACGAGAAGTCAACAGAGCGATTTTTCCTTGGACTTCATCTTGTGGGGGAGCTCTACAGAGGTTGTGATTTTTTTTCAATTTTCTTTAGGGTTCAGTAAATACTGCATCTGAGCAGTCTTTTGGAAGAATGACATTATGGATAGTGAGAGCTCAACTGTTGTGATGAGCTATGTTGGATGGGTCAACTGTTGGATGAGCTACGTTTATTTTCCTCCCAGAGGGCAGAAAAGACTTTGTCATCCTCACCTTGGTGTGTGGAAAATCATGAGGGGATACTCAAGGAGCTCATTTTAAAGCACTTGGAAAGGGGAAAGTGATCAGAAACAGTCAATATAGACTCACCAAGGACAAGTCAGGTGTGACCAACTTGATTGCCTTCCATGATATCGAAAGATGGTGGATGTGATATCCCTTGACTTTAGCCAAGTTTTTGAGACAGTCTCCAACAATATTCTTGACAGCAAGTTCAATAAGTATGGATTAGATAAATTGACTGTAAGGTATGTAGAAAGCTGGCTAGCCTGTGTGTTCAGAGGGTAATGGTAAGATGAGATTTACCTGATTCGTCTATATCCAATAGTAATGTCTGGTTGGTTATTGGTACCAATCAGAGCACCCCAAGGGTCAGTTTTGGGTAATTTTTGTTCAACATCTTTATTAATGACCTAGATGAGGGTATGGATTGCAACCTTAGAACATTTGTGAATGACATTAAACTAGGAGGAGAGATAGCTACAGTGAAGGGAAGAAGTAGGGTCTGGAGAGATCCAGACAAACTGGCAAATTGGTCCAAAAGAAATCTGATGAGGTTCAACAGAAACAAGCACAAAATCCTATACTTGAGACAGAGGAATTCCAAGCATTGTTACAGGCTGGGAACCAACTGGCTAAGTAGTAGTGCAGCAGAAAATGACTTGGGGATTACAGTGGACAAGAAGCTGGATATGAGCCAACAATCTACCTTTGGAGCCAAGAAAGCTAATGGCATATTGAGAGGCATTAGGAGGAGCATTTCCCACAGATCTAGAGAAGTTATTCCCCTTTATTTGTCATTGGCGAGGCCACATCTGGAGTACTGCTTCTGGTTCTAGGCTCCCCAGTATAAAAAGGATGTGTATGCACTGGAGAGAGTCCAGTAGAGGGCAACAAAATGATTAGGGGGCTGTAGCACATGATCTACAAGGAGAGGCTGAGGGATTTGGGCTTATTTAGTTTACAGAAGAGCGAGGGGTGACTTGATAGCAGCCTTCAAATTCCAGAAATGGGTTCTAAAGAGGATGGAGAGAGGCTGTTCTTGGGAGTGAAGGATGGAAGAACAAGGAGCAAAGGTCTTAAATAACAGAGCAGGAGGTGTAGGTAGGATATTAGAAAAAACTATTTCACCAAGAGGGTGGTGAAACCTTGGAATTACCTAGAGAGGCAGGGTTTTTTTAGTCCTGGCTTGACAAAGTTCTGGCTGGGATGCTTTAGTTAGGGTTGATCCTCCTTTGGGCGAAGGGTTGGATTCGATGACCTCCTGTGGTCCCTTCCAGCCCTAGGATTCTATGGAAGTATTTAATTTAACTTAACCCATTTGAGTTTGTGTGCCCTGACACTGAGTTATATATAAGTAACTCATTGTCAGGGCAAACAATTCAAATAGGTTAAGTTAATTAAATATTCCAACTTTAAAATTTCAGAGCTCTGTGAATAACCTTTGTAATTTCTAAAATGCCTCTGCACCAGGATTGTGGATATTATAGGTAACTTATTCAATTTCCGAAAAAAATTCTCCCTTTGTCTTTCACTTATTCATAGATCAGAAGGGACCATAATGATAATCCAATCTGAACTCCTGATAGCGCAAACCATACAATGCCATAAAACCAGTAATTCTTTTATCAAGTTTATAACATCAGTTTGAGGAATAGCATATATTTTAAAAAAGATATCTGATCTTGATGTAAAGGATTCTTACGGTTACTACATTTCTGTGTAATTTGTTTCAATGGTTAATTACCCTTACTTTTAAAATGTTTGCCTTAATTCTAATCTGATTCTGAACTTGACATTGTTATGATATTTTCTGCTCAATTGAAGAGTTGTCTACTGTTGCAAGTATCTTCCCATGTAGTACTTGAATGTGTTCAAGACATTCCCTATCTACCTCTCTGATAAATTGTATAGATTAAATTTCTTAATTCCCTCATCATAGCGCACATTATTCTGAACTCAAAGTTTTCTTGTAGCTCTTTTCTGACATTTTCCTATGATTTTTAACAAACGCTTTTAAGTGTGGACACCTAAACTTGTCATAGGATTACAATAATTGTGCCATTAATGTTTTATACAGAGGTAATGTCACCTTTTTACTTCATTGCTTGTATCCAAGTCAGTGTAATAACAGTACTTCTAAATCAGAATAAGGTCCCACAGCCTACAACTAAAATTACATAATGGGTGGTTTTTGTCTGGAAAGACCTCCTCATTGGTAATGAAAATATTACTGATAAATTATCAGATTCATAATTTGTGAATTAAGAGCAATGTGCCCTGTGTGAAATAATTAGGCAGGCATTAAGCTCTCTCTCAAATGAATGCAAACTAAAAAGAAATTGTCCAATGATCCCCAGAAGTTAGACTTTCAATTGTCAGAGATGTATAAGGAACAGAACGTTACTGCATTTTAAGACTGTAGAGTATACCGATTTCCATCCACGCTATAACTGAGTTTGATTTTCAGAGCATCAGCTGAATATTTCTGTTACTTAAGAGATAAAGAGAAACTTTTTCTTTAAAAAAAATGCCTTCTACCACCTTACATAATGTAATCTCTAAACATTCTAACTTATGCCATCTGTTCTTATTCCTATTTCCAGCATTTCCTCAGATTTTGCTCGGAGACAAACGAAATCAAAAGCAATGTTATCACACCTTTTAACAGACCAATCAAAAGTCAATGAGGAATCTCTGGAAACGTTAAAACTTATTTTAAAAGGGGCATGGGAAAAATACACGTGAAATACCTAGAAAATATGAAAAAGTGAATTATGAGATCACCTATCCTGAACCTTAACACTCCAGGGCTACATCTACATGTGCACGCTACATCGAAATAGCTTATTTCGATGTAGCGACATCGAAATAAGCTCTTTCGATGAATAGCGTCTACACAACCTCCAGGGCTGGTGCTGTCGACGTTCAACGTCGACGTTGGGCAGCACCACAACGAAATAGGCGCTGCGAGGGAACGTCTACACGCCAAAGTAGCACACATCGAAATAAGGGTGCCAGGAACAGCTGCAGACAGGGTCACAGGGCGGACTCAACAGCAAGCCTCTCCCTTAAAGGGCCCCTCCCAGACACACTTGCACTAAACAGCACAAGATCCACAGAGCCAACAACTAGTTGCAGACCCTGTGCATGCAGCATGGATCCCCAGCTGCAGCAGCAGCAGCCAGGAGCCCTGGGCTAAGGGCTGCTGCCCACGGTGACCATAGAGCCCCGCAGGGGCTGGAGAGAGAGCATCTCTCAACCTCTCAGCTGATGGCCGCCATGGAGGACCCCGCTATTTCGATGTTGCGGGACGCAGATCGTCTACACGTTCCCTACTTCGAAGTTGAACGTTGAAGTAGGGCGCTATTTTCATCCCCTCATGGGGTTAGCGACTTCGACGTCTCGCCGCCTAACGTTGAAGTTAACTTCGAAATAGCACCCAACACATGTAGCCATGATGGGCGCTATTTCAAAGTTGGCGCCGCTACTTCGAAGTAGCGTGCACGTGTAGACGCGGCTCAGGACATATATCTGTGTAAGACTACGTCCAGATCAGAAAACAGACTGTTAGTAACTTAAATGTAATGATATTAGAAAATGAATGTTTGTGAATGAGGAAATACACCTAAGGACAGTCTCGGAGCAGTAGCCGTATTAAAATATAAAGGGGAGGGGGAAAGTCCTGTAGCACCATAAAAACTAGCAATTTTATTTATTAGGTAATAAGTTTTTGTGGGTAAGACCCACTTCATCAGATATGGAGTAAAAATAAGAATCCAGGGTTTATATAGCAGGGTGGGGAGGAAGGAAGGGGAAAAAAAAAGCTGGGGGAGTCACCTGTCATTAATAGGACTTGTGGAAGAATTAAATTAAGTTAAATGGATGAGTGCCATTCCTGAGGGAGAATGGTGGCTTTCTGTTATTTTTCTGTTCCTCCAGTCATAGGTACAGACTGGTTCTGGTCAGGCCCTGGACTTGAATAGAGCTGTCATACAGCACAATGTCAATTTCTCATAGGTAGGTTTCTGTTATTTTTCTGTTCTTCCAGTCGTAGGCACAGACTGGTTCTGGTCAGGCCTGGGACTTGCATAGAGCTGTCATACAGCAAGGTGTTAATTTGTGCCAGACTAGCATTTAGCTGATGCCTGTCTAATATTTTTATTCCGCTGGTCTGTGTACAGCCATCCCATCAGCTGAAGGCATGCATGTTACTATAAACTATGGACATGGTTTTCATGCTTAATTCCCTGAACTCAAGCATCACTTGGTTCTATGAGTGCTCAACAGTTTTGAAAACATGGCTACTGTTTAATTTTGTTCTTATTTAGCAGCTTGAACAGGGAATTAACAAACTTCATTCCTACATACCGCCTCACATCATTCATATTATGCATTATTACTGACGTGCCATAGAATGTAAAATAAATAACACACGAGAAAAAAATAAAATGACATTTCAATACTGTGACAAAATCTAAATTTTCAAAATATTATTTTAACATATTTTTCCATGGGAATGTTATCTGAAATTTAAGTGATTTCATGAAAACAACCTTTTGCAATTGTTTCAGCAAAATTTCTGACCATATCTCTTAATGACACCTCTGGCAAAAATGAAAGCGCACAATTCAATAGCACTTTGTCATATTTTCCTTAATAAACAAAGAGAAAACCAATATCTGCCCAATGAAAAAGGTCAAAAATGTCATTTTCTAAGAGGATTTTATTAAAAGGGCAGTGTAAAAATAATTTCAAGGTATTTGATCTTCTTTTTTTAAGATGCCTTGTAGTATCAGTTTATTAGCTGACACATATTCATCAGGTGACAAAATTTGAATAGATGGACTTAATGAAATAATAAGCCTTTGCTGCTTTTGCCTCTTACAATCTTCTGTCAAAGAGGGTAAAATTGTTTCCCGTGACAGTATAGACTTTTCGGTCCCAGAATATAAAGTGGCAAGGATGGTGAGGCAACATCTCTTTTTGGACCAACTTCTGTTGGTGGAAGAGACAAGCTTTCAAGATCTACAGAGTTCTTCCTCAGTTCTGGGAAAGGTAATCAGAGTGTCACAGCTAACTGCAAGGTGGAACAGATTGTTAAGCATAAGGAATTGACAGCATGTAAGAAATTATTCAAAAGGGAGTGGGCAATAGACAGCTCCGCAGTCATAAGACAAAGGAGAATTAGTGGATTACTGATGTTGTGGTATGACATAATATCAGCTTTTCTGAGTGCATGATTTGTTATATCTAAAGCAGTTAGGAATTGAAGCTCCGAGGCTCCTTTTTTAAAGGTGTTGTACATGTTTGAGAATGAGGATTCAAAGTTCAGATATGGAGTGGCTGTTTTATGAAAATGTTTGTACGTGGGTGACAAATGGAGAATGGCAAAAAAGTCCTACCTGTGTTGAAAGTGTAGTGATTGTTCAGTTCCAGCCAATGGTGGCGCATTAAATACTTTGGATAAGGTGAAAGGTGAAAGTGAACTTTGTACCGATAATGTAGTATCACAGCCTGCCATCCTTATGGGGAAGACTTACAGTAGGGCAGTTGGTTGGTGATACAATGGTACCTATAAGAAATTTAAGTGTGGGGTGGAGTGTGGGAGGCTCAGGGAAGAGTGTTAGGGTGCAGAGATGCATGGGTTAAGGCTGGGGTTGGGGGCTGGAGATGCAGGAATCACAAGGTTTGGGTGTATGAAGGACTCAAGGCAGTGTTCAGAGGAGGGGCTCAGGACAGGTGTATGAGGAGGGCCTCAGGAGAGGAGGCTGGGGGATGTGGGTGTTGCAGGATTCAGGGCAAGGGGCTGGGTGAGTCGCGGGGGTGGGGGGGGGCAAGGGTGCCATTTCATGGAGCTGGAGGCTGCAGCCATATGTACCAATCCCTCTCTTCACTGTGTACAAGAAAGAGAGACGTGCATGCCAAGGCCAAGGCAGAAGTCTACCATAAAAGAAGGACCAGAAAAACCAGTGGTGGACTAACAGAATGCAAGATCTCCAGCATCTCACAGACATGAATGACACAACAGGCTTCTTCAGCATTTATAGACTGAGAAGCCATGGAATAAATCCTCTGAGATCAAAGGATGGTACACAGCTCTTGAAAGATAGTGAAACCATTGCTTCTTACTGAAGGGAGCATTTTTATGAACTCTTGACCTGCTCGTCTGCTGTGGTCCTAGAATCTCTTGACTAAATCCCTCAACAACTGCCTAGAAATGATCTTGCAAACACTTCCCAGCCCGATTGAAGTCCAAGCTGCATCAAATGACAAAGTGCAACAAAATAACTGGACTAGATGGAATCCCCACCGAAGTCTTCAAAGAAGGTGGGCCAGAGCTCCACAAACGATTCCACCTCATGATTCTCAAAATCTGGGATATGACTGCCACAGTACTGAGAAAAAAGGATACCAAAGTGACCCCTTTTGAGGTCAAAATGGGCATTAAACAAGACTGTGTCATTGCCCCATCACTGTTGATTGCCATGACCCTTTGCCTCATTGATGGCAAGCTTCCAGATCATGTGAAGATTGTCTGTAGAATGAAGTAGAAGTTTTTCAACCTCAGGGAACTTAAGGATAAAAGCGAGACCTCCACAATCGTGATCATGAGGCTTCAGTACGTGGATGACAACATGCTTGCTGCTCTTTCTTCTGCAGCCCTTCAGACCATCTTAAATGCCTTTACTGAGGCATAAGGGAATCTTAGTCTCACAGTGAACATCAAAAAGAACAAAGTGGACCACCAATCCTCTCCCACAGGACAATCTCATGTACCTTCCATTGAAATCAGTTGAGAACTCCTGGAAAATACAGAGTACTTTCCATACCTTGGAAGTCATCTTCCTGCTGAGGTCAACACTGATGTGGAAATCCAGCATCATCTGATGTAGAAATCCATGCAAGCTCTCCTTTCACCTGCCTGAGACAAAGGGTCCTCGAGAACTGGGCCATCTATCCCAAGACAAAGCTCTTTGTATACCATGCAGTTGTTTTTCCAACACTACTGAATGCATGTGAAACCTGGACAATATGCAAGTATCATTTGAAGGTACTTGAAAGAGATCTTTAACACTCCCTCAGGAGAATCCTAAATACCTCTTGGAAGGATAGTCACACAAACTCTAGTGCCCTGAAAGAGTTGAATGTGACCAGCATTGAAACCATTACCATTCACCAACAACTTCATTGGACTGGTCGTGCGGTTCAGATGTCTGATCACTGCCTCAAAAAAAAAAGAATTAGTTTTGGGAGTTGTAGGAAGGACTGAGGCACATTGGGGGCCAGCAGAAGTGATTTGAGGACATGCTGAAGGCACACATGAAAAAGTACAGCATTGGTGTCAACACTCGGGAGAATCATGCCCAGGACTGTCTCCAGTGGAGAATGGTAATCTGTGAGGGGATGGCACAGTTTAAGAAGTCCTGCTGCGGTGCAGAAGAGGAGAGGCAGAGAAGAAGAAAAGAACATCAGAAACTTCCCTGCACCCTTCCAAAGGCTACCAACACCTGCCTCTTCTGTGATAAGATCTGCAGCTACAGAATTGGGCTGATCAGCCATCAATCAATTCACAAATAGGAGGGTGACATGAAGATGTCCTTGTTATTGAGTGGGCATCAAAACCAGTCCCCATCTGTTGCTTCCTGTTTCCTGAGACTATAGAGTGAGGGGAAAGTGCAGAGTCTGCTGTGTTCCTCTCACTCCTAGGCTACGTCTACACGTGCACCCAAATTCGAAATAGCTTATTTCGATGTTGCGACATCGAAATAGCCTATTTCGATGAATAACGTCTACACGTCCTCCAGGGCTGGCAACGTCGATGTTCAACTTCGACGTTGCTCAGCCCAACATCGAAATAGGCACAGTGAGGGAACGTCTACACGCCAAAGTAGCACACATCGAAATAAGGGAGCCAGGCACAGCTGCAGACAGGGTCACGGGGCGGACTCAACAGCAAGTCGCTCCCTTAAAGGGCCCCTCCCAGACACACTTTCATTAAACAGTGCAAGATACACAGAGCCAACAACTAGTTGCAGACCCTGTATATGCAGCACGGACCCCCAGCTGCAGCAGCAGCAGCCAGAAGCCCTGGGCTAAGGGCTGCTGCCCACGGTGACCACAGAGCCCCGCAAGGGCTGGAGAGAGAGTATCTCTCAACCCCCCAGCTGATGGCCGCCATGGAGGACCCCGCTATTTCGATGTTGCGGGACGCGGATCGTCTACACGTCCCTACTTCGATGTTGAACGTCGAAGTAGGGCGCTATTCCCATCCCCTCATGGGGTTAGCGACTTCGACGTCTCGCCGCCTAACGTCGATTTCAACTTCGAAATAGCGCCCAACACGTGTAGACGTGACGGGCGCTATTTCGAAGTTACTGCCGCTACTTCGAAGTAGCGTGCACGTGTAGACGCAGCTCTAGTGGCCCGGGGGTGGAGGGAGGAGAGAAGGGGGAGGGCAGAGGAGGAACACAGCAAGTTCTGCACTTTCCCTTCAATCTGTAGTCATAGGAAGCAACACACAGGAACAGATATGTGTGGCTGTAGCTCTCCACCCCACCAAATAGCACTGGGGAGCTTCAGGGGTGAGGCAATATCAGATGGGGTTCCCTCAGCCATCCCCTTTCACCTACTTGCTTGCCTTCTGCTGAACTTGAAAGTTGTGTTGTGTGGGCTAGTGGTTATCATATCAGCACAGATATAGCTGTGGGTTTGCATGTGTTGTTATTGCAAAGCCTGGTGCTTTCCTGAGTTGCTGTACCCTGGTCTGTGGGGACTATCCTTCTGGCGATCTGCTTTGCAAGGCTAAGGGGTTATTTGGCATCTAGCAGAGGGGTTGTTAGGAGGCGATTCCTGACAAAATATAAACTTTATTTCATGTGTTCCAAGGTAAAGTGATAGGTGACAACTAGGACTGTGCAGTCAGCAGGCTTCTTCCCTCTGTATCCCTCTGTATGCAGCAGGTTGCCATGGGGAATTAGGATGGGCCACTCAATGATGTCATCTACTTCTCTGATGGAGAAGAGTTATTTTTTTTTTGTGGGGGAGGGATGTTGTTTGTTCTTTGACAAAGGCAGCTTTAAGTAGGTTCACATGCATATCTTTGATTTCTTTTGGATGGGAAATGCCTGGCAAAATTTGAAAAAATTAGGCAAAAATATTGTTGAGAAGATCTGCTTGTTATTTCATTTGTTATACTCAGAAGTGCAAATCTGGACTGGAATATTTTCAGGAAGATGCTTCTGTTGTATAAAACAGCAAACAAGGTAGGAATAAAAAACAAAAATGTATTACAAACATGTGAGTCCTGCAATGTTGTCTCTCTGAAGAGATTCCAAAACACACCCACAGGTTTGAAGCATATTGTATTGATACAAGACCAAAAATTATGAAACATGACAAGATGAAGATTTATCTTCGGAACATTTTGTAAAAAATAGCTTTCAACTATGGATTTTAAAGCTAGACAATAGAACTATGGATTTTAAAGTGAAATGTCACAGACTTTTCATAATGTGGTTGGCAATCACTCCTTCCTGTCTATTTTCTTTTGGTCTATTAAACAATACTTCTAATTTTCCTTTGCCTCTAATATTTGCTGCTCACACTTGTATTTTCTCTATTAGATGGTGTATACAAATTTAATCAGGACTCTGAGACTATGTTGCAAACTGTGTTCATTGGGTGTTGAGGCCTAAGATGGGGTGGGGACACCTCATCTTAGAGTGTGGGCTTGGAACAGGAAATGAGAGACTACCCCTTGGAGGGGATGGAGTGCTGAGAGCCATGGCAGCCATGAGATCCCTCCTGCCCTGGGTTTGGGGTCCCCTTTGAGGCTGAGATGGGGGCCAGATACGCAGGGTGATAAGGCAGGCTCAAGCTCAGTGGGGTAGGGGGAGAAGGGGCAACTGTGGAGCCAGAGCAGGACTGGGGAGCAGTGGGGCTGGCATGGCAGTGCCCACCATGGCCATCAGCCAGCAGGCAAAGTCCATGAAGACTGAGGGGAGTTCGGGTGGGGCCAGGGCAGCAGGTGCAGCAGGGTAGGGATGGTGGCAGGTGTGGGTAGCTGAGCCAACTGCTCCCACAGGATGACGGTAATTGCCCCCAGGTAGAACATCAGCTTGGCCCAAGCCTGCCACAACCATGCCTGACCCACCTCATCCACCCACAGCTGCTGCTCTGCCACTCCATTCTGGCACCTCAGGGTGGCTGCGTAGGTTGAGGAATCATCCTGGGGATGCCAATGGGCCTTCTAGGCATGGGCCCACCCTGGCACTGGTGGTGGTGGTGGGCCAGCTCTCTCCTCCACTGCTCCTGGACTTCATGGCTCTGGAACCTGGATGGAACTAGTGGTCTAGTGGGTCAGGCCTGGCCCTGGGATGTTGCAGCTGTAAGGATGAGAGGGGAGAGACAGATGGTACGTCATTCCCTCAACGCAGCCCTGAGGGCTGTGCCCCCCACCCCTGGGGGCAGCATCCCCCCACCCGCCAGGGACATACCAGTGCAGTCCCCTCCTGCCCCCTGTCTAACAGGCCAGTGGATCTGGGGGATTACAGGCACTGAGGGGTTCCCACAGGAGTTGTACGTGCACTGTGCACAGTCTGGGCCTTTCCCCTCATCTTCCCTGGCCGTGTGGCTCGCGGAGCTCTCCATGAGAAGTAGGTGTTGAGTATCATCTGTGGGCATGCCTGTGATCTGGGAACCTTGGCCTCCTGGGGTGGGACCAGCACCCATGTGGCTGGCCTACTTCCAGCCATAGCAGGGGCAGGTGTCCCCCCTCCATGCTCTGGGGTGTGTGATGCACGGAGTATTTATGGGGGGGCACCTCAAACTGATCCGGGGACACTCTGCTAGATGTGACCTTGCTGGAGGATGCTGAGGCCATGGCAATGCTGAGGGTCCCATCACTGGACTCTGGGTTGAGAGCAGCTCCGACACCACCAGTGTGGAGTAAGTGGATGTGCACAGCTGCTCTTTCTCCATCTCGGGCTCGGGCTCTGGCTCCAGCAATGAAGTGAGGTCCTGGCAGCCATGTCTAGGAGAGTGCAGGGTGGGGGGGCAGTCCTTGCCCCCAAAGAGACTATGGAGCTCCTTATAGTAGGGGCAGGAGGATGGTCCTACTCCTGACCTCCCAGCTGCATCCCTGGCCCTGGCATAACCCTGTTTGAGTACTTGTACTTTTGCCTGGACCTGTTCCCAGTGGCAAGCCAGGCACATGTGTGGGTAACCCTCCTCTTCCCCATGGTTTCTGTCATGATGTCCTTGTCTTCCCAGAGGCCCAGGAGTTCCTGCAGCTTGGGCTCAGTGCACAACAGGGCCCTGTGTTTTGTGCCCTGGGGGAGGGGGTCCTGGAAACCCTGTGGGAGGGCCCCAGGGGGTGTGGATGGTGTGATGGTGTGGAGAGGCATGGGTGGTGCCTGTGCTGCAGCCCAGCTCACAGCTTCCTGCCATGGGGTTCCCGGGACTGCCTGTGTCTTTAAAATTGACTGGAGACAGAGAGCATGGAGCTCTGATTGCAAAGGCCAGGGCGTCTCCCAGCTCCATTTGGCTGGTGCCGTGGAGGACTTCTCTTTCGAAAAAAGGGCCCCTGGAACATCTACACACATTTGTTTGTTTGAAAGAATCTTTCAGAAAAGTCACTGTTCTTAATCTGGGAGAGGGGTAGGGCTGCTGGAAAACGTGCCATGTTCTGCTGATTTAATATTGAAAGACTATATTTTGTGTGTAGACACTGTGAGATTTTTTCAAAAAAGCCCTGTTTTTTTTTTAAACTCACTAGGGTAGATGTAGTCTTTAATACAAGAGGACACATCCTCAGTCAGTGTCAATTGTCATAGCTCAAATAATGGCCCTAAGCCCCAATCTTGCTAAAACACATGCTTTGTTTTACTCCTGTTTATAGTCTTACTGATAGCTAAGGTAAGGTATGCATTTTCAGGATCAGGATGCACATTGTTTAGCTGTGGAATGTAATCTTAAGTGAGAAAGGGATAGAAAAAGAGGAGTTATCAATACAGGAAGCAATTATTTTAGAAAATATGGAGCTATCTAGTGAATCTCATTTAACTGATTTCTGTTGTAAACATTTTTTCACTTATACATCGGAGACAAGAAAACAAGTAAAACAAATGCAGATCATGCAGAGGGCAAAAGTTCCTAAAGGTGCTGAATAGAAGTAAATATACTTCAAATATCTTATTCAAGTATTACATTAAGAAGAAAAATGAACAGCAACAGACAAAGGATAAAGTTTCATCAGTGAACATGGGTCTAGTCAAAAGGTCAGGATGCTCATTTTTCAAGTAACAAACCAAGTAGGAGCTACCAAATTAATTCATAAAGGCATTGTCCTCAAAATAATTGAGTTTTGCTTTCAGAGTCCTTAGAATATAGATGAAAGGGATTCTGGAATTTACCTCCTTTGGGTTCAAAAATATGCAGACCAGATAATTGTTACGCTTATTGTTTCTTTTCAAGGCAGTATTCAAATAATGCAAATGAAGTATGCTATTGCCTGTAAATCCATTGGATTTTAGAACAACTTCTTAAGAGGCTAATGAAAAACAAGCAATGAATGTATAAAGTATGAGTGTTCTTATGCAGCAAGGTTGACCAGTGCTATAGGGTGGTTATCTATACAACCTTCACTTAAGATTAGCCTGGGCAGACCCTAATCTGTTATGTTTTTTATATTGTTACTAGACTGTTTTGAAAGATAATAGATGCTCGTAGCTGCAATTTCGCTAGTCACACATTTGTCCTACTCTGGTTCTGTCCTGCCCCAATCCTACTAGGCTAGTCCAAAGGGGTATTCACAGACAAAAGCTCCATGGTGCACAGTAGGTGCAAACTCTCAACTCCAGGCAGAAGGGACTGATGACAGAGGGGTTTTTTGCTGGCAGAAGCATGTCTACATGGCCTTTGCACTGCCAGCACCCGCCACTGCTGACAGCGAAATCTTGTGCAGCTATGATAATTAGCTGGGTGAGTGGCAAATAGGCAACCATTTGCAATTCCTAGAAACCTTATTAGCATAGCTCTGCTAGAAGCAGTGCTGGTCTAAGTGCCTGTGTAGACATAGCCTTACAGCCCCATCTCAAGAGACTGAGGTGTAACAAATAAATCATTATTCTTTATAAAAGACATTTTTTCTAGAATGTATTTGTGCTTTTAGACTTTGCTTTATGCAAAGAGGAAGCCACAGTCTCTAAAAGGCCTACAGCTCCATGGTGATTTTTTCTGTGGAAGCTTGCAGGGATAATGGAGTGTGCAAAGGGATAGGATGTGGTCATGCAGTGCATGATTAAATATATGGGTTCAATAGATACGCTTATCCACGAGGGGATCTATAGACACCCTAGAAACAGTCTTTTGAGTCCATAAATTCATTCTGTTTAAAAAGATAAATGCTGAACTAATTTTTAGAGTTGTAGAGAAGGAGTCCAAATGGTTTTGAAGCTTTCTGTATTGTCTCTGTTCATCAAGCAGGGAAATTCAAGATGAAGCATCAATTCCTGATGACAGCGAGCTATAACTGCTGCTGAATCCTGCAACATTTATGTCAGTAGCAGTTGTGCAATTGAATTAAAGGGGGCCACATTTGGGTCCAAAATGTTTGATTCTTTATGGTGTTTCTTAAATCACATTTAAGGGGCCCTTCTGGTTTATTTGATGCTCTGCAGTCTGATAGGGTTAGGAGGGAGTTGTACTGACTTTTTTTGGGCACCTTATAGATAATGACCACAAGTATCTATATAGTTTGTTTGCAGACTGTAGGGGAGGCTGCATGTCCCCATCTTGACCAAAGTACATGCATGTGACAAGGTAAGCTCAGGCCTGGGGAAGGTCTGTTCCAATCTGTGCATGCAGACAAGGCCTAAGGCAGGTGTAAAGAAATATGGCTCCCTGTGCTTCAGTCAGTCTGGCTGCGTGAGCACAAGCAGTGAAAACAACGCGCTGTGCTGGAAATCTCCAGTCAGATTAGTTCAAAAGTTTACCTGACATAAAACCATTAGCCACATAAAGGGTAAACAGCGTATGAAAAAACTGCATAGGTACAGAGGTGGAGTCGTTTAACTTAAGGGATAGGAAGTTAGAATAACAAATATGCTGCTTGGTTAATCATACCCAGAAATGACAAAGTCGAGCTGTATAAAGGCAGAAATGAGGCAATCATTGGGAAGGAAAGAGCAACGTGCCCCCACATATCTTGCTTCTGGCAACAACTCAAAGGAGCTGAACAGTTCAGACTAGTGGATACATTGTAGGTGTCTCAATATGTAGCGAAAATAGGGGCCATGACCTCCTGCCTGGCATTGTAAGTCTATGTACTGGGTGAATTGTATAGGATTGTTATCATTTATTATAAGGCTTGTAATAAAATAGAATAGTAGTTGAGTGAATAGCTCTGGTGTTTTTTGGCTCCTTGAAGATCCACTAACTTGAACACATGACATAGAAATGGAAGTGTGTCTCAGAGATGTGCAATAGGTCAGAGAAGTCAGAAACAGGGCATGTGAATGAAGAAAAGTTGTGCTACTAGAACTGAACAGGGCTGAAGCCCTGAGCAAGTTGGGAGATGGCTCAGCTCTGGGGCTTGGGCAGAAGAGGTTGGGCTGGGTGTTAGGATCCCCCAGCCAGCTCTCAGTATTGCCCAGACCACACTACAGGGGGCTTCAGAAGCCACTTAAATATCCTGGGGCTCCAGCCACAGCTGTTACCATGGTAATGCCGGGGATGAGGGCATCAGAATCCTCAGGCCCTTTTAAATCACTGGGCTCTGGGGCAAGTGCCTCTTTCCCCTATTCCCCTCCCCATCGGCAGTCCTGAAGCTGAGTTTGCAGTCTTATGACATGAAGCCATATATATGGCATAAAAGCAACTTTATAACATATGACTTGCTCTGACTAGGAAAATAGTAGTAACTCAATGATAAACACCAACATTTGTGTAGTGAGTAATTTTACCATGAACACTAACCCTTTGTTTCACTCTCTCACTTGCACACCTTTGTTTCACGATTTGAATTTCAATGACAGAGCATCCTAATCTGCTAATTAAGGCCTTGATTTAGAAAACCAACACTACCCAAGACACCACCATGCACATGCTTAACTTGCATTAAAGTTCACGGAAGTTATGCAGAATGTTAAATTTAAGTGTGCACCTAAATGCTTTCCTGAATTGAAATGTAAATTAGGAAGCTACAGATTTTACTCCCTTTGACAAGAAAGAATGTTACCTTAAAGGATGGTGAAAAGTATTATAAAATATAACTCTCCTCCTGAATGAAAAAACAGCTTTCAGGATATTTCAGAACCAGCCCTTTAACCTGCAGCATGCTTTGAGCTGCTCAGAGGGCTGTGTGGAGAGGCGCACCATACTCTCGGCAGTGCTTAGGGATGGGTGCCCCAGCCCTGTCCCTTCTGTCTGAGACCTGGCCCTTTCTGCGGGTGCAGAGTTGACTCCTACCGCCACATACACAATTTTCTCAGGAGCCCATGTAGGCTGTCAGCTCCCTTGTTTGAGGCTATCATATTTTTCTTGCATTTCTGCAGAACTAAATATCTGGTGATGCTGCCTTGCTTGATATATGATAGAACAGAGAAGGAAAATAAGGAAGCTAATGACTAAACAGTCTTCTTGGTTAATGTGAACTTCAATTTTTATTCTTCACTTGGGAATAAGACTAATATTACTGATGTGTAGAATGGGCAAATTCTAGCATTCTCAAAGGCACCGTTTTTGTAATAGTATGCCATAAAAGTTCTTAAATATTTAATTTTCAAAAAGCATAAAAGGACTAAACACCACAATTCTACAAAGAATATATGAAAGGAATGAACTGAAAAAACTGAAGAAATAATGTATGAGTCTGTCCTCCACTTCCTAGCCAGCTTGACCTTTAATGTACACTACAGCAAAAATGACTGAACGTAATATGATAAGAAACTGACCATTAGCTGGGTTAATTACTGAGTGGAAATATTGTGTATATATATTGTGTTTTCTCTATATATAGTTCTTTAACATATTACTATATGAAGTTCAAATTGCCAGTACTCACTCTGAGCATCTGGGAGGTGTAAAATATGTTGGCAAAAAAATTGCTCCATAAGGAAGTGCTGATTTTTTGATTACTTCAAGAATGATTAAATAATAGAGTAATGCCATGGTAATGTTCAAAATGTGATATGGTAATGATCAAATGCTATCAAATAATTATTTTGAACAGTATTTCAAAGACAAAAGATTTCCATGGGCAGCTCTAATAATTCAAGTCTTATCATTCATTTTTAATTTCCTGAATTTCTTATGTGATGTTACCTTTACACTGTATTGTATTTCCCTATTATTAGCAATGTGCAACTTAGTTCATAAGCTAAACTGTGATAAAATTGTGTGTGAACATCCAAGCGTGAAATGTTAGGGAACATGACTGGAACCTCAACCAGGGGCTGGTGAATCTCTCAGTGCAAGAAATGAAGTAATTCAGTTTAAGTGGAGAAGCTAGTGACCCCAGAAAAGACAGGTAAGAGGTGGCATGACTCCATCAGCCAACAGAATCTTCCAGATATGGGGATGAATGTACAGCGCACTCTGTGAAGGGCACGATGTTAATGTAGTTGCTGGTAGTGCCTAGCACGTCAATATCACATCTTTTGTAACTGTCCCTAAGGTTGGGCATATCATGTTGATATATTTGCAGTCCTTAGCAGTAGGTGAAATTGGTTTCAAAACCACCCCATTATTTATAGGCCAGATCTGTCTATTGCTGGTAGGTAATTCTGTGTGATCATTGTATAATGTGTTTCTTCCCTTCGTCCCAAAGAACCCATCCTTCCAGACATGTTCCAAAGCCCATTTTTTTTTTTTTTGCACAGATAGAAGGATCCCTCTATAAAATATATCAAGAGACTTTTGGGGCAATATTTGAAGTTAATAGTTAAATCACAAATTTTTGAATTTTTGTTAGGAGGCTGTAAAGTTAAATACTCGAGCATCCCAAGGATGATAGAAAATTTAGTCAACAATTACCATTATTTTTATTTTACTTCTAAATCAAATGAAATAAATGAATGCAATTTTTGTATTGTTTAATTTTTTTGCTTAATTTGTATACAAAAAACAGTAATTTGCAACATAAGACCCAACTATTGTTGTGGCATTCATGTTAAAATTTATCGAAAGAGCTTTTTACAAGACTTAGTTATCTTGTCTGTGAAGAAGTGGACAGTCATCTCAGAACAGAGACTTTAACCTCACACTACCAGATATATTTTGTAGTCAGTTCACATATGTACTAAAATGCCTCTGACAGCTAATCAGTGTTTTAAATATGAACTGAAAAGAAGCTAGACCCACATATATAATTGTGGGCTCCACTTTCTAATCTCTTATTCTGACAAATCCAAGTCTGAAGTCAAACTCATCACAGCATGCACAAGTTCACACACACACAAAAACCTTACTAGATATTTTAGACGTGCGTCTGTTCGTCTGACTATGAATTCATTTGTTCAAGAATTCCTCTTCGACTATAGGTGCTAGGACCACCAAATATGGTGTGCAACTTCCTCTCATCAAAACTCATAGGAAGGTCAATGTTTGATTGTGCCAGATAATGGGATGTGCCTGGAATCTGTTTTACATTAAATGGAAAGGAAGCAGTCTAATAGCAGAGACAGTTATGGTCTGCAATGATCACTGTGGGGCAGCAAGTGTAGGACAGTTGTACTACAGAGTGTCCACAGGGAGCTGGCTTCACCTGTAGAAGAGTGGCCAGCTGAGGCTGGGGCTTTGCATGATGCTGGTCACCACTGACAAGTAAGTGGTCCAGCTGCCCCAAAGCCACTGTCCAAACGACTTCCCCACAGCCCTTGGCCCTCTTGTTGGACACAGGAATAATCAGACCTACCAGCCAGCAGGTCCACTGTGGTGCCCTCCCCCAAGGGAGCAGTTACTAGCTAGGGTTGGCCGGTGCAGTGCAGCTCCTACTGCCATGCCCTGCCCCCCAGAGAGCAGTTACTGCACAGTGCTGACCATCACAATCCCCATGCTGTGGCCCCACCAGGGCACACCACCAACAGGACAGCACAGTCATGGCCAGCCTGAGGAGCAGCTGCCAGACAGGGCTGGCCAGTGCAGCCCCCTACCACCAGCAGGGTGGTGCAGTCTCGACAAACATTCAGGCTCTCCTGAGGCCCCTCATAAGTCACGCTGCCCTGAGCCTCCCTCCCCCTGCTTTGAGCTCCCCCAAGGACCCAAGCAACACTGTAAATCTGCTTGTGTGTGTGTACCCAACTAACTATATTTTGTGTTTTCCTAAAAAATAAACCCTTTCCTCTTTGCTTTGAATTTGATATTATGAAATATCACATGATTTTTAAGATGAGTTAGAAGTTTAATTTTAATTATGTTGTTTCTGTATTGTGATATGATATTAATTTATCCCACTAAAGAGCAGTGAATTTTACAATTATCTACAGGGAAAGAAACAAAATGGATTCTGTGCCCAATTTTGACACTGAAATATGCTCTTTGTTATTTGGAAATGCATATATATATCAATTTATATTTAATTTATATATATTTCCCAACTGTTGCTTTGAGATTCTCAAAGTAATAATAATAATAATAATAATAATAATAATAATAAAAAACTCTTTTGGGAAATATCATACACCTACTAGATATTTGTATAGGCATAAAATCTGGAAGCATGCTGACCGGCTGCAAGTTAGATGACTAACTCTCTTAGGTACTTTTAAAAATGGGACTTAAACCAGAAGTACAATTTTGAAAGCGCCTCATTGACCTTTCAGCCTAAGTTGAATCTGACAGTTTTTGGCATGATTACTTTATCTGTGTAATTATTGTGTCTTCATTTTCATAAAGGTATTGTTATACATAAATGCAGTCACAAAAGTTGTGCAGTCATCATTCTTTCAATTGAAAAATTCCATGGCATGTTATTAAGTGATGTGGGGAGGGTTAATTTGTCACACAGACCAGAGCTTGCAATAAAGAGTCAGACAAAATTAGACTAAATCACAGCCTGATTGTGAATTTGGTCCTTCATGCTAACGTAATATGAGCTGATTATTAAAACTTCACAGTCTAAATTCAGCACATCAGCTTCCAAAACCAGAAAGCATTTGGCTATTTATATGGGTGGAGTGGTGGGCAAACAGCCTACTATATTTAATTGCACCAGATGCTACATTACTCATTACCTGCAACAAATAAACAACCTGCTTGTGGAAAAAGATACCTATATTCCCAGAGACTAGAGCATTAAAAAGACACAAAAGACCTGGTATTCAATAGCTAGTGTCTCCTTAACTGCAGGAACAGTTTTTCATTCATAAATATTTGTACCCACATTTCCTACTGCTTTGACATCCAAAAATAGTTAATAGTTGTGGTCAAATACATTCATGTCCAAGTGACCTCAACCAGGGGACTGGGAACAGGGAATGTAGGGAATGCATTCTCTCTCTCTCACATACACACACACACGTGCTCTGCCAATATTACAGATATCAGTCTGCATCTCACACAAATTTAATGGCTATTTAGTTTGGGTTCCAGTAGGAGAGCCATGTTGGTCACAATCCTGATGCTGTGAAGCTCTTTGCAGAATGAACCCAAAGTACCATGAAAGATACCACATCTTTTCCAGGAATCCCTTCTCATGCAAACCTACAAATTTTGCTGAATCTTGCTGTAATCAGTCACTTTGCAACATATGTTTGTCTGGAGATCGTTCCATTGTTGTTTAACATCAGCCTGCTGATGACTTTTCTGGGTGTTGTCTCATCCTGGTTTGGATGGGATTTGTTACTTCACACTTTGAGAGTGCTCACCTCTAGCTTCAGGGTCCTCAATCTGTCCCTCTTCAGTCATCAAATAAAATGGGCACATCTGGTAGTGGCTTGGTGCTCCTGAGTCTCTAGCCCTTCCTTTGATCATCTGGACGCTAAATCCTCTTAAACACTCTAAATCATTGCACAAACAAGAATGACTAAGGCTACATCTATACTACAGCAGAAAGTTGATTTTAAGACACGTAGCTCGATTTTATAGTGTGATTGTCTTTGCTGCACATACCAATAATTTGATTTTAAGGAGCACTAAGGCTGACTTTCTCACCTCGACACTCCGATGTGGCTTAATGCCAAGTTCAAATTTAAAAGGTCAAATTAATGCGAATGTGGAAAGAGCATTACTTTAAATTGATTTTATTGGCCTCCAGAGGTATCCTGCAATGCCCAAAATGTGTCCGTTCTAGCCACTTTCACCTCCACTGTTCACCAGGGGTGTGACTACACGGGCGCAAATCTTTGAAATTGGCCATTTCGAAGATTACTAACGAGGCACTGAATTGAATATTCAGTGCCTCATTAGCATTAGGATGCTTCCAGCCGTGGCTCTTCGAAAGCACCACTTTCGAAAGTGCGTGTCTCAGTGCGGCTACACGGGGGTTCTTTTTGAAAGGACCTCGCACCTTTCGAAATCCCCTTATCTCACTGATCAGAATAAGGGGATTTTGGAAGGTGCAGGATCCTTTCAAAAAGGACCCACGTGTAGCCGTGCTGAGCCGCACGCTTTCGAAAGTGACGTGGCCAGAAGCATCCTAATGCTAATGGACGCTGAATATTCAATTCAGTGCCTCATTAGTAATCTTCGAAATATGGCCGTTTTGAAGATTTGTGCCTGTGTATACACAGCCCAGGTGTGCAGGAAGTAGGAAACAGGCAACCCAGCAATTTGAATCCATATTCTCTCTAGCCAGCATGGGGCGATCGCATGTAGCTATGAAAGAGAGCCTCAGCATGGAGCCATCAGGAGAGCCAGGATCTCATTTCAGCTGGTGGGCTAGCCCCTGCCCCACCACACCACATGGGGGCTTGGCTGTAGGGGCCAAACAGCATCACCGCAGACAGCAGCATGTCCTGCCCTGTGAGGAGTGAAGGCTTCTTCCCCCCACAAGACCTAGCAGGAGAGGCCAAGAAGCTTCTTTTTTGTGTGTCACATTTGTACAGGACAGCCCTCCTCTCCCACAAAGGTACCACACAGCTGGTGGGCTAGCCCACATCCCACCACACCACCTGGCTAGCCCCTGCCTCACCACAGCCTGTGCCAGCTGTGCAGTGCAGACCAGGCTTCTGGACAGCAGCATGTCCTGCCCTGTGTGGGGTGAGGGCTTCTTCCCAGAGAGAAACTAATTTTTCCACTTCAAGTTTTCTGGGGCTGACCAAGAATCGGGGATGTGCCTCCCAATGGCAAATAGTTTGGGGGGCTGGCTGACCAGAGCAACATGCACCAGAGGTCAGGGTCTGGCCCCTGGCAGCAGATATTTTTGGGCCTGCCCTCCCTCCAGGAGCACAACTGACTGAACCATGTCAACATATTACTCAGCCTGACCCTGCCAGCTGATTTTTTGGGAGTTTGGCCCCTCAGAGGCAACACGCACTGGTGGGCTGGCCCCTGGCAACTGATATTTTCTGTGGCTTACCCCCAAAGGCAACATGCACCAGGAGTCTAACTCCTAGCAACTGATATTTTCTGTGGCTGATTCCTCCAGAGACACCACACGCCCAAGGTTCCAGTACTCTCCTTTCCCTTATCGTGTAGGTTGGGGGGAAGATTTCTTATAAAGGAATGGAGCTTGTGGGCTCTCCCTCTTTACTAGAAGAGGCAAGGGAATCATTTAATTCTTTCCCATTTCTATCTTCTAATGCTTCCTTAACTTTTCCTTCTCTTCTTGATCCATTACTACTTCAGATGGGATAATGGCTCCTTCCAGCATCCACTAGATACCAAGGCCCTCTGGATTATTTCTCTTTCTTCTGTTTCAGTCTTGGGGATTCATAATGAGTCTGGGGCAAATATATCTAATGGTCTTCTCGCTAGAGCATGCCTCACTTCAGCCAGAGACACTACAAATACACACCCACTTTTGCACTGTATCTTCTTTCTTTGCGTATAATATGAAATCTTTCTCTAGTTGCATGGAGCCAATTTGTTCTACTTGGGCATCATGGGCTACACCTTCTGAAGCCCACCTGTTTGGTGTGTTTTCACAGGAGAAAGGTAGTTGAGCAACCTGCTGACATGGTACAGTCAGCTGGGTGCTCCCAGAGCTCATTTGCTAAGGAGGCTTCACCTTCTGTAGCCCACCTATTTGATGGGTTTTTTTCCCTGGAATTTCCTACTTTTCCTTCTTTCCTTGAGAATAATATGAAGACTTTCCCTAGTTGCATGGATCTCTGCTTCTGAAGCCCACGTTTGGTGTGTTTTCACCAAACTACAGGAGAAAAGTAGTTAAGTGACCCGTTGACATGGTACAGTTGGGTTATTTTTTAAAGTCACCGTTCTTTAAAAAGGGATAGAATGAAGCACAGTCCCAGAAGTGACCACTTACAAATGGCTTGGGGGGTGGAGGGGCAGTAATGTGGACAACTGAAAAAAATTCTCACATGGGGAAAAAGACTTCAGAAAAATGGCCATTTTCAACAGGAGAGAAATGAAGGCAACGCATTCTGGGAAGATGATAGCACACACCTACAATCACTTGCCGGGCAATTCTTCCAATAATGTACCACCAAGAAAACCTAGAACGCCGGGTGCTGAGGAAACTGTGGGATAGGTTTCCACAATGCACTGATGCAACAGTTGAACTTTGGCAATTTAGTGGGGACACACTAAGTTGACTATGTGGGCAGGTGCAGAAACCCAACAATGACTTTATAAAAACCAAGGTTACTAAGTTGACTTTAATTAATTCGACATTATTTCATAGTGTAGACATAGCCATAGTTGCTTTTTGTAAAGACAGGCTTAGTGCAAACCATCATATATTTAAGTAACTATTATTATTATATTTTTTCCATAATACAAAAAAAATCATTCTTAAATTAAAGGAGACAATATTCCAAAGGGTAAAATGGTGACCATAGTGAGTCAAGAGGACCCTTCTGGTCTATTCTTGCCTGGACATCAGCAACAGATGCAAGCAGCCTGTCTGATGCATGTTTACCGACAGCACTAGGCCATTCCATCCAGCTTGTTAGAAAGGGTAGCTGGCAGGATGCACTGAGGCACATTACATTGCATAAGGCCTACTATTGTATTCTTACATAAATACCAGAATACTACCTTTAGCTACATGACTGCAATTTGCTGCTAATTTGCTGCGGTTTCATGGATATGTATATGTGAAACCATGGATGTGTATAAGTGATTTTGGACTAAAAATTCCTCTGTAAAATTATTTACTATATATGCACCCCAACGTTACAAATTTCTTTTAAAGAATAGACTTGATATATTTCAATGCATGTTATGCTATTAGTGCCATCAAACATATTGTGATATTGTGCCATGATATTAAACTAATGTAATAGCTGTTGGAGTAATGGCATTGGAGGGTAAGTTTCATTCATACACTGGAGATTTGCTTGGTGCAGGATAGAAGGTGACAGAGGGGTCAGGGACGTAGTGATATGTCCCTGATTCCAAGACCCAGTCCTCTGCCAACAAGACATTGGAACATAAGAATGGTCATACTGGATCAGACCAGTTGCATATCTAGCCCAGTACCTGCCTGTGATGAACCCACCCCTATGATTTATGCAAAATGAGTTGTGAATATAAATATGTATAACTGAGAAATTCTTAGAACAAAGGAGATTTTCAACAACTGTCTTGGCTGGGCACGAACTACCCAGCAGAGTGTGCCTTCACTGGAATGTATGTCATGCACCCGGATGTCAGGGTGGACATTGTTCCCCAGGTTGTAGGGGTGTGTTGTGCCCTCCAAAACATCATGGAAGCCAAAGAGACATTCCTTGCAGGCTGGATAGCTGAGGCTGGCCCTGGAAACAAGTAGCCAGGTGTGGGCCCTGACCTCCAAGCCCACCATGATGGGCTGTGGATCTGGGATAACCTCTGGAAGAACTTCACCTGTGGGCCCCAGTGACTGTCCTCCAGGCATACCAAGCAGGATCCTCCAGCCCAGAGCCCCCCGCCCCATTCCCACCACAACCCCTCCTGCCCATCCACTCCTCACTGCCCCCCAGTAATAAGGGACATGAGAGGTGGTGAAAAAATAACTAGTACTTTACTTCCACAAATGAAACCCTTTGTAACATGAAAAATAAGCTGTGAGCTGTTTACAAGGGTGAAAAAGGGCTTGGGACAGGGAGTGTGGGCACCTCATCTCAGATGGGGGCTTCAGACAGGTGGTGGGGCCTTAATACCCCTTAATGGGGCACCGTAATCCTCTGAGGTGTGGGAGACCTGGAGCCACAGTGGCCATGGCAGCCTGTACCACCTCGGGGCCAGGGTCCCCATCGGAGCTTAGATGGGGTCAGGATCACAGGGAGGAAGGGTCATGGGAGGGGTACAGAAGGCTTTGGCTTGGTGGGGGTCCGGGGGTCTAGGGGGCAGGAGAGACGGTGGGTGGCACCTACTTTGGCCATGATCCACTGAGTGAATCCCAGCATGAGTGTCAGGGGGAGCTTGGGTGGGAACAGGGCAGTTGGGGGGGGGGGGCGGGTTCATCAGGGTCAACCAGGGCCATGGGGAGGCAGGAAGATAAGAGGGCAGCAGAGGCAAGAGGCTGGGCTGGCTGCTCCCTCAGGGCCCTGCTGATGATGTGCAGGTTGCCCATCAGCTTGGCCCACGTCTCCCACTGCCAGTCTAAGTCCGCCTTGTCAAGGTGCAGCTGACACTCGGCAGGGGTGGCTGTGAGGGTGTGGAGCTGTTCAAATCAACTCCTTGCTGCCACCATGCTCACAGCTTCCTGCCACAAGGTCTCTGGGGCTCCTTGCTCCCTTAAGGTGGCTGGACACAGGGAGCATAGAGCTCAGATAGCACTGGCCAGGGCATCTCTGATCTCCAGCTGACCGGCGCCATGGAGGACTCCTGTTTTGAAAGAAGGGCCCTTGGAGCATCTACACACATTTTATTTTGAAAATTTATTTAAAAAAAAAGGTGCCCTTCCTCATCCGGAAGTGGAAGACGGCTGCCAGAAAAAGGGCCATTTTGTGTGTAGAAGCTCCATGAGAATTTTTTGAAAACGCTCGCTTGTGTACATGTAGCCTTTGAGAAAAAGATGAAGGGTTCCTTATAAATGTGATGGACCACATTCATAGGTGTAGCTGAGCTGGATTCCACAGAGCACCCACTGCATGGGACAATGATGGCAGAACACCACCTTTGTATGTCCTGGGCTCCTGGGGTAACCACTGGGCAGTTGGGCCTTCAGCTTAAACCCTACTCTAAACTAGACTCAGAGGCAAGAACCCCCCAAAACTGTTCTGACAGATAAATACACAAAATGTAACTGTGCTGTGGTCATGATTCTAATACAGCTGAGGTCCATTACAACAGTAACCTCGGGGTGTTTTAATGAGGGGGGGGGGTTCCCCACAGGCCAGATTTGGCTATAATCCTTTACTCTGTCAGAGAGGAACAAGGAGACTGTGAATTGGTCCCCAAATATAAATATGTAAAATTTGCATATATTGAGATACTGGTAGATTTTCTAGAATAATTTGCAGATTTCATCTTGCCTCAAGCTGCATGTCACTGCTGGGTGAAATGTTCTTATGTGTGTATGGCCTAAACATGGTCTCACTTACTGTAATATAAATCAGGAGCATTTCCACTGAAGTCAGTCAAATTACATTGGTTTCAGGAATCACGACCATAATTTGTAAATCTACAACAAACATAGGATCCAAGTTTAGGGGCACCATAGCATGATGTTACACCAGGGTCAGGATGTCTGTATGAATTAAGAGTTGCTATAGTAATTCTGTTTAGTGAAGTTGGTTTTGGGGCAGTTAGATGCAAAATTGGCTTCCAGGGGTTGGAACTGAGTTCTCGAGGTTTTGTTGCAACAAAATGTGTCAGTGTTTGTAATTTTAGATACATTTTGATTAGCTAGACTTATTCTCTATTTATCAGTGGGATTTGGGGGGATACAGCTAGAAGCTGCAATTTCCAGTAGGATCCAGAAGCTAGATCCAAGTATTTTAGCTGGTGCACATGGAAATCCAGAAGATTTTTGCTTCACAAGGAACATTTTCTTCCTTAAAGAAATTGAATAATCTCGATTTTGTTATTACCGTGTATGCAGTAAGAGCACCTAGAATCGGGATCTATTTAGGCATGGGTTGGCCAGCCAGTTAGGTATGAAGAGCCTTGGATAGAGTGCTAAAAGCTATTTATTATATATTTTTTCTCTTGATTAGATAGAGAGAGAGAGAGAGAGAGAGATGCCCTCCCTTAGAGCCAGGCACCCTAGCCCCCCACTCTAACCCAATTCCCCTCTTCTCCTTCACAGCCAGGCACCTTCAGCCCCCAACATCTCTTGATTTATCATCTCTTTTGGCAATGGAATTTGGGAGGTTGGGGACACAAATCAGAAGGATCTGGCCAAGTCCAGCTTTTACACACAGTGTTCTTCACCCTATCTATTTAGCCTTGTTTTAATACATTTCCTGAATCTGACTAGACTGATTTTATTAAGAGGAGGGTAGGCCGATCTTTGTGAATTCTCCCTAATCCTATCACAAGCTGAACCACCTCATTCACAGCAACTCCACCAATGCTGCCTTCCCCATTCCTCGAGTTACTTAGCAACAACCATCCCTCCCCCTTTCACTCCCCCACTCTAGCCTATCTATTTTTCACCCACTGCAATCACGATTTGCAGGCTGTTGAAAACAATGAGGAAGCTCGGCATCGAAGGGGAGGCTTATTCTTTCAACCTTCCTCTCTGTACTTGCCAGATCCTTCTTGCTTCCAAAATGAAAACCCAGAATGCCTGCATAAGTATAATCAAAGGTTAAAAAGCACCTCGGCTGACATCACGCATGTGTTAATCTGTGCTGCAGCAGTGTGCATCATTTCCACTTTGACCTCAGAGTTATTCTGCATTCAGGCAGAAGCTCCATTGCTTTATTCTCCCCCCTTCACCCCTTTTTTCCCTTTCTCCTGTGCTGATGGATTGTGTTGCCTGTGTACCCATGTCTGTGTGAGTATGTGTTTGTGTGTGAGTGTGTTTCTCCTTACCTTGACTGCTTTTGTTGTGTGTGTTCTCCCTTTCCTCACGTTTTCTTCCAGTTGTATTATTTTTTCTAGATTTGGAAGCTGCTGCCTAAGCTGACTGGGTTTTCTTTTTTTTAATTGTAGCTGCAAAAGGCTTGTGCATATCTAATTTATGCCTCCCCTGAATATTAATTCCTGCAGAAGGGTGTAATGTATCATCCTTCTGACAGGACCTGGTAGGGGTGGGGGGAACCACCAGTAAAATAAACAGAGAAAAGGAAAGGGACAGCTACATCTGCAGCCCAGAGGAAAAGGGAAAGGGGAGGGAAGAAAAAAGAGATGAGTCCTCCAAATTCAACAAGCCTGGGGAGTACCGCACTCTCGAATCCTGCATTTTCTCCTAAAATGATGGTGTGGGCACTTGTTCTTCTCTCCCTCATCCAGTGGTAAGACGCACTTTTCTTCTTGTTTGGTGGGGTTGAGGGAGGGAGTGGGAAGGATGAAGATATTGTTTGCAAATGCACAGAGTTGTTGTTAGAATGCTGGCAGTTTAGATAACAGCATTGCCTCCATCTAGCTCCTTCACTGATGGGATCTTCCTGTGTTTTATTGGTTTTACAATTCTTGTTGCGAGAAGAATGGACAAGCTAAAAGAAGGGTGATATACACCTGATTTTCATGTCAGATGTTAATGCTATGTTAATGAATCCTTTTCCCTTTGGTTTAAGGTTTGCTACAGTACATGGAGTTATAATATAGCCATGCTATGTGGGCAGCATACCATTGCATTGATCTTTGCTTCCTCCTAAGCAGTCACATAATGGCTGTGAATGGGCTTGTACATCTCCAAGACTGTATTTATATTTCTTCAGTACCAGGGTAACAAAACCAGTGCAAGGAGCCCGGACCGAGGACAGAGATCCACTTTAGTATGTAAACCTCTGTGGCTTGAGGAAGCCTGGGGAGATCTGCATTTCTGTTATTGATGGTACTTGGAGCCCAGGCAATCAGCATAGGGATGTAATGTCAGGGTATATGTTATCCACAGAGGCAAACATGTTAGGCAAATGTTTACACTGGTGTTAACGGGTGTATTCCTCACCCATAGATACTGTCATGCACTGTACAGAAGACATATGCTTGCTTTGTGTGTGTATGTGTGTGTTGCATACGAAAATGGAAACAGAAAACAAATATCTTAGTAATAGAGGTTAAAAAGAGAATATGTGTGTAGGGGAGATATAAAGGGAATTAATATTACTGCACTGCAAAGCATTATGCTGAACCAGACATTCCTTAAAAATTGTGGACTGTGCATTTATCGGGTTAAGTGACAAAGTATTATTGCTTTGTAAAGTACCTGGCCATTCATGATCGACTACTTCCCATAATCACACAAGGGCTCCTTTGTTTCAAGTATTAATGCAAGGAGTACTCCTTCCCCTCTATAACACTGAAAAGCAGATGTTCTGCTTTTTCACATGCACTTTCTCTTTTCACTCCTCTGCGTACTGCCATATTGAAAGAAATTAGATGGAGCAGTTGCAGTGGTTGCAGTTTTCTAGGCAAAAAAGCCGTTGGTTTTGACTGTGTAGGGAACCAGTTATTTGCTGTAAGACTGAGCTTCACACCATCCCAGGTGCAATGTAAAATAACGCGAAATAGAGCAGAGGTGATGTAAAGCATGATGTGTTCATAGACGAAAAGCAATTTTGTTTCTTTGTAGGATGGTTGTGTAATGATTTATTAAGGGATATTTTACTATGACCATGACTAATGTGATGGAAAACAAAGCTTTACAGCATATAAAATAATAATAATAATAATAATAATAATAATACCTCATATAAATATAGAGGCCTTCCTTTGAAGTGGCTATGTCTCTGTTTATATCCTTATAAGTGTGTATTTCTTCTTCTTTCCTGGCAAATGAGCACAGTTTACATGCACATAGAGTTACCTGTCTTCAAGTAAAATAAAATGACAGTTAGTTTTAACTCTAATTTTCCTATTCATTTGCTCTTGCTGGTTAATTTTCTGGACACCTGCTATTGATGGGGAATTTCATAGTGAACTTTCAAAAACCTAAATAAAACTCTTTGAGATGTGTCTTCATTATTTAAAATTACATCTGAAGACTCACCAAAAAGTGATGTGTTTTGCTAATAACAAATTGATATTCAATATAGTCCTTCTGTCACCTCACTCACCTCATATTCTAGAAAGTAAATAGCACAGACATCTTAACTTTGATATGTACATTATTATTTGAAAATCTGATTTTCAAATAAATCTGATAAATCTGATTATCACTTCCTTAAAATCTATCAGCACAAAAGAGTAACTTTTACATGGAATTCAATTTCTACTCTTATTGTGGGGACAATGTTTATATTAAACCATGCCTTGACAGTATGTGAAGACATCGTCCTGAGTACCAGTTATTCATAACAAGATGTGTGTGAAGGTCTAAGTATTTTTTCTGAGACTCTAATGACAAAAATACTCAGACATATTTTTAATCTGTTATTACTTAATGTAGCTGTTTTGAAATATTGAACCACTTGGAGATTATAGATCAGTTGAGCTAAGAATTTAAATAAATTCTGAATGTAAATCTCATCAGCAAGTTTATTTACTTCAGTGGGACTTAAAAGTTTAGTATGTGTAAGTGTTTGCAAGATCTGTCCCAAAATAAAGTATATACCAGATATAGCTGTGGCTGCCTATCAATGCAAATACCTGCATCAGACAACTTGTGTTAAATTTCACTTGTTTCACTTTGTGGGTATTTAAAAGTTTTAAGATGGACTTTCAGAATAATAAAGTAAGTTCAAGTTACTGGATGACATTCCAGCTCCATTAACTTCAACAGTGCAAGGAGTGTATTCATAGTCTCAAAACAAATGTGCTGTTACAATGCTAGAGTACTTTATCACCATAATTTCACAACAGGTATTAGTTTAGGGTTTTTCTGAAAATTTTTTATAACTTGTGCAAACTGAAGTGTTAAGGTATGTTTGCATGCGATTTCAAGACCTTCATAATTGTATTGCATATTCAGTTTGTCCTCTCATTTATACCTATTTCACAACAGTGGAACTCCATTGACTTAAATAACTAATACTTAGTTTCCAACAATAAAAGTAAGATAAGAAACAAGCCCAGTGTTCATATGTCACACAGATTTGGGGCTTTTATAAAAATGCTAATAACTGATGTTAAATACAACTGCTACAGTCACCAAAATTAACTGCACTTCTGCCCTAGAAAGTTCAGTGAATTAACGCATGACAATGGCTACATCTACACTAGCCCCGAAGTTTACTAACGAAGCGCTGAAATGCATATTCAGTGGCCACGGCACTTCGAAATTGAGGCGGCTCGCCGCTGCGCGGCTCGTCCCGACCAGGCTCCTTTTCAAAAGGACCCCGCCTACTTCGAAGTCCCCTTATTCCCATCAGCTCATGGGAATAAGGGGACTTCGAAGTAGGCGGGGTCCTTTTGAAAAGGAGCCCGGTCAGGACGAGCCGCGCAGCGGCGAGCCACATCAATTTCGAAGTGCCGTGGCCACCCGCATGCTAATGAGGCGCTGAATATGCATTTCAGCACTTCATTAGTAAACTTCGAAATGGCCATTTGCGTGGCCATTTCGAAGTTTGGGGCTAGTGTAGACACGGCCAATATGTGACGCTCCTACAATATTTACATATTTGTTCCAGAGAGACCCCTTACTGGTGAGCACAAATGTTTAATTAAATTTTTTGCAGCTGAAAGCCATTGTACATCTAATTACTTTGGCTACTGTCTTCAAATAAGTTCGCTGATGCATGGCAACTTTCAAGTCTGCTCCTGAATGTCAAGAAAGATTGAAGAGCTCTCCTGCTGATTTTCGAAAGTTACCATTCTTGATGTCTGTTTTGTGTCCATTTATTTATTTGCGCATATATAGTCCAGTTTAGCCAAAGTTCGTGAGAGAGGGGCATTGCTGGTACATGATGGCATATGGCATATTAGTAAATGTGCAAGGTAACTAGCTTCTGATTGCTTGGATGATATGGTTAGCTCCTCATACAGTGTCACTTAAGTAGATATGCGGACAATGGGGTTTATTGGAAGAACTGATTCCTGATTTCTGTTATCTGGCCTACAGGAAGACCTGAACCTCAGTCGTCTCTCCCCCTCCACCTTCCTGTCTGCCTCTACCCCGCCACCATTGTAATACAAGGGGAGTGAGGTGCCTCAGGCACAGGACACATCAGGAAGGAGTGGTGTTATTTTTTTTGCTTCTCACCTTTGTGTGACCCCAACTAATTATTTTGTGACACCCCAAGCCCAAAAAAAGGTTCCTCATCCCTGCCACAAATAAAGATGATGTGGAAACCTTTTGAGCCTAACATTAATGTTTTACTCTGTTTAAAATGAAGTTTGGTAAACTAATATGATGTACACAATAGGCTAGAAGTGTACATCCCCTTACATTATTGCTGTCTATTTATGTTTTTATGCTCCAGTAGCCTAACTTGAATAATTCGGTATTTCAAGTATTTAGACATAAGCAAATGCATTTTGTCATCATGGGTGGTAGGCTGGTGGTCTGTAGAAAGGTTTGCATTGAGTGGAATGGGTCATGGCCAAAAAGTTTGAGAACCACTGACAGATAGATAGATAAACTAGCAGCTGTGCAGAACATTGCTCGTCTCTTTAACTGAAATAGTACTTTTGAAAATAAATGAAAAATGTATATGCAGTTTTTGATTATAGCATTTTTCAAAACTGAAGAAAAATGAAGTCTGGAGTCAGAGTTCAGGGGTGAGGAGGGGTAAGGGTGGGTGGCTTGGGGAAGAGGCTTCATGGAGTCTCAACGCAGGGGTTGGGGGTGCAGGTGGGACGTACAGAAGTTAGGGAAGGAGTCTCAGGACAGGGGTTTTGAGAAGTGAAGGGTTACCGGGGTGACATTGCTATGGTAGCAACTCCGTCCATGGGGCCAGGGCTGCCACTGTGGCCTGGAGACTGCCTGGGTGGGGCAAGGTTCTGGGTTCAACCCCTCCTGTAGCCCACACACTGTCTGAGACTTGTCCCCCAATCTCTAGCAGCTCCTTCTGTGGCCTACAGGGTCTCCAAGAGGATGGGGGCAGGTTCTGGGTTTGCGGCAGGAGAGCTATGTCTTTGGGGCATACAAGATGGCAGAGCCCAAGCCCTGCTGGCCTCTCTTGTTGCTGCCACCAATGGCCACTCTTACTATCAAGTCCCTCTTGCCTATGACTCCCGCTTTCACTTCCCTCCTCTTCTGTCCCTTCCCTGTCCATGTTCTGAGAAATCCTGGGGTTTCAGGCATTTCCCACTTTCCAGGCAGAAACAAACCCTGACCTTGGTTTACATTAGGCTAAGACAAAGCTGCATGCCAAATTTTGTGGTTGCAGCTCTTACAGCTTAAAAGGAGTTCTTGAACAAATATCGCATCACCAGGCAGACAGACAGGCTCTAATATTATATTATATTATATTATATTATCCTGCTAAACTGGAATGGAATTTCTACTTCTTGCATCTGATGAAGTGGGTTTCAGCCCACAGTAGTTTATGCCCACATAAATGTGTTAGTCTTTAAGCTGCCACAGGACTCTTCATTGTTTTTGCTGAAACAGACTAACACGGCTACCCATCTGAAACATTGCTCGGTAATTTGGATCCTTTTTTCTGTATGCAAATTGTTTATGAGCAGTGTTTAAATTCTTCCACTGCTCTTAGTTGTTGTAGAAATTGTTCAAGTCAACAAACCTCAGAGTATTGGTTAAAATAATGAGGAGTCCTGTGGCACCCTAAAAACTAATGAATTTATCTGGGCATAAGCTCTTGTGGATAAAAACCACTTTGTCAGTCGAAGTTGTCCAAATACACTGCATCAGAGTACTGGTTGTTAGTGAAATACTGGACTTCACTTTTTTACTTTTTTTTATTACTTTTTTACTATTTACCGGGTGTCTGTCTGGCCCTGTCAATTTGTTTTTTTTACTTCTCCCGGTGGGTAATTCAAGTTTATGAATGTTTGGTAGAGATCTTGTCATTTTCGGCCTCTGTCAGTAGGATCAGAGGAGATGCGATTGTATCTCAGGGCTTGACTGTAAAGGATGGATCATGTGGTGTGTGCAGGATGGAAGCTAGAAGCACGTAGGTAAGAGTAACAGTCAGTAGGTTTCTGGTTCAGAGTGCTATTAATCTGGCCATCAGCAATTGGTACTGTCATTTCCAGGAAATGTATCTCTTGTGTGGAGTGATCAAGACTGAAGTTGATGGTGGGGTGTAGATTGTTAAAGTCTCTGTGGAATTCTTCTAGTCTTTTTACCATGGGTCTAAATGATAAAGAAGATAAAGATAAAGATCAAGATTATAAACATGTGCTTTATATATTGGGTCTGTTCTGGTGGGGCTGTAGATATGAAGAAGTGGGACTGTCCCATGAAAGCTCATCACCTAATAAATTATTTTGTTAGTCTTTAAAGTGCTACATGACTACTTTTTTGTTTTGATAGATTACAGACTAATACAGCTATCTCCCTGGTAAAATTCAGATATGATATAAGATTTGCATAGTTGGAGTAAGTTACGATTTGTGCATGTGAATCTAAATGTAACTAAGTACATGCTCCAGCAAGCAATTAAGTCAGGAAACTTGAGTTATATTCCTAATTCTGCCACTGGTCTGCTGACTTGCTGGGAGTATCATTGGGCAACTCACTTTCCCAACTAAGTACTTCATTCTCCCCATTTGTAAAATGGGAACAATGATATTGACCTTCTTCGTAAAACTCTTTGAAATCTATGGATGACTATTTCTATATAAGAGATTATTGGTATTATTACATACTTATATGTCTCATATGTCAGTGAGTCTCAGTTAAGTGTGTTTTCATGCTATGCTAGATCAGTTCTTAGACACATTTAAAAAGTCACACACAGGAGTTTAATGTTAATGGGACAGATTTTGAATTTGATTTTAAAGTGAATAGGAGCTTTGTCCTTGACTCTGTTAGGCCCAAGATTTCACCAGTGATGTCCAAAAGTAACTTGCCTCAGATTTAGTGCTCAAATCGAAATAGAATCAGTCAAAATTGGAGGTTCTTTTTTTCTGTGAAAATGAGAAAATATTGTTGACTGTTCAGAACACTGTAGTAAGCAGTAAGATATTAAATCTGTAAGTGCAACCTTTTCTTTTGAAGGCAGAGTGATTATCTGTCTAGCTATAAAAGACGACTGTGTTGTTGACTGATTCTGAAGATATAGAAATAGGAGTCATATAGTCTACATCTACATGGGAAGTATCCATCAACAGAAGTGTTTGCAGAAGTGATTTCCCTGCAAAACTTCTCTCAACAGATTGCATCTTTATATATAAAAGTGGATCTATCTTTTGATTTGCACTGTCCACAGATAGCAGCCAAATGCTCTGGCCACTTTGTTGACAGAACTGACCTGGAAACCCCAGAAGGCAAGCATGCCTGGAGGACCACTGGCCCTACATGCCCTTAAAGGGCCCTCCCGCCTTCCCCTGCCCCTGACACATGCTCCCTGCCCATGCTGAGGATTGCCTAGCTCCTCCAAGGAAAGCAAAGCTGGTGAAGGACTCTGTTGTTGTTTGTGAGAGACTAAGTACTTGCCAAACCACTGCCATGCCAGAGCAGCACCTGGGCTTGTCATGGACCAAGGACCAGCTGCTGCTGAATCTGCACCTGTTGCTGATGGTTGTCTTCCACCACATCTGGGGAAATTACCCCAAGAGGTGGTACACAGAGCATGCCCATGGTGTGCCAGGGCCCTGGCTGCCCCTGCCCACTTGGGAGCTCAGGTGGGTCTGGAAGTACCCCACCAGCTCTGACTGGTGGATTGCCTGGTCATGGGGCAATGGAAAGACCACCAGTGGATACAGAACTTACAGATGCACACGGATATGTTTCTCAATCTGTGCACCTGGCTCACCCCTGCCCTCCAATGAAAGAACACCAATGTGTGGCCCACCCTCCCCCTTCAGAAGCTGGTTGCCATTGCCCTGTGGAAGCTGGCCATCCTCAAAAGCCACTGCTCCATGGGCCACCAATTTGGCATTGGGAGTTCCACTGTTGTGGCCGTACATATGCAGGTAAGACACCCTCAGGCTGCAGGCCCTGAATGGGGGAGGGGTTTATGGGAGAGGGGAGGGGAGAGGATGAAGCGGGAGGGGGAGAGGAGAGAGTGGAGGGGAAGGGGAAGAGGTGGAAAGGGGAAGGGAGAGGAGGCTGTAGAGCTTGCTGGGGCCCAAGTGCACTATCCCCCCAGTCTCATGTGTGTCTGGTCTCCTTTCTTCACAGGTGGTGCAGGCCACCAACATGATCCTGCCCTGGAGGCTTTTCCACATCACCAGCGTAGACTCCCTTGTGGTGGCTGCAATGCCCTCAGCTTCCCCAAGTGTTTCAGGGCACTGGATGGGACAAACATCTCCACCTGGGCCCTGGACCAAAGTGCTGGACACAACATCAACTGCAAGGGCTATCACTCCATCGTCATGCAGGCCCTGAAGGACTAGTGCAGACAGTTCCTGGATGTCTATGTTAGGTGATCAGGTTGCACCCATGATGCCAGGGTGTTCCAGAATGCCAGTCTGCGTCTGAGGATGGCAACGGGAACCTTCATTCTCCCCCTGGGAGCTGGCCATCGGGGATGTGGACATGCCCTTGTGCATAGTGTGGGGATGAGGCCTTCCCACTCATGCCATGGCTCACGAGGCCCTATGCTGGGCATCTGGACCCCAAGCAGAAACTGTTTAATGCCTGCCTCACCCCGGTCCTATGGGGCTGTCATGTCCTGTGTGCATGCGCTGTGTCCATGGCATGGAACCCAGTGGAGTGTTTCATTGGGTGCTTGAAAGGAAGGTTCCAGTGCCTCCTGTTGTGGCTGGATAGGGGAGAGTGGAATTGCTGCTGGAGTGGAAGTGGGAGGACTTCCTAGAGGGGTGGGAAGTGGATGATGGAGGTGCCCATGAGCAGCCAGGTGCAGCTCCCAGCCACCAAGCACACAGGGATGGGGTGCACACCCAGGAGGCCCTACAGGACAGCTTTGCCTGTGGTCCCGCAATGACCCGCCATGGTACCATCAGGGGTGCCCTGAGCCCACAGCCCTACCCCCTCCCAATTGGGACCCCTTCCCTCACCCACTCTCCACTGGTCCTCACCCAATAAGGGGGAATGGGGGGTGCTCCAGAAACCCTTTACTTAATGACATATAAATGTGTATATGACAAAGATTTGAAAAACAGCTATTTATACTGTACTACTTCACTATATATGGGGGTGGACATGGGATCGGGGGTAGGGGCATCTCATTTGGGAGAGGGAGCTGGGGGGATTAGTCCATGGAGGACCACAAGCCATGCTCACCACAGGAATCCCTCACGCCCAGGGGTTGGAGTCACTGTTGGGGCTGGGATGAGGTCAGGAGCATCGGAAGGAGTGGGCAGGGTTCGGTGGGGTCACACTTGATGTGTGGAGCAGGGAATGGGCAGGAAGACTTGGGAGGCAGAGGCACCAGCCATGGCCAGTGCCCACTGTTGCACAGCCTGCAGCAACAGCTGGGGCATGGGCTCCAGGGGAGCAGGGACAAGGGTGGTGGGAACAGAGATGGGGCAGGGGGAGCAGAGGCAGGGGGGAGCAATAGCAGCAGTGGGAAGGGGAGCAACAGGGACTGTGGACATGGTGGTCCAGGCCACCCTCACCTCCAAGATGTCAAGGAGGAGGTCAAGCTGGGTCAGCCACTGGTCCGAGGCTGGTGCCCAGTCCCTGTATCACTCCTCCTCCCACCTCAGCCACTGCTTGGCAATTTCATTTTGCCACCAGATAGCAGATACCACTGCCCATTGGCCATCATTGTCTGGTCGGCAATGGAGTCTCAAGCCATGGACATGCCCTTGTGGTGCTGGGGTGCCCTCTCTCCATGGTGCTGTTCCTGGGTTGCCCAGCTCCAGCTCCTCCCTGGGGCTGCTTGGCTGGGTGGTGGAGTTGGCCTGGCCCTTGCACAGTGCAGCTGTAAGGAGAGAAGGGGAGACAGTGAGTCCTTCCCACAGCATGGCACCTGAGCCCCCACCTCCCTGTGACCACCTGAGCTCGGGGGTGGAGCTGTCCTGTGTGCATGCACCTGTGCCTTCTGCATGGCAAGTTCTGCTGCCTGGGGACCCTGTGGTATCACAGGGACCAGGCTGACTGCTGCACCTTCCCTGTTACCTGATGGGCTAGCAGCCCAAGGGGTGTGTCCAGCCATGGAGAGGTCCCTGCGTAGGTGGCTGGAAAGCTGGGCACAACCTGGCCATCCCCATGGTGCACACACACATGCAGCCATTGGCACTGTCCACGCAGTGAGTGCTGCCTGTTGGCTGTGGGCATGCCCATCAGTGAGGGGTCCATGGTCCCTGGTGTGTCTGGGGTTGGGTCATCAAATGTGCAGCCAACCTGCTCCCAGACATGGCTGGGGCAGGCAGTCTTCACCCCCCAGGTCCCTGGGGCTCATGTGGTCTCCAGTGGTGCTGGCAGTGGGATGGCACCCTTGTCCATGGGCCGTCCACAGGGTCTGGGGGGGACACACTGCAATGTACATGGGCAATGTGCCCAGCCCATGATTTGGGTTACTTCCCAAGCCTTTCTGGAGAGGCCCACAACATGCCCCATCTGCGCCCCCATCCTGGTATGTGCAACCCATGGGGTAGTCACCAGAGGGTCCCCTGAACAGGTCTGGAGACACTCATGCCAAGGTCGTTGCACAGCAGGGGCTCGACTCCCAGGCAATGATGAGGGTCCAGCAGCCTTGGACATTTTCATAGAATCATAGAAGAGTAGGACTGGAAGGGACCTCGAGAGGCCATCGAGTCCAGCCCCCTGCCCTCTTGGCAGGACCAAGCACTTTCTAGACCATCCCTGAAAGCCATCTATCTAACCTCTTCTTAAATATCTCCAGTGATGGAGATTTTGTCAGAGTGTGGCTGCTGGGGTATGGTGCTGCCAGCCAGCAGCCATGCCCCTAGATTCCTGCCACGGGGTTTCTGGGACTGCCTGTGCCTTTAAAAGCAGCTGATGACAAGGACCATAGAGCCCCACTCGTGTTGGAGAGGATGCCACCCAGCTCCAGCCAGCTGCTGCCATGGAGGACCCATTTGTCGACAAAAGGGGACCCAAAGCACCTGCATGGTACTTTCGTCAACAAAGGTATTATACATGAATGTGGAGAGGTACAGCACTGCTGGTGGATGTGCCAAGCTTTGTCAACACACTGTTGACAAAGCACATCTTGTGTGTAGCTGCTCCTTGGGTTTTCCTAACAAAAGCCCAGTTTTGCTGGGGAAAAAACTCATGTAGATGTAGCCATAGAGAAAAGACAATATTTGAGGTCCAGATTTTGCAGTATCTCTGCTCACAGAAATGCACATATTGTAACTGGCTACATACAAAGAGAACAGAAGAACTGTTGGTAGGTTGTAAATCATTTGTCACTAGAGTTTATAACTTGGGAGTGTAGTAAAAATAGATGACTGTTAATTATATATCAGAAAGCATAAGAAAAGAGCATCTCCGTATCCATGACTGTCTTTTAAAATGTACCAAATAAATAAACAGACTTGTAAATTTCCCAAGATCAAATCAAGTAAGAAACAAGGACAAGCATAATAGAAATGGGACAAGTATAATAGAAATTAACATGCCTCACAAAATCATAGGTGATTATCAGATTTACGACATATTTTATAGGGGCTGTTTGCCGAAGTTTTTTCTATGTGATTTACATTTCCCAAGTGACAGCAAAGGATATTTGGACATAGTTAGGCATATACTTTAGTTTGGACATAAGGAATTATAATCTATTTAATATATGAAAATATGCAATTAAGTCTATTATTACACAAGCAAGGGAGAAGTAACATATTAAGAATGACAAGGACAATCGGGAACATTTGAAATGAATATTGGAGGGTGAAGACGTAATTTTTATGCTTGCCTTATGTGGGTTCTAATGAAATTGCTAATAGTATATAAAGTTGTGATTTTTTTTTATTGGACATCATCTTGTTTTCAGTATAAATCTTTGAGTTGAAAGCTGGGCAATTCGCTGAATGAACCATTTATCTCCTTACCCTTGATGAATAATCCATGCTTTACAGAAAAAAAAAATGGTATCATAAAACTATGGAGGGAAACACATTCTAAATGACATCTCATGCGGACCCAAATAACCCCTCTGAAATAGTGCAATGGAATCAGTAGAAAATCAGTAGGAATCAGTAGAAAATAACAAATATTCTTCCTCAATAATGATTCAGTGTTTTTTTTGTTTTTGTTTGTTTGTTTGTTTTTGTGACATAAAAAGCATGTTCTGGTCATATGAGGCTTTTGTCAATCTGCATCAAGATATTTTCAGAAATAAACGGCTGTCTGTGCACCCTGACAGATTGAGGATTAACTACTAAATTGCATTCCCAGTTTATCAGTCCTTTAACAGAATGTTCCTTTTAAAATTCTGCAATCAATAAGGGAGAGAGAGAAAGAGAGAGAGAGAGAGAGAGAGAGAGGGAGAGAGAGAGAAGGACGTAATTATTTCAGTTTTTATATACACTAAAAAATCTGTACTAAGAAGTAAGGATCATTTTACCAAATCATTACGCTGAAAATATCTAACAAAGAGATACGTCAAAGTGTCTAAGTCAAAGTAAGCATAAGCTATTTCCATTATTATACTTCTGTTGGTTATCATCATGAAAAGAGAGGTTAATTCACTTTTGGGATGTCTTTAGTCGTGTGACCTACAAAAGAGAAAGGGATGATAAAGGTCTAAATCCCTTCCTGTGTGTGGTAACTTGCAGTAGTGCAGCAAAAGAGAGCAAAAAGAACATCTAGGTCTGAAGGAAATGTTGGTGCTGGTGGGAGGCAATTGTTCATTCTCTTCTCACCTTTTTGCTCTAATCTTGCCCCTTTTTCCAATTTCCTCCTTTGCTATCTTTTGCCACACTTCTTAATCCACTCACAGATGTACGCAGTTTTGCTTGAGTCTTTCATGAAGTAATGTTTGAAAACAAATGGGAAAATGGATGTGCTTTTTATCAATGACAGTATTTTTCAGAGATGAAGACAAGTAGAGGCTGGAGTGAGGGTTCAGCAGTGTCAGGGAGCAGTTGGATTAAGCAGAGGTTTGGGAGATGTCAGGGTCCAAGGCAAGGGGAGACTGAAGGCTGGGAGTAGGTGTGCAGAAGTCAAGGCAGGTGGGAGGTGCTGAAGTTAGGACAGGAAGCTCAGAAAGAGGGCTGAGAGGTGAGGGAGGGTTCACTGGGGCTGCCCGTGACAGCAAGGGTGATGCTGCTCTTGTTCCTCTCAGAGGACTCGGGCAGTGCTTCCTGGCCAGTGACTCCTCCAGGGAGTGGGAGAGCCAGGGCTGCACCCTTGTCAGGTGGGACCTGGGGTCTGGGCCAGGCCTCGAGCTGCGCTGTAGCCACCTGCAGGATGTCTTTGTTGGGGGGGCGCAGCCCCAGCGTGTTGCTGTTTCCCCAGCCTGCCTGTGCTCCCCCAGCCTGCAGCTGCTTTAGGGGGCTTTGTTTGGGAGAGTGGCCTCCATCCCACAGCCTGTTGAGGGGGCAGTGCTCTCCAGCTGCCCTTCTCCCCCACCCTTCAGGTAGTCAGGGGATAGCAACATTTTGGGGGCTAGCCCTGGTCTCCAGAAGCCCCTTCACCATGCAGACTGCTTGGTGGTGCAGTCTGGGGGATGACCAGCTCTGGGGGGCTGCCCCAGTCTCCAGTGCTCTTACATGTTATGTAGGGGCATGGTCTGAGGGCTGCCCCCCGCATCAGAATCTCCCCTCCCCCCACAGCCTGTAGGCTGTTGAGGTGGAGGCAAGGCTCTTGTCATTGCCGCCATACAGAAGTTACCCCCCTCCTGAGAAGTCTGTAGGCTGCCTGAGAAGGGCCAGACTCGGGGGGGAGTTACCCTCTTCCAGTGGCCCTGTACAACATGTGCAGGCTGTCTGACGAGAATCCAGGTTCCAGTGGCTGCCTCCCCACCCCATCCACCTACCCCTCTGCAGCCTGCATGCTGTCTTATGGAAGCCAGGATCTGGGGACCATCCACCTTCCAGTGGCCCCTGTGGCCTGCAGGCTCTCCAGGTGAGCAGGATTCTTTGCCTGCTCCCCTCCAGTTGTTCTCCCATTATCTGCAGTCTGTTGGGGAGGCTCCAGGAGTTGCCCTCCTCTCCAATTGCCCCTGTTCAGCAATCCCTCAACCCATGGCTTGCAGACTACGTGGGGAAAATTTCCAGGGGCTGTTCCCAGCCTCCAGTGCCCTCTCCCATGGTATGTAGGGTGTTTGAGGGCTGATCCCTCTCCAGTAGCCCCACCCCCCAGCTCCCCATTGTCTATAGGCTGTCCAGTGGTGGGACAGCCTCAGAATTTGTGGGCAGGAGACCTACTTACTGGGTTTTTATGGCAGGCAAGATGGCACAGCCCCAGCGCTGCTGGCCGCTCTCTGTGCCCCTCCCTTTCTTCTCCTCCTCCCTCTGTCTCCTCCCTTTCCAGCACCATTCCTATCACTTTCCATTTTCCAGGCACAGCCAAACCCTGACTTTGGTTTAAGTTAGGATAAAAGGAAGCTGCATATGAAATTTGATGGCCCTAGTCCTTACAGCTTAGGAGTTCTCGAACAATCAGACTCACAGAAGCACAAAGAGATACACACTCCCCGAGATAGATAGAGAGATAGATGAGAGAACTATTAGACTATCTTTTTTACCTAATCTTTTTCTTCCCTTCCCAAATCTGTCACAAGCCCGTGTCCACCAGTTTTACAAAGAAGGTCAGAAGAATTATGGCCTCCAGCTGGTGGTCTAGGTCAGTGACCATCTGCATATGATGATGTTGTTGGTACACCAAGTGTAAGCTCAGAACTTGCAGCAGTGCCCAACTGGAGCTGATTCCATCCATGGCTTGTTACAATGGAGAGAGGTGTCTTGAAGGGCAGAATGGCAACACTACACTATGACAGCTCTAGGCGTGATTGGTAGGCTCAGGTGCACACGTCACAACCAGCTGACTCAAGGTCAACATCTACGTTTACTAATGGTATTGCAGTGGGAGAGATCTAACTGACTCGTATTTACAAACAATTACTTTTATGCTCTGAAGTAAGATACTTGCTCCCTTATCAAGGAGCTTCCTTGATTATCTTGGCTCCACCTTCCCTTTCCTTGGTCAGTACTGCCTGCCCACAAGACAAAGAAGAGGAGACTGTAGGAAATTCACACAGAGAAGGAATTTATAATTTAATATTTAGAATTTTGTTTAGTTTTACTTATTGTAAACCTCACATTTGTAGCCCCTAAATGTGATTCTTAACAGGAAAAAAAATGGTTACAGTCTATGCAGTAAGTAGAGATTATCCAAGAAGGGTCACAGGCTAGGGTTTGGAATCAGGCATGTTTCAGTATGTCTATATCGCAATAAAAATCCCCTTGTACTATGTGTCTCACCTTGGATTAATTAATTAGAGCTCACATGACTTCGGTTGCAGGGCTAAAAATTTCAAAGTAGATATTTGGGCTTGATCTGGAACCTGGGCTTTAATATATCTTGCTTAGATGAGCCTGGGAGTCAGCTACAGCCCAAATCTATGCACTTCAGTTTTTAGTTCTAGATTCTCCTGTGGTTGGGGGTCCGATGGGAAATTGTTCAAAGACAATAGGGATTTTCTATTAGGAAAGGGTTTTTCTGTAATATGGAAAGGTGAAGCATGACCATTATTTTCTGTGTAACTTGTATATGTTTGCTTTCACTTACTAGTTCATATCTGAACCTGTGACTGTTCTTTTAAATACAATTACTTTTTACCTCCAGCAATCTCTGCTAGGCAAACTGTGTGGGTATGGGGGAGACAGAGAAAGATGATTTTTGGGTGACTGATTTCAGAATTGCAGGGTTGAGAAACCAGAGGAAAAAATTCCAAATGTCTAGTGGGAAATTGCTCACGAAGGATGGATTTGAGGAGACTCAGGACCAGAAGGGCTGTTGGTGCAAGGAACAAATAGATTGGCAGAAGCCAGTGTGACACTGTGCATGTGGACAGGCTCAAGGCATCAGAGGTCTCAGCCATAAAAGCAGGGTATTAAGGTACCCCAAGGTTACGGGGGAGATTTGGCCTGGGTGTTTCCTAAAATATCACACAATGAAGGCTTGGCAACGGGAGCAATGACAATCAGGCTGCAAATCTCCATCTTGGCACACAGAATTACTGGCATTCAAAATTAAACACTGCTTTTGAAAATGTTCATCTAAAAAACTACGTATGCTCATTTGATCATAATTTTCCTCTGGCCATGACTGTATGCTCATAGGATAGACAAACAATTTGGAATAAAGACAGACTTTCAGAGGGGAAAGGTTACCAACACTTTTTCTCCTCTTTTTCATTTCCACATACTTCTGCACATACCTGTATTTGGTCATTGGGTTTAGTGTGTGGGTGAAGGGTAATAGTGGTGGCATGTGATATCCAGGAGGTGAAACTGAATGATGTAGTGATCCCTTCTGATTTCAAACTTATAACTCTATTTTTCCTTTTTTTGGACAAATGGGAATCAATCCTGGTGAAGTATTACAAAAAAGGCTGCTCTTGTGTTTATAAGCTTTCTTATAAAATGTTAATTTCAGTTTGAATACCTCTGATAAATTGAAATAGTCATCTGATATTGTGGGTGCTTGTATGAATCACTTGTTCACTTTTGCAAACCCATCACAATCTGCAGTGGTACAAATGTTGTTTTTCCAGCTCATTGAATATTTAAACTTATTCTCATAGGTACTCCTTTTCTCACTTACGGTACACATTTTTCATCTGCTAGCATAGCTGTTACTGAAGCATCTCTGTCAGAGAGTTCTGTATTGCAAGGTAGTCCAAAGTAGGCTAAAGAACTACAGACTGAAAGCCCTTTATTTACTACAGTCTTCAATTTCAACTCTCTCAACCAGTGTACTTCAGCTTTCTGTGAGGATCCTTTTTGGGCTGGATGCTGCATTCATACTATGTTCCCATTTAATCTTTTACCTTTCTGTTGAGATGCCATTGGTTCCCAGTAATTTGAGAACAATGGAGGAATTGACCAGAAGACGTCATTACTTTGAGTAACTACCAGTCTGGACGGATACGAAAGTCATCAACTCCCAGTGCAGTTCTTTGAGCCATTCAGCTCCCTTTATGTCTCCTTTCCATCTCAATGAATGCAGAACAAACCACAATTTATGATAAAATATGTGTTTATAAATATAATATAATGTTTATAAATATAATATTTTATATTTGCAACCCGTTTTGTGTATATTTTCCAGTGCATTAATAAAAAAAAAATCCCAGGGTGTATATAGAAAGCAAAACAAAACATCGAATTCTTCATTTTGATCCTCAGCTGTGGAGAATAACTGGTGACATGCATTACAAGAACTGCTTCCCTTCCTTTGATGCTCATAATTATCTCAGATAGGACAGTTAGAATCCCTGAACCCCTCACCCTCTTCCTTCAAGCCTATTTGATTTGTCAGTTTTTATTGCATTTTTTTTGTCCTCTGTACTTATAAATGTCAGTCTGTATTGGAAATGAAATTGATCTGATGAAGTTTGTCTGTCCCACGAAAACTCATCACTGAATAAATCATTTTGTTAGTCTTTAAAGTGCTACATTGCTGCTGCTTTGTTTTGTTGGTTAAAACCCAGCTACTGAGGGACTTCCATTTACCATGGGGTTAAGGAGCAGTTGCTTATCTGAGAGACTGTGTTTAGGGTGGACACAGAAAGACAAACTACTCCTTTGTGAGTAACAGTTCTTATAGTGACTAAGAAAGTTTTGAATGTCACAGAGTATTTTAACAAGAGTCATTGAAGGTATTTAACAGCAATCATATTAGGCTGTAGATGGCTGATTAGTACCAATGAGGCTGAATAACTGGCAAAAGATATGTACAACCCAAAGCACGATCTATATTCATAGTTTGTGAGTTGACAGACATTGCCACATTCAGGAGAGAATAATAGGCATATTAACTGTAACCAAGTAAAGCTGCCAGTTTCAATATGTAAGTAAACTTCAAATGCATCTTAACCATTACATGTTTAGGATCCAGGACTTGTCTCTGAAGAGGCTTCCATGTGCCTTCCTTGATTTAATCATTTACTGTGAATAGGCCTCTGGATTCCTCTAATTATTCCTTGTTTCAGGAAGATTATTCTGTGATTTTTGTAGGTTTGAATCCCATTTAATTCTAAATAGTGTTTCTATTCTCAGACTGGATATAAGGTATACATTTTTAACATCAAGAATAATTAGCCACTGGAATAATTTAGTAAAGTTGGTGGTGGATTCTCTATTACTGATAATTTTTAAACTGAGATAGGATTTTTCTTTTAAAAAATCCTCAAGCAATTATTGAGGGGAAGTTCTGTGTCCTGTGTTGTACAGGAGATTTCTATCAGATGTCAGACTAGATGATCACAATAGCCCCTTCTGATTTTGGAACCAATATGTCCATTATTAAATTGTGAGTCTCGCAATATTCCTTGTTTTCTATTTAAAGTCCAGTGCCTCAAGCCATAGAGTTACATAAATCATAAGTAAGTTTATAATTTCATGACAATGAAATTTTATAATCTTCATGGTAGAGAAAAGCTTTAAACGTGTGCCTTAAAAGCTTAAAAACTGGAAGGAGAATAAAAAACACAAATATACTTTGGAAATCTCAATCATTTTAAATCAATCTTGTGAGTTTTTGAGGTCATACTTTATAATTTTGAACTCTTGAGGTTATCAATACTGTCTTAAGCCATGCCGAAAGAGTCACATTAAGTTATTAAGATTAGTTCATTTATTCAACTCAAAGATCCTTCTGTCTTTTAATATTAGGAGAGAAATATTTAGGACCAAATAAAATCCCTCTCTAACAGAACAACCATAATTTTATGTGTAACTCTGAATTTTAATTTCTCTTACTTCTGAATGTGATTTTCTTAAAAATAAGAATTTATTAATTCAAATGCCGGCAATGCAATAACAAGGAAATACAAATTGGCTTCTTTGAGGTCCCTACAAACTTTGGTAAAATTGCAATGCTGTATGTACTATATCTTGTAGTAGTCAATACAATTGAAACAAGTATCGGTCCATACACTATAATCATATACATGAATAATTAAATAAATGAAATAAAACATTTTGGCCATTTCTACACATGCCACTTTCTCTGAAAGTGGCATGCTAATAAAGGGCCCAAAATATGCTAATGAGGTGTGGATGCAAATTTCCAGAGCCTCATTAGCATATGGTCACATGATTTGGAGTCCGGAAGATGCTTTTCTGGACTCCAAAACAACATGTAGAAGTGTGGCCCCTGAAGAGGTCTTCCAGAAGGAAGTCCTCCTTTGGAGGCCCCTTCTTCCTGAAAATTTTTGGGAAGAAGGGGCGTCCGGAAGCAAGACTTCCTTCTGGAAGATCCCCTGGGGGGCCACGCTTCTACACGCTGTTTTGGAGTTCAGAAAAGCGTCTTCTGGACTCCAAATCATGTGACCATATGCTGGGAATTTGCATCCATGCCTCATTAGCATATTCGGAGAAAGTGGCATGAGTAGAAATGGTCTTTGAGGTTTGCGTAGCTATCGATATCTGGAGGGAGAACAGTCACAGAACCAACTAACAGCTCAGGCATACCACCAGTGAGCAAAATTTAACAGGGTGTCAGACAGAAAAGAAATAGAGACAGACCAATAAAACAGAAATTTCCCAGTCATCTTAGTTTCCCTGAGCAATTTTTTCTGACAATTTTTTCATAGCCCTTTGTATTGAACTCTAATTGGGGGGCTTCTGTTAATTTATCTTTTTTTCTGTTGCAACAGCTTTTACTGTTGTTTAATGATAAATCTGCAAAGTTCAATAATATTTTTGTTGACTATTTAAATGATTTGAATGGTACAGGAATGTGACTCTTTGTTCAGTGGGTGTCATATCCACCGAGAATGAGATGCTTTCGCACAGATGTTGAACTACATGCATCATTTTTCCCCCTTGAATTTTTTATGCTTTTAGGATTATATGAAACAATTTGCTCATCATCCTTTCATCATGCTAGCAGTAAAGTAACAGTCATTAATTTTTGCCAATAATTAGTTTTTAGGTTTACAAATAATCTCTGCTATAGTAATGACTTATTTGCTTTAAATTCATATCCTGGTTTTCCTAGAACAAATAATGTGGGTGACATAATATGAGTGTAAGCTACCTTGGGAATTAGCTAGTTGCTGCTAGGAAGATTAATCAGTTTCCAAGCTAGTGTGACAGATTACAGTACATAACCTTTGTTAACCATTCACGGAATAAGGAAACGGACAGTGTGTGTAGTGGGGGTGACCAGATGTCCTGTTGTTAAAGGGACAGTTCCATATTTAAGCCCTCCTGAAGATGTCCCAACTTCTTCTTTAAAATGGACAAATTCTCCCATATTTTCTATGTCCTTTCCATTAATACCAGCAGGTGCTGCTGCTAGCTGGATCCAGGCTTACAAGCAGTGAGTGGGAATGGGGGAGAGAGCAGCTGACACTGGGGGTGGATGTGTAAGGCTGGTGGCAGGGCGAAGATTAAACATGCAGGGCTGCTTGTTCCCTCTGCTGGCCTGTCAGTGCAGCCCCCTACTATGGGCTGGCTGTCTTCTGCAGTGGTTGGTGAGGGTAGGTGCCAGGCAGCAGCCAGCTACAAGTCACCACTAATGCCCACCCATCAGCCTTTTACACACTTCCCCTCTTGCTGTCCTCTCCCTGCTTTATCCCTTTAACTCCTTCCGCACTCCCCCTGCCTCAGCTGGGCACTCCCCTCTCTCAGTGGTGCATAGAAACCCAGGCCCTGACTGGAGCACTGAGATTATCGACAGAGTGGCCAGCAGATTCCTTCTTTCTCCTACTTTCTGTGTCTGGGCCAGTACCTCAATAAAGCCCAAGACACTCCAGCCCAGAACACTGGCCAGGAAGAGCTGAGCTAGGCATGTGCCAAAGCCTGACACTGTGCTGGCACAGGGAAGCCTCTCCACCCTGCAGCTAAGCTCTTGCATGGTGGGGCCGAGTGATTCCCAGCCTGTTCACACCCCAAACCTTCAGGCTCCACAGTGCCCCCCAGGACAGGGGCTTAGCACCCTCTTGACTCACCTCCACCCTCCTCCAGCCCTGAGTCCTGCCCTCAGGGAATACAGGCTTGCTCCATCTCTTTGGCACCCTCCTCTGCTTAGCCATGATGATATCTTTACTGACAATCATCACCTAACTCACACATAGCTTTACCAGAAAACTCTCCTAGTATGGACATGGCTTACACCAGAAATAAAAGAGTTTATATAGCTCATACCAGTTCCCTAGATAAAAAAGTGAAAGCACTTTAATGCAAATACAGCTGCTTCTACCTTGTGGCTTTTACCAGAATAAGCGTGCTGTAAAATATCACATGCAAGTTTTGAGAATTGGCCTGTCGGTATTTTGTAAGTAGTTACATTAACTTCATTGGCCCTGTATACTGAATTAGCTGTTTGGGATAGGGCCATCTTTTTGCTACAGAGCTGTATAAGTCCTCAAGACACTGCTGTAAAAATAGTGTCCCATAGTTAAAGCACTACCCTGGACTTTAAGGCTGTGGGTCACTCAGTATATTAACAGAAACTATCTATGTATAGGGCCCACACAAATTCACGGTCCATTTTGATCTATTTCACAGTCATAGAATTTTTAAAGTAACAAATTCCATTATTTCAGTTATTTAAATCTGAAATTTCATGGTGTTGTAATTACGTGGGGCCGATACCCAAAGGGGACTGTGTATGTAGAGGGGATGTCATATTGCCACTTTCACTTCTGCACTGCTACTGAAGTACCTCCTTCAGAACTGGCCAGCTAGAAAGTGGCAGCTACTGGCCAGGAGCCAAGCTGTGAAGTCAGCACTGCTAGCAGCAGCAGTGCAGAGGTAAAGATGGCCTGGGATGCTATTGTTACTCTTACTTTTGTGCTGCTTCTTTAAGAGCTGGGTGCCCGGCCAACAGCTGCTGTTCTCCAGCCACCCAGCTTTGAAGACAACATTGCAGAATTAATCCAGACATGTTTATGTAAAATGTACCATGTACCTCTCATTGAGAAACTTGTAATCTGCTAGATGGGTAGATAAAAAGGTTAGATAACACATGAGCTAACATACTGTGACAGACCCAGGAAAACTGGCTAAAATAGTTTGGTGGAAGGCAGACTTACTGGAGCTGAGTGAATGGTTTTCTGTTTCCTGAATAAATTGCCAGAGACTGCTGCTACCTTATCAAGGCAATTAGGCACTTAATGCTAATTAAGAGGTTGCCTAATTAAGCAGCAGGCTAATCAGGCACCTACAGGCATTTAAGGCCTTCTGGGTTACTTTAAAAGGTTTCACCTCAGGTAGGGGGAGGGGAAGGAAAAGGAAAAGAGTGAAGGACTGAGAGAAGGAAGTGCATTGCTAGAGAGCTAAGGTCTGAAAAAGGAAAGAGTGCTGTGCTGAATCAGGAAGGATTCACTCAAGTGCCAGGGAGAAAGTACTAGGGGAGTGTTCAGGGAAGTGGCCCAGGAGAAGGCTAATCTACAGGGCCTAGAGGAAAAACTCCATCAGTTGCTGCTACCTAGATTCCCTGGGCTGGAACCAGAGTAGTGAGCTGGCCTGGGTTTGCCTCCAACTCTCCCCACACCACAAAAAGTCTGCTACTGGAAAGGGGGCTAGGATTATGGAGGACGTAAGCTCAGTCCTTTGAATTTGACAATGAGGATGATTCAGTAAGCTGTGACCCTGGCATCTAGGAAAAGGTAAGAGGTGTTGTGGAGGGTCACAGAAACTCTTGGAGGTATATAATTGCCTAGGAGTGCAGAACACTTTGCCACAGTACCTGCATAATATACCTAGATTTCAACAGGCTTTTGGCACAGTCCCAAATGATATTCTAATAAGTAAGCTGGAGAAATGCAGGCTCAGAGGAACTACCATCAAGTGGGTACATACATGGTTAAACAACCACAACAATAACTTATAAAGGAAACAAGTATCAGAGAGACTGTGGCACCTTATAGAGCAACAGATATTTTGGACCATACGTTTTTGCGTGCAAAGACCCGCTTCGCCAGATGCATGAGTCATCTGATAAGTATCAGAGAGGTAGCCATGTTAGTCTGTATCTTCAAAAACAACAAGTCCTGTGGCACCTTATAGACTAACAGATATTTTGGATCATTAGATCTCATGGGCAAAGACCTGCTTGCATCTGATGAAGCAGGTCTCTGCTCATGAAAGCTTAAGCTCCAAAATATCGGTTAGTCCATAAGGTGCCACAGGATTTCTTATTATTTTTATAAGGGAAAGATGCTGGGTTGGTGGGAGTTTTCAAGTGGGGTTCCACAGGATTCTGTTCTGGGTTTTATATTATTTAACATCTCTATTAATGACTAGAAGTAGAAATAGAGAGCATCATAATCAAATTTGCAGATGACACAAAGTTGGGGAGATTGTCAGCACTTTGGATAACAGAGCTAAAAATCAGAGGTATCTTGATAAACTGGGTAACTGGACTACAGAAAACAAAAAGAAATTTGGCAAACACAAATATCAGGGACTACACGTAGGGACGAAAACCCAAATGCACAAATACAGCATGATGGAAAATTGTCCTGGCAGCAACACCACTGAGAAAGATCTGGGAATTGTGGTAGATCACGATGTCAACAGGAGTCAGCAATGTAATGTTGTTGCAAAAGATGAAAATGCAATTTTAGGTTGCATTAATAGAGGCATAGTGTGCAAGTCATGGGATGTGATAAAGGTTGAAACTCTCTAATCCAGAACTGTCTGGTCCAGCAACATCCAAAATCTGGCATGATTTTAGTTATCTGGAGAATCACTTATCATGGGTGTGGCCAAGTTTCCTGTGGTCCCATAAAGTTTGTTTCTAGCCACCAGTCCTGGATCTCAGTATTCTATGCTGTTATTTACCTGTAATTTACCCTTAAATGTCTTTTAAGAGTCCAGTAAGCAGTGAAAGTGTTGGTAATGTGATAGATAATATTGACCTCCCATGGTCCGGCAAATTCACCTGGCAGCAGTCAGCTCCCCAACTGATAATACCATGGTACTAAGCACTGGTTAGGGCTCAGTGAAATACTATGTCCAATTTTGGTCAATATGAAGAAACTGGGAAAGATCCAGAAGCAAGAGACAAAGATGATCAAAGGGATGAAATGCAGCCACTTGGTGAAAATCTGAAGGAACTGGGTATGTTTAATTCAGAAAAGAGGAGATTAATGGGGGGGGCGTGTTAATAGTTTTCAAATGCTTGAAATCCTGACATAAAAGAGATGGGAAAAGTTGGTCTCTTACCACAGATGTCAGGAAACAAGGCAATGGATTCAAACTATAGCAGAGCGGGTTTAGATGAAGTCCCAATGAACTGGACTGTCTAGAGAAGTTGTGGAAGCTTCTTCACTAAAGATTTTGAAAATGAGGCTGGATAGCCATCTGTCTTAGATTGTTTAGCCATAACAAATCCCGCATCTTGGTAGGGTTTAGACAAGATGACCCTTGTGGGTATGTATACATGATATTTCAGAGAAGTCTTATTGCTCCTCTGGCATTCAAACATGGCATCATCTGTTGTGTTCCATTTCTTTACTTTCAAAAGTTTTTATTTATACATTTGGCTTTGCACTACATTTTGTTCTGGCAGTTTAATAGATGTGGTCTTTTACAAAGGTTTGTATGTCCTTTATACCTAAATATAATTGAGAGATTAGCAGTATTGGGCATACTTTAAGATGAAATAAATTAAAGAATTCAAGCCAACAGACTATAAGCATATATAAATCATAAGAAAAAAAGGAATATTAAATATTTTTAATGTACTGCCAAAGGGAACTTTTACAAATGTGTAAATTGTACTCAATATTGAATAAACAAGAGACAGCTGTTAAAAATGTAGAAGATGGAAGTCATACATTATTTAAACAAGACAGAAATATAATGAAGCAAACTCATTTTAGAGAGCTAGGAGGGAATTTCTCCTTGGCATTCACTTTAGAGCTTTAAAATGAATATTGATAATATTCTGGAAATTTTGCTATATGAGACTCCATTCAGGTTAAGGCCAGGCTCTATTCTGAGAAGTCACTCTAAAACTAGAATCATGGGTTCCAGATTTATTGTTCTTTATAGGATTTCTATGCCACATTTGCTTAGTTTACAAAGAAAAAAAACAGAATTCCTCTGCACTCATTACTTCTTAAAATGTATCTTGAGGCTTCAAGCAATAGCTTCTGGCTTGTGCATTATTGCCAGCAGCAACATTTGGGCTGTGTCTACACTAGCCCCAAACTTTGAAATGGCCATGTAAATGGCCATTTTGAAGTTTACTAATGAAGCGCTGAAATATGTATTCAGCTCTTCATTAGCATGAGGGCGGCCGCAGCACTTTGAAATTGACGCGGCTCGCAGCCGCGCGGCTCGTCCCAACAGGGCTCCTTTTCAAAAGGACCCTGCCTACTTTGAAGTCCCCTTAGTCATAGAATCATAGAATCATAGAACACTAGGACCAGAAGGGGCCTCGAGAGGCCATCGAGTCCAGTCCCCTGCCCCGATGGCAGGACCAACCACTATCTACACCATCCCTGATAGACATCTATCTAATCTGTTCTTAAATATCTCCAGTGAGGGAGATTCCACAACCTCCCTTGGCAACTTATTCCAGTACTTGACCACCCTGACAGTTAGGAACTTTTTCCTAATGTCCAACCTAAACTTCCCTTGCTGCAGTTTAAGTCCATTGCCTCTTGTTCTCTCCTCAGAGGCCAAGAAGAACAAGTTTTCTCCCTCCTCCTTATGACACCCTTTAAGATATCTGAAAACCGCTACCATGTCCCCCCTCAATCTTCTTTTTTCCAAGCTAAACAAGCCCAATTCTTTCAGCCTTTCTTCATAAGTCATGTTCTCCAGACCTTTTATCATTCTAGTTGCTCTTCTCTGGACCTTCTCTAATTTCTCCACATCTTTCTTGAATTGGGGTGCCCAGAACTGGACACAATATTCCAGCTGAGGTCTAACCAGCGCAGAGTAGAGCGGTAGAATGATTTCTCGTGTCTTGTTCACAACACAGCTGATAATGCATCCCAGAATCATGTTTGCTTTTTTTGCAACAGCATCACACTGTTGACTCATATTTAACTTGTGATCTACTAGAACCCCTAGGTCCCTTTCTGCTGTACTCCTTCCTAGACAGTCTTTTCCCATTCTGTATGTGTGAAACAGATTATTCCTTCCTAAGTGCAGCACCTTACATTTATCTTTATTAAACTTCATCCTGTTTACTTCAGGCCATTTCTCTAATTTATCTAGATCATTCTGAATTATGACCCTATCCTCCAAGGTAGTTGCAACCCCTCCCAGATTGGTATCATCTGCAAACTTAATAAGCGTACTTTCTATGCCAATATCCAAATCATTAATGAAGATATTGAACAGAACTGGTCCCAAAACAGACCCCTGCAGAACCTCACTTGTTATGCTTTTCCAGCTGGATTGAGCACCATTAACAACTACTCTCTGGGTGCGATTAGCCAGCCAGTTATGCACCCACCTTATTGCAGCGCGATTTAAGTTGGACTTGCCTAGTTTGTCGATAAGAATATTATGCGAGACCATATCAAATGCTTTACTAAAATCTAGGTATACCACATCCACTGCTTCTCCCTTATCTACGAGTCTCGTTATCATGTCAAAAAAAGCTATCAGGTTGGTTTGACATGATTTGTTTTTTACAAAACCATGCTGGCTGTTCCCTATCACTTTACTACCTTCCAAGTGCTTGCAGATGACTTCCTTAACTACCTGCTCCATTATCTTTCCTGGCACAGAAGTTAAGCTTACTGGCCTGTAATTTCCTGGGTTGTTCTTATTCCCCTTTTTGTAGATGGGCACTATATTTGCCCTCTTCCAGTCTTCTGGAATCTCTCCTGTCTCCCATGACTTTCCAAAAATGAGAGCTAACGGCTCAGCTACCTCTTCTATCAGCTCCTTGAGGATTCTAGGATGCATTTCATCAGACCCTGGTGACTTGCAGACATCTAATTTTTCCAAATGGTTTTTAACTAGTCCCATCTGCTCACAGGAATAAGGGGACTTCGAAGTAGGCAGGGTCCTTTGGAAAAGGAGCCCCGTTGGGACGAGCCGCAAGGCGGCAAGCCGCGGCAATTTCGAAGTGCCGCGGCTGCCCGCATGCTAATGAGGCACTGAATATGTATTTCAGCACTTCATTAGTAAACTTCGAAATGGCCATTTACATGGCCATTTCAAAGTTTGGGGCTCGTGTAGACATAGCCAATGTTTGTTAGGTTATTTATGTATTTGTGTAAGCCAACTTTTATGTGGCTCTTTTAATATGTATTTATATTCATTTAATCAAAATTTTAACTTCTACAAATATAAACGAAGGACATCCAAGAGTAACATTAAAAATAAATAAGTCTAAACAAAAACTGTAATCTTCTGCACAGGTATGCTAACAAAAGAATGACAAGAATACTACTGATGACTCATTGTCTGCTAACTTCCAGGAGCCAGATTCACCATGTTTCTCAGGTTGCTTTGCACTGCTCTAGTAATGCAAAAACCTCTGTGATAAGCTAGGCTTCAGTGGCCAGTTAAATTGGGTTTAAGGCAGTTATGTGTCACAAGAGCAGAAGAAAGCGGACCTTCTGAACCTGTGAATCAACGCTGCAATGTTTTTTCCTGAACCATGTCTTCAGTATTATCCTGTTAGGCTGAATAAAAATGTTATTCTCTCTCTCATTCTGAGCAGTGTAACTAGCAATTTTAAACCTCATTTGTCCCTCTTGGATTCAGGAATCTGTTCTGGGTGTTGAGATGTTTTATTTACAGTTTCCCTTTTCTTTACAAAATAGAAAATTCTGCTTCTGAAGGGTCACTCAGAAAACTTTTAATTGATTACAAAGACAGGAGGTATTTTATAAATTTATTTGGGCTTTCTAGACATTTCATACATCATAAAAGAACATATAATTCAGTTGCCTGTGTTTACAATATAGATCAAATGGATTTTTGTACCCTACAGGAGGGTATATATTGCCTCAGATTTATCCCTTTAAAATGCAGTTAAATGTCTGAAACTCCAGATACCTGAACAAGTCATCTTCCCTCACCAACTTCATTATCCATGCCTGGTTTGTCTCTATGTAGGAGAGGCTTATGCAGCACAGTGCCAATTAAAAATTGTTCTTTTGATTGCCAATAAAACATTAAAAGCTCAATTATGTATATCATTCTCAGGCTCAAAATTATGCAGTGACTGAACTGCTGTGGTTGATGACACATAATGACTAAGCACTATGGAGGGATGCCAGAAGAGTGCACACGGAAATAGTATGGCTAAACATATTTAATGGGTATGGCATGTATGACCTCCAATATCAGCTTTCAAGTGCTAGCCAATGTACAGGAAAGGCAGTGCTGAGTGCTGACCTCGCCCCAACTTTTCCAGGCTTGTCTCCTCTGGAATGTATGGTTTTAATGGCATCACCAAATAGTCCTGTCTTCTACTCTAAGCTCTAGTCCTGAACTGTTCTCTGAGAGATACCAAATGCCTTTAAATCCCATTCAGCTTCTCTTGGAGGCATCAGGAACTGTAGATGACTATGACCAGGGAAAACAAGCAGTTTCGTTAGGGCTCCCTCAACTGATACTGTACTGGGAAAGGAGGAGAAAGTGTACCAGCTTCTTAGCCTGAATTAAATCCCATTCATGCCTCTGAAATCTCCAAATGGCACAGAATAAACAGTTTGCTTTTTTTCCCTTTATAGAAGTGTTTTCCAGAGTGGGTTAGAGGAAGAGGGATGGTGATCTACGTCAGTGGTTCCCAACCTTTTCAGTTACACATCACATATTAATGAGACAAGCAATTCCATGGCTCACCCACTTTTTCCTCTGAAAAAAATGGCATATTTACTATAATTACAGAGAGGTTTGCAACATAGTGCATACAATAAGCTAAACAAGGATCAAATGCATTAATGTTCCAAATCCTCCACAGGATACACGGTCTTAGACAGTGCGCACAGACACATTTTCAAAATCTAATCAATGCCATGCTAGGGACGTTAAGTAAACAAGTAACCACTGAAAGCAGGATCCCTTCCCTGCCAGCCCATTAGACCCAGGATGTGGCATTTAAACTGTGTCTCAGATCCAACATGTTCCTTCCCTTTTCTCTCCCCATTGTCACAGACAGAATGGGGGTGGGCTCCCCTCCGGCTGATTCAGGCTGGGAAGCAGCATTTCAGCCGCTTCCTGGCATGAGCAGGATTTTGCATAGTCAGCATTCCTCTCATGATGATTGTGCAAAATGAGCCACTGCGGAGGGGAAATTGATTAACCCTGCCTCAGCGGGGACTCAGGCAGCCTTCCTTCTTGAGCCCCAGCTGGCATGGGGTCATCAATTTCTACCCCTGCGGTAGCTCTGCAAAGAGCCACAGCAAGGGAAAATTGGTGAAATTTCAGGGCACACTTGAACAGTTCTCATGGAGCACCAGTGTGCCGCAGCACATTGGTTGATAACCACTGCTCTAAGGATGAAATATTGGGATCTTAGCTTACTACAGTTCTGAACTGGCAAAGTGATCATTGGGGATCCTATAGCCACACTTATTTGTACCTAGCTTGCCTCCCTTCAAGCATGAGTTCAGAGTAGCTGATAATCCAGCAGATAAGAGTTCCTGTACCTCTCCCTCAAAAAATCCCATTATTCCTGAACTATAATTTGTGCATTATGTGCCTGAGACTATTCTCAAACAAAAATGAGTGTGAAGGCTTCCTTTTAATTCTTTTTGTGAACACCTCTGCCCTCCATATAATTTAGCATATTTCCAGCACTAATAACCATCTCAAATCAAAAGAAAGCTGAAGGCTGGAATAGGAAGAATCTTGCAGCAGGTCAGGATATAGAAGTATTGGCAGAGCGGTGTGCATAGTATTCACTAAAATTGTGCCAGAGAAGTGTCACTTTCCCTGGTATTAGAAGCAGCCATTTTGAAGCAGTCTCAGCATCTGCACCGACGTTTCTACAATATGAGTGTTGGGTTACTACTACTATTGTGACGACTACTTTCTCGATCACAAAAAAATTCAGACAGGCAATTTATTTTGGGTTGGCCTCTGATAAGCAAAAGTGATAATGAAGCTATTCGTGTTGAACTTCTAGGTACAGAACAAACTTGGGTTCACCATAGTGCAGTGAGGCTACATGGCAGTTTGTGTGAATTCATCTAATTAGTGGTCCTGCATTAATAGGATATGTCAACTTATCATCACAAAGCAAAATAACTCTAGCACATGGCATATGTACAAGAACTATTCTACTAAAGCGTTGCATAAACTAACTGGTAACTAGAGATTTTTTCATAATAGGCCAAAGTTAGTAAGAAGGAGAAGAAACAAAGGACAGAAACATTAATTTACCATAGGCTACACAGGAAATGACCTGCTATATACCAAAAGAAATTTACCAAAATGAGCTTTAGCCTTACCTGATCTATGACATCCTGGCTACAATATTTCTGACATGTTTTAATGTTTTGTGAAGTACTGTGGTGCTATTAGACTAGGATTATTCACTTAATACATTTTCAAAAGGAATTGGGTATGAATGCAATTGTAACTTTCCTACTTTTCAAGACTTCCTTGTTTTTCAATTTTCTTTCCCTCTCAGTTCTAGCCAAAAGGGGGATGATGACTATGAAGATTATACATCCAACAAAACATGGGTTTTGACTCCCAAAGTCCATGAGAGTGATGTCACCCTGATTTTAAATGGCTTGCTGGAGGGATATGACAACAAACTGAGACCTGACATAGGAGGTGTGTTTCCTAACATATTTTTAATCAAAATGGGAGTTGAAGGAAGAGAATGCTTACTTTGCAACATATGTATTGTAAGTATAACCCACCCAAAGAAGCAATGAAAACAATACAAGACAATAGAACACATGGCCAAAGGGAAAATGGAATCTTCTGGTTAAACCAACTAGCTTTTTAGTATTATAATTGTTTAGATTATTGTGAAGTTTAGGATTCTGACTGAATGTCCTGGATACTGAAGATTTAGTGCCAACAGAGTTAGTACAGGATATGGAGAGCATGTGCAAGCTTTCCTACTCAACAGGCATGCCAAAGTTTGAGGACAGGTACAGAACATCTTTGAATTCAAGCTACATTTAGCTCTCTGTTATATTTTTTTCTTTATCCTTTTTGTTGTGATTTCCAGTAAATAGCCAATAATTGATAGTTAGTATCAAATATGGTGACAGTTTGTGACGTGGTTGCTAGATGAATAGAACTGGAACTCAGAACATTCACTGTTTATCAAATATAAGTCACCATACAGACTTGCATTAACAGGACTTGAACCATTATTAGGGTTCACATCATAAGCACTCTAAGATAAATTGTGTGCACAAATATGTATCAATACAGATCACGACACCTGAATTGCCTGATCTGCAATAGTTCTGAGGATCTACAAATTCCATTGAAATGTATGAAGCTGCAGAAATTCAACTCTTTTGAAAATCAGGGCGCTTCTATTTCATGCCTACACATGGAGTTAGGAGTTTATGCTTAATCATCCAGTTTTGTAAATGCTGGTACCAATAGGTGATTTATACAGTTAAATTATACAATCACAGACTTTCAAAAATACACAGCAGCAGAGGGTAGTTTGGAGTATAGAAACCAGAGATTTGTATGGATTAGATCCTCAGCTTTAGTAAAGAGGATAGCACCATTGAAGGTTTATACCAATATACCAGCCAAGGCTCTTACTCACAGATGAGCTCAGAGGAAGCAGTAGAGTAGATGAAGAAGTGAAGAAACATTTGAAGCCTATCCCAATTAATAAGAGCTACAGAAGTGAAGGGTCTCATACCATAGTAATGATATTGTGGAAAGGAGCAAAAAGAAGTCATGTGTCAAAGAAACAAAGGAAAGCAGGGGACAGCAAACTCCATGAAACAGGCTAACTCAAGCAAGGCTATGAAGAAGTTTAGGAACAAGGGAGAACAATTTTAACTATCCAGTTTAGTTTACATGAGAGTCTATGTGAGTAACGCCCAATGATAATACAGACATACACATTGTGAACTTAGCAGAGGAATTCCCAATGAAACACATATAACAAGAAATGTTGTATGGCTTGTTCTCCAAAACCTAGGCTTTATGGAGTAAAAGGAGTGCAACATCCATAAAAAAATCTGGGAAGATTCAATTTGTCTTAGTACAGAGATCTATTCACACAGAATTCTTAGTACAGAGTTAAATTTGGGGGGAGGGATAGCTTAGTGGTTAGAGCAGTAGCCTACTAAACACCAGGTTGTGAGGCCAACCCTTGAGGAGGCCACTTAGAGACTGGGTAAATAGATGTCAGGGCTGGTACTTGGTCCTACCAAAAGGGCAGAGGACTGGACTAGGTGACCTTCCAAGGTCCCTTCCAGTTCCAGGAGATGCATACATCTTTATATTTAGAGTGCCAGGAATTAATATGGTCAAAACAGCAGACAATATTTCAGACTAAATTATTGCAACTGTTGTATTCAATTACTGTTTTGCAAGTCCTCAGTATTACTTTGGGCTCACAAAATGATTATCTGCAGACATCACTTCAGGCTATGCCAGTCACATTGCATTGAGTCACTTCACGTGAAACGAGTGATGAAATACATCAGAGGATGCTGAAAAAGGTTTTTGTTTTCTCAAGGAGTAGCATTTGATAAAAACAAGGTCCCCTATATAAACAACAATGACATGGACATAGCCTTGTTCTCATCTCTCTCATAGGAGTCTATTGATTCTGATTCAAATAATTATTCTTCTTTTACACCAGCATTAAGTGCAATCAAAATATGCCTCTGACATATCTCTGTCCATTGAGGAACTAAAAATATTGCTGCAAAACTTACTATTTTTTCCATATTTGCCAATTGGGAATATGTGTTTCTCTCATTCTCAAACACACACCACCCCTCAAACACACATACAGTATTCCAAAATAACAACCTTATACATATTTTTTCTGTAGTAAATTTTCACCTTAATTTGCATTACTAATCCTTATTGTTTTCCTTGCAGTTAAGCCAACAGTAATTCATACTGATATGTATGTAAATAGCATTGGTCCAGTGAATGCTATCAATATGGTAGGTAACCTTTTTTAATGCTGTACTAATCTTTGATGCATGAAATAATTCTTTTATAACTGTAGTACAATTATGCTTCTATTATTTTGATATTGTATGTACCTTAGTTTAAAAGTCTTATTACATCAATCTCATGAGAAAAGTAGGTCATGGTTATAAAGGGGAGTGAGAGTTTACCTTTTCATTGCAAACCAGAGTGTGTTTAATAAGTCATTATTACAGATCTTTTAGATCATACTTTTACAACCATGTTGTAGTCCCTTATTTAATCATGCAAAGACTTTTAAGATTCAGTCTGGAACATGTTAATAATTTGGGTGAGGGATCAATATTTTAATACTATTGTGATTGTCCAGCCGGAAACAGACTGTGTAATATGTATGTCATGACACTTATCTTAGCATCCACTTAAGAGTCATGGTTTGATATAGAAATATAGACATAGTGCATGACACAACATAGAATTAAACACATATGGAGGGATGGATTTTCAATTGTATTAACTTTTAATTTTGGAGGGTGGATGTGTCTTCTACAAAAAATACCAGCTATTTACTTTGATTCAGTGTGGAATAAAATGACCTGATGTCACATACTCAATAGTTAGTGGTGGCTCCTTTCAGTCTAACCCCTAAAATGCCTCTCTCTCTTTCCTCATGAGCTGGAATAAAGGTATACATGGAAAGTTAGTTGGTAAAGACTTGTAGTGTGCAGGCTGGTAGGATCCCCCCGTTTTCTACTGTGTCACTTATGGTTACTTGTGGGACCTGGGCCCTTTGATCATGACACTGACTGCAAATTGAAACAAAATTACAAATGTCATTTATTAACTTACAGATATTAAATTCCTCTCCTAAGTCCTAAGCAAACTCAAAATTTTACCTCCATGATGCTGTGAATAAGAAAAAAACTGATTAGATACCTGGTCAGTCTTGCTGTATGAAACAAATATTTTTCTCATGCCCCAAACTGGTGATGGGCCCTATGCATAGCATCCTGAAAACACAGTTCAAACTATACTACCACGCAATGCAGAACAGCTGCTGCACTCCCTGAGAGTGTCATATGCAGCAGAAAGACAAAGCATACAAGACAATCAACTTTCCTTTACCTACTACAGGTGAGGCAATGGGCTACAGAAAGAGGCAGAGAAATCTCTTCCTTCCACTGACCCCAGTCCCTGATGAGGCATGACTTCAAGGTGCCTTCTGGGTGCCAGGGAAGGGGAAGAAAAAGGGGAGGTTACAGAGCAGTTAAGCTTTCCCTGTCTTTCCTTGCGTCTTCTCAGGAAGCCAGGGATTATCTATCACCTACTAGACTCCCAGTTGAGACTGGCTGGAAGGTGAGAGGGTTGCACTGACTTGAAAATGATACCACCAGCAGATTGGAGTTAGAGAATTGGAGGATAATGGGGTGAAATTGCATGAAATCATATATTTGAAAATAAAAATCACAAAATATATCGAATAAGTACTTCAACCAGCTATAGCATCAATCCCTCTTGTACTGACTGCAAATACTTTTTCGAATTTTTCAGCAAAATACTTTTCTAAATGCATCTCTGATGCTACCGCACACAATGGTTTCATTACTATTTCTGTTTGAACAGGAATATACAATTGATATATTTTTTGCCCAAACCTGGTACGACAGACGTCTGAAATTCAACAGCACGATAAAAGTGCTCCGGTTGAACAGTAACATGGTTGGTAAGATCTGGATACCAGATACTTTTTTCCGAAACTCCAAGAAGGCAGATGCTCACTGGATAACAACGCCCAATAGGATGCTCAGGATCTGGAATGATGGCAGAGTGCTATATACACTAAGGTATTTACACGAGTTTAAATTTGGTTCCTCGAGGAAAAACCAAAGAAGTATATTTTATGCAATTGTAATGTGAATAGATAATGCCTTACAAATCAATTTTAGGTGATATGAGAGGTTTAAACGTTATTGGAATGCATAACTGAGAAAAAAACATTGATTTTTTGTCTTATTTTTGAAGGGTAGTTTTAAAATGTCCAGGAAAAAGAGTAAAGTTTAGCACTATGTTGTAGCCAACCATGCTACAAGGCAGATTTACTAAGTCAGACTTTAGGTTTTCTTCAAGCCTGAATGATCCAACTGGACTCATGCTAGTGAGAGAGATGAAAACATCCCCAGAACAGAAAATGAACCCAAACTGTCACTGAATTTATGGACAATGAGGTAAATTGAAATGGAGGAAAAATATGTAGAGATCAAAGTTTCATTACCTGAGCATGAGCAGATTGCTTGCCTCCATGGTGTATAGCCTGAAGTTGTACCAATGAGGGGAGAAAGGAAAAGACAGTAATCTGAGGAAAGAATGACTTCGTACCCAACACTGCTTCCATTTCAATCTGGAGCAAAACTCCAATTGACTTCATACGTATCAAGATAGGTTCCTACGTCACTGCTGTGCAGACAATGTGCTTTTCCAATTCAGCTGATCTAGAAGGTGGACGGATCCATCTTCCTTTCTTATCCTCACCAAAGAATGAGATACAAAGTTCATGAATGCAGGAGCCAGGGTGAAAAATGGCTTGGTAGGCAGGTTCTTAGATGCCTACCACACAGCAGACTTCTCTTCTCTTCTCGTCTCTTCTGTTCTCTTGAATAATGCCCTTCACTACATTCAGCACATGACTTATAATGGAGACGTGTACAGAGTGGCAGTGCTGAAGAGGTTATATGTGAAAAACTGGTGACTTTGTAATGCTCCCAACTATTCCTATTGTAGAAAACTCTTTTCTTGTGAAATAAGTCTATGTAATACATAATGGCACACTATTACTTAGACGTATTCACTGGCACACATTTGAAATTACCTGTAAAACTCACTTATGGAATTACTACTCAGGCAAAGCTGCCATTTCACACTCAAAAATCATTTAAAACTGTTTCACATTCTCTGTTTTGTAAGTGACTAGTACATAGTGGGTGTGATAAAAAGAAAAAAACAATGTTCATTGTTCAAATATATGCAATGAACATCATATATTCCTACACTTGGAATAGGCAAATAAAGAAATACACGATGACATGTATATCTGTGCATATATTTCTTGTTTGGTATACAGTTCTTTTTATCCAGGTGCCATGTTGATAGGCACCTTGATTTGAGTGCCAGTTGTTTCCTATTGACATTTTAATGGTGTGTGCTGTATATTCTGCTACTAAGTTTTTTCCATCATTTCTTCTTAGGCTGACAATAGATGCTGAGTGTCAGTTGCAGTTACACAACTTCCCAATGGATGAACATTCCTGTCCACTGGAATTTTCAAGCTGTAAGTAGTGTGCTCAGTTACCCACACTACCTTTCTTTGTATTTACATACGTAGGGCAAGATTCTTAGCTATCGTAAATCATCATAATCAGCTGTCTTTGACTGGATTTGTCAGGGAGGATCTGGAACTTGGTTTATGAATGCATACACATGGCCTATATTCACAGCTACAGCAAAAGAAAAAATGTTACGTGAGAATGGCATGTGCTTTGGCAGACACACAGTGGATAAGAGTACACAAAGATTCTCAATACTTATTATGCTTGCCATGAGTATCAACTTTTATTAATCAAGTCTTGTGGTATGGCGCTTGGTGATATTTGTTGCATATGGGTGTCACTCCATTGACCAGTTTTGGAGTATGGGTGCTTGAGATCTCTGAAATCAGGTTATGGTATGAAGTACAAGATTTGGCAGTGACTTCAGAGAGGCCAAACTGCATGCTAGATGTCTCAAGTTGCGGGAGGGAAAGGAGATAACTTTCAGAGCATAAAGTACAAAATGTTTTGAAAGGTAACATGAAATTTCTTGCCTGCACAGCCCTCCCCCTTCCCATGTATTTTTCTGGAGAGATAATGTGGCTGTTTCTTCCAAAGTAAATGTTTACAATAAAAATTAAAATTTTGTGAAGCTGTATTTGGAATTCTCTTGAAGATGGCTATCCCAGGGAAGAAATTATTTACCAGTGGAAACGCAGTTCGGTGGAAGTAGGAGACACCAGATCTTGGAGGTTGTACCAGTTTTCCTTTGTTGGATTGAGAAATACTACGGAAGTGGTAAAGACAACCTCAGGTAAAATGAGCTATTTTTCCGCATATTTTCCTTCAAATCTTTTTAATGTTTAAAAAGGTCTCTGATTTTATGGTGCTCACCACTGGCAATTAGTAGAACACATTGATTTTAAGTCCTTATGTGTCAACAAATCTTCATATGTCCTACAAAATGGCAAAGTAAAATGATCTCTCTTGAAGAAGCTTTCTCAGCACACTTTTAGCAGATCCCAGCACAGGAAGGAGAGAAAAGCCTCTGCAGATGGTCAGAGAGTGGGAAGTAGGAAATAAGTGAAGACTTAACTGGATTCCCCAAACCCCCTCACCCCCAAAAGACACTAGACAGCTGTTGTGCAGAGGATAATAAGCTACTACGGATGCTTGCTAGAAGATCACCTGTCCTTCCTTCCTTCTGATGGCCCAGGATAGACTTGCCACCCAAAGTTACAATTCCCTCCTGCAGCAATGTAATGGCATACTGCTCTCACTCTAAATTATTAAAAGCGTCTATGAACTAGATACAGTACAACTCAGCTAATTCTGTTCCATATTTCTATCTGTGTTACCCTCCCTCACTATGTATGAAAAACTTCAAAATGATAAAAAAGTCACATGCCTCTTAATAAGTTAGGTCAAAAACACACACATACATTACCATTAGTGGTGGAAACGATTAACTACCTGGAAACTGGGGAAAGTTATTAAGAGTCCGGAAGGAAATTGAATGCTAGTATTCTTGCATGTACTGTTCTTTTGTCTTTGATTCTTACTTTCAAGGGGAATGCTGAAGTGAAAAGGCTTTGCTATTCAGGTTTGTTTTGTTTATACCAAATTTTACACAAGTTCAGAGAAGTCTGTGGGCTTGTGACAATAATTACTCACAGTGATTATTAATAAAAGGGTGGCAGTGCCAACATAATCAAAAGGAGACATACGAGTGTTCAAGACTGCCTGCTTGTACATTAAACTGTAGTGTGAACAATGCAGTTCAAGATTTGTTGGGTTTCCAGTCCTTGAGAAAGCAGGTATTAGCCACTGATGACATTTTTAGTCTTCTTGGTAGGAAGAAAATGTCTGAAGCTTCTTTTTTGCCTGTAGTCTCATTTGTCTGAAAGCATATTCTGCCAATCCTTCTGTAAAAATTATTTTGTCATATCATTATGCATATTTGATATTTCATTTCAAGGTGCAAAGGAGGGCAAGAAGAGAAGCACGGAACAAGGCTACTAATAATTTGCATTATGTAGGGCATGGCTGAGTCACCCACCTTCAAAGCAAAAATACAATCACCACAGCGTCTCTCCTCAGTCAGGCCCCTATAGCAGGTACTCCACAAAAGGCAGCAACGAGTAAGAGGTTCTTGGGTCTTGGCCTGCTCCTCTTAAAGTCGGTAGAAATTCTTACATTGATTTCACATCACCTTGACTTGCATTTCTTTAAGTTGGTGCTTCCCTTTCCTTGTTTGGCCCCCATTCTCTAATGGAGATATTTGTCTTGAAGGGAAAAGTAATACAATCCTAAAATGCAACAAGCTTCAAATCCATTGTTCTGTTGCTTCCTGCATTTGTGAATCAAGGGCATTTGATGAGGTTCCTTGTAAAATTAAAAGAGTGGTCATTGAAAGAAATAAAGTATTCTCATAAAATAAAAACCATCTTCCGGTGGGACCGTTAATCTTGTCTGAGAAAAGATAGTAACACTCTAAGAGAACCAATGTAATTTAAAGATCAAAGTTGTTTTTAATATGCTGATGCATAAAGGTCTTTTTCATTTACTTAAATAAAATAATCAATATTAATTGTTCATTTATAGTTCGTAAAAGCTTACTGTAGCCAACACTACATCAGTGACAAGAAATGCTTTCCAAAGCAACTTAATCATGCTGAGTTTCTTTTACAGGCCTGCTGGGGCTGTACAAAAAACTTGGAAAAACATTATGTTCGGAGGTATCCCCTCCTGTAGTGTTTATCTTATGTTTTCTCTACTTTTCCCTCCATTTTTACTGCTAAAGCTATTTGCCTGAGAACTGAGTACAACCTGGATCTTAACCAGTGAAGGAGTGCAGTCAGACGTGAACAAAATTAGCACAGGGAAATTTGCTTCTGCATTAGTACAACTGCTACACCATGAACCTGAGAGGCCAAAGATAATAGTGCTCTAGTATCAGGGAACTTCAGTTACAAAGCCCATAATGTTAATTTCTACTTGATGTGAAGGATTACACCAAATCTTGCCTCTTTAACGCATTCCATTTGTATCCACGATTCACACCGGCAAGTCCGCAATGCAACCATGCTATAAAGAAGAGAACAGTGAGGGAGGATTTCATAGCAGCCTTCAACTACCTGAAGGAGGGTCCCAAAGGGGGTGGAGAGAGGCTGGTCTCAGTGATGACAGGTGACTGAACGAGAAGCAATGGTTTCAAATTCTAGTGATGAAGAGCTAAGCTGGATATTAGAAAAGGTCCTTTCACCAGGAGGGTGGTGAAGCATTCGAATGGGTTATCTAGTGAGGTGATGGAATCTCAGTCCCTAGAATTTTTTAATTCCCAGCTTGACAAAGACTTGGCTGGAATGATTTATTTGGGGTAGCTCCTGCTTTTAGCAAGGGGTTGGACTCTTTGACCTCCAAAGTCTCTTCCAGCCCTAGAAATCTATGATACTTCCTGCTGTTCCACTAGGGTCCAAAATTCAGTGGCTTTGTTCTTGAATGTGTTTATTGCTTGCTGCTCATTCCACTCCTCAACTGAGTTTGAAAGTCAGACTCTCAAGTTTTCATGGATACATTTGTAAACAGCTCATTTACATGAAGAAATGAAAATAGCAAGAATCTCTTCATTGGCAGCCTTAACCATTATTCTGTTGTGATTCATAGTCTTGGCACTAAGAAAGCAAACAAGTAAGCAGGCTCATATACGGCCCTCGTTTTGTAGGGAAACCTCATCAGCTCTTTCAGCTCTGTTTTCTCTCCCAGAAGCCTCTTTCTCAACAGCACCCAAATCTTCTTACTGTAGCACCTACAAAATGTTATCGACTTTGCTGCTCTTTGAAAGAAAGCATACACAGAAGCTTATTAACTGGGGTTTGCAACCTCTCCTTTTCACTCAATCCCCCACTCTGATTTATGGTTTATTAACAAAAGGACATAATTTTCAGTGATACCAACTATAAGGGACAAGGATAGAAATGGCTACAAACTAACAAAGAGCAAACATGTGCTTCTCAGTCTAAACCTCAACAAACACAGCTCTTTTGTTCAAAAAGTGTTTCTCAATACAGGCTTTCTTCCAACATCGCTGGTTAGACCTTTAGAAAGGTCGCAGCATGCAGCATTCAAAGCACTTGTGGTTTTTGATTCCTGAGATAAAGGATGGCGATGGGGTTCTCTCCCCTTCTTTTTATACGTCAGTAAACTGTGAAATATATTGTTTGCCGAGGCTCAGTTTCAGTCTCCTGTTGGAGTATAGACATCACACTATGTTCTCCACTGCTTGTTATCTTGAAGTGTACTTCCACTATTTCATGCATATTGCACCTCATCTAAAGACTGGGCTGATCAGGACTGTGCTTATGTACTGTTGCTCAACACATTTTAAGAACATAATTCTAACTCTTTGTACCTATGCTTTCCATACTTCACATGATTTTCAGGACTAATATGTTATGTGTTTTGATATGATGTCTTACATAAAATCTTTTAGCTACAGATCATGACAGCTAGGTGTTAGGTATGGTATTTTAGGCCTCAGGAACTGCTAACACACAGTTGTGTACAAGCAATGGGGCCTTGATGTCACCATAAGTGTCACATAAGATATATAAGAGTTGATAACCCTGCATACATTACTGCATATACATACAACTACCTAATGTGCATGCCTACTACCCATATGTTAGACATACACACTCTACCAAAAGTGCACAACTGGAAGGACCCATATTTAGCAATCTGTACCTACACTATTGTATTTTACAAAAGACAAAAAGTGCCTGGACTGTCACAAGCCACTCTATCATCTCCTTTTAAATGCAGTGAGTCATCCTGGAGTTGTGAACATGCTCCTATAAATAGTGAACTTTTCAAACCATCTCTAATTTACCTGGAAAGTCAGATGGAATTCAAAAGCAAGAGCCGACCAAGCAAATGGTGTCACAAATCCCCTCCTGATTTTTGAAAAGTGGCTTATGAATATGAATTTGCATAACTCAAAGATGCTTTATGCAAAACATGTCATATAACCTATTATTCAAGAGTCTGTGATCCCCTGAAAGTATATACTCTATTTCTATGCATGTAGCTTTCTTGTGCATGAAGTTAGAAATATTAAGTGGGAAAGTGTTGTACTAGTCCAGGTATTCTAGTGAAAGCCATTAATGATACTTCAGGAATTTTTTGGCTGTGTGATCAAATCAAAGACCTGGGAATGATTTTGTCTTAAGCCCAAACTGCATTTGGTCCTATAAAAACATGTGACCATGACACCTGATGGTGGAATCCATCCTGAAACTGGTATTTTTCCATGGGGATGGGGAGTGCTAAACAAAGGTTTCCTACCCTGCAAAAAAAATCTATTTAAGGAATGGAAAGCAATTAGTCTTTTTTCTTCATTTGGCTTTGAAATTGCATCTTCATCATAAGATGATAAACATGAAGAGACCTGGAAACAATGAACTGTTATTATAGCAAAAGGGTGAAGGCAAAGCCACTGGACTCAGGTCTGAAAAAAGAAGAACTCTGGCCTGAGATAAGAACACTGGTTTAGGGTAGGAATGTTCATGTCACACCTTTCTTATATTAGAATTAGCTGGTGTGTTTTGTTTATTTTGGCTTAGTAACTTACACTGTATGTTTTGAATGTGCAAACTCTTAAATCCTACTTTTTATACTTAATAAAGCACTTTTGTTTATTGCTCCCTCCAGGTACATAATTGCTACCTGGGGGGAGCAGTCACTCTGCATAGCTCTCCTTTATTGATCAAAGGAACAAACTCACAAGTTGTCTCTGTGTATAACTTTTACACAGAGTAAGATGACTCATTTGAGGTTTTGGTCCCTCTTGGCGGTTGCATTCCTGGGTGCTGCCAACAGCCCAAAGCCAAGCTCTAGAACTGAGCTAGTTCAGTGTCTGTGTTGCTCTGCTGCAGAGTGGTTACCCCCCTGTGCCTTGGCTTCAGGAGACCGACGTTTCTGGCCCAGAAGAACAGGGTGGGGGTAGGCAGGAAAGCAAGCTCAGTGACTTAGTCACCTCACCAGATGATGATCCCCAGGAGATATCTCTGATCTAACCCCTCACAAATGGGCTCTAACCTCATTTGTTGCACGTAAATAAGAATTATTAACCAAGGCGTTAATCTGTTGTTGCTGTTGTCTGTGAATCTTCCAATGAAATGAACAGACCATTAGACACATGGTAAAAGTCAGAAACACAGCCTATGTGAATGTATCTGGAACATTTGGAACCTTTCAGCATATTCATTCATTTGCCAATGATTTCACTGTACAGCAGGAGACAGCTCTTCAGCATCAGATTCTTAAATGGAAATAATTGCATTCTACTGGCAAATATTCCCCCATTGTGTCAGTTGGATGCACTATTTTTCCCCTTCTGAGAAGCTATTGTGGTGCTGGTACAGAATGGGTGCCATCTGTAGCACTACTCCAAAGATAATTGTGTTTTAGCTAGGGGTAAAGTGAGCTGTCTTTTCTGTGGAGTTGAGCAAAAGGGCAGAATGTCCTCAAGCATCCAATTTTTGTTTCTTGAAATTTGCGCTGTTGGAATAAAAATGATTTTGCTCATATTCTTTACAATAAAATACTTCACATGTAAATTGTCCATTATCACACAGATACTTGAAATATTCATATTGGAGCTGTCTTCAACTGAACTGTGCTTGGGTGTGAAGTTTCAGGTAGTCCATGAACCAAAGTCTATGCTCACAACATTTTGGTCAACCTGTCAAAATAACTTCTCTCCCCCAGGCAGCCTTCTTTTGCTTGCATGAGTCAGTTTGGTCAGAGATATTGTTCTGTTAACAGAATATATTTACATTCTCTTATATTTGATTTTGATTCACCATTGCAGTGACATAAACAGTTGGCAGAGACAGTCCTTCCAGGTCCTAGACACGCTAACAGCTATCAGCTTTCTCCCATGTTTCTGCCTTCAGTTGAACTATGGCATTGACAGTTTCATGGTCTCTTGGGAAACAGAGATGCTTATATAACTCAGCAGTGTATCATGTATGGATATGATTTGTCACAAAATATTTCTTATATACTTACTCACTGAAGCATTTCCAGCAGATCTAGAGAAGTTATTATTCTCCTCTATTCAGCGCTGGTAAGGCCACAATTGCAATACTGCATCCAGTTCTGGGGCCCCCAGTGTAGAAAGGATATGGATGCACTGGAGACGGTCCAGCAAAGGTCAGTGAAAATGCTTAGGGGCTGGAGTACATGACCTGCAAGAAAAGGCTGAGGGATTTGGGCTTATTTAGTGTGCAGAAGAGAAGAGTGAGGGGCAATTTGATAGAAGCCTTCAACTTCCTGAAGGGGTGCTCTAAGGAGGATGCAGAGAGGCTGTTCTCAGTAGTGAGGGATGGCAGAACAAGGAGCAATGGTCTCAAGTTACAGAACAGTAGGTGTAGATTGGCTATTAGGAAAAACTATTTCACCAGAAGGGTGCTGAAGCACTGGAATGCCATCCCTAGAGGTTTTTAAGTCCCGGCTTGACAAAGTTGGTTGATCTAACTTCAGGCAAGGGGCTGTAAGGGACCTCAATAGGTCATCTACTCCAGTCAGGGAACTGAAGCAATACTATGAGATTCATGTGAGCATTCCTGCAATAGTAAACAAGAGTTTGCCTAGCAACCATTTCTTGAAGAATTTTGAAGTTCAAATTTATTCATATTATTATGCATCAGAAATGAGAATAATGAATACACCCATAGAAATTATAATCTATTCAGGCACATTTGTGTAGAGTGAATAATATACACAGCTCTGATGGTTGTGTGTTTACAAAGTAGAGATGTAGATCAGAACACAAAAATATATCTCTTGTTTCTCACACAGTTGGCCATGCAAACTGAGTGATTGCATGACAAATGAATATTTATAAATCTATTTACTCAGCTGCATGGATGAACCAATTTACACATGCTCATTTTTACCTGACTTTTTTCTGTCTCCTAGTACTCACTAATTCACACACACACATATCCAACTAGGCCTATCAGTCTACCTACCTATGTACCCCTCCTCAATCTAATACCTAAGTGCCTTTCCTTCAGTAATGAATTTAGTTTTATAACACCCCTTTTAAAGTTGGGAACTAAAATCCCTATGGCTACAGATCAGGAACTAATGCAGGGATTACGTTATGTGACGATCTCCAGATCACACAGAAAGCATGTAACAGATCCAGAAACAAGCTTCTATAAAACATGGTGTCACTGGTTCGCTGTAGGTACATTTCACAAATTCCCTTAAATATCTCATATGAATTTTGAGAGAAGGAGAGACATGAGTGAGCCTCATGATATTACAGATGACAGGCCTCCAGGAGGAGAATCAACTGCCCAATGTGACCTTACAGGTTCTGTCCATGAGAAATAATCAGTCAGTTTAATTCAAATCTGCTTGCTCTTGAGAGGTGCCATAGGCAGGAGAGCAGCACTTGATGGCCAACAGCGTGAAAAGACATGACACATTTAACACTGGTATGCTTCCTTATCTGAAAGGAGACCATCCACCAGCTCATTGTGTGCAATAGTCTGAATTTGTTGTAAGCACCGGGGTTTGATTCTGGGGCAAAAAACATCAATAACACACTCGTACTGATTTCGGTAGTGATGGCTCTAGCTCAGTGATAGGGAACAAGGGCTTGTAATACACACAAATGAAATCCAACAGGACAGCCAGGACACACAAGAGATTAAATTGCAGCCTACTCTTTTTTGACCTGATGCAGCAAAGCTTGTGATACAGCCTTGCCATGCCTGTTGGAGATAAATAAAATCATTCTTTTGGGGGTAATGTAACTGTGATAGTTGCATCTATATATGCTACAATTTCATAATTTTCTTGTTTGCAATGAACTGGAGTATTGGAAAGTGCTAAGTGCTGAGAAGGAGACCACAGCTAAGAAGGCTGAAATTACAGACAATACATTAGCCACATCGTTGTAACTGAATTGTAACTGAGGGCATCAAAGTTTCCTTGTTAATGCATAAAATCATTCACAGCAAAAAGACTTCCTAACTTTGTAGCTATCTTTTTACCTTGGACATTTAGACTTTGTGGACTAAAGGCCTGTACTGAAGAATAGTCTATATTTTTTACAGAAATATGCTTTTTAAACTCTTATTTTTTTGAAAAATGTTTAAGTTTGCATTTAGAAAGATATTTTACAATTTCAGTTGTCTGCCACCTGTAGCTAGCAAGGGAGAGTTGAAAGGCTCTTTAATAAAGATGTTCTCTGTTTAGGAAAGTGTAAAGCTTTTTGTCATGACATGGCTGTTGAAATTCCAGTAACAGTAATTCAGTCATCTTGTTTTTTGATCGGTCTTGCCCAATTCATGATGTAGTGCTGTCTAAGGGGATGCCTTTGCCCCAGTGGGAGACTAACACTGCCATGGTTGATATTGCAGAGTTTGATTTAGTGTATCTGGTAGGTATGTAGTGAATTGATCTCACAAGGAACCCTCTTTGGCACCAGTGCTCCTGCCTCTCACTGGCAGTAGGAGAAGTTGATGGGAGCTTGAATTAAGGTGTGTTGACTCCAGGCAATTACTGTAGTTGAAGTTGCATCTCTTAATATGACCTTCCCCTTTAGTGTAGGCCAAAAGATGCGTTGTCCTGGCAGCAAGAGCACCTGAGTCATAAAACCTCTCTTACCTTCAGACAGTAAGTTCCCTATTGAGCAGATGCTCTTTTGGCTCAAATTTACCTTTGTATGTATCTGCATTGAACACATGGGTTGATACAGCATAAGATGGTATTCAGGAAAGACAGATAGGAATAAAAGAGATCGATATACAAGCTGTTAGAGTGATGGCAGACTGAATGTTTTATAAATGTTTCAGTTGCTTCTAGTACAGAACAAATTAGACAAACACAGATGCTGAACTGGTTTTGTGATAAAAATATATATCTAGGATTGTTTTTGGTATAAGAAAACAATAACTAAGAAAAATTACTCACCTACTGAACAAAGTAGGAAAAACATTGAGAATTTGAGCGATGAAATTTAAACTTGTGAAAAAGAAAAAAACTATTTTTTTACTATTTTTCTTTCTAAGGATAAAAATAACAAAGCCATAGTTTGCCCCATCTTCAGCATTTTCCACAAACAGCTTACAGACATGACAAAACAATCAGATCGGCCTTAGTGCGTTTGTGAATATGGCTTTCTAACTACTGATTAGTCTTTGAGGCACATTATGCATGTAAAATAAGTTCCCCTCATAGCACAATTCTTTTATTCTTCATCTTCTTTTTCCTTCCTGTTTGCAGTTCATAATATTTGTGCAAATGAGTGATTGTTGTAGAAACTGTTGTAGTATCACAAGAGAAAATCACTGTAATTTTATTGTTTGCAGTTGAAGATGGATCTCATTAAAATGAATGGTGATAGGAAGTCATTAGTTCTAAAAGACTATACACAATGGCTTAGTGGTTAAAGAAAATTTAGATTCATAATTACTTTAGATCTATGCTGAGCATGTATATTGAGCTGTATTTTAGAAAAAAAATCTGTATAATGGAAGGTCACATTACAAATTAGATGGGAATAAGTGCCGTACTCTGGTGAGCTTCCTGAAATGTTTAGAATTTTCAGCACTTAACGAGTTTGTTATGTTGATGCAAAAGCTTGATACATTATTCTCCAACATAGGTAGGATGTCAATCCACTTTAATACTTTGAACTGTTCAACTTAAGGCTATTATATAGCTACGGAGACATTCAGTAGGCTAAGTAAACTGCATAGTGATCAATATTGTTGTATTTCTTCTCTACACATTTTGGACACTCCATGTAGCCAAACTTACTGTACAATTTATTTTCAGACATGATTACCTCTCTCTCTCCCCTCCCCTGCCGCACCTTTCTCTTCCTCAATTCGTTCCTGTTACTCATGCTGTGAGAGTAATATATCAGAATCAGGCCTTAAACCTAACTACTTGGTTAAAAATTAACATTAGAAGGAATGTGTGAAGGCAGTGATAGCTTGATATTGATGATGTGCATAATGGAGAGATTGCACATTTTAAATAAATTTGGATTTGCTTTGGTGGGATATGCATCCTGAATAATAGACATGTGCTTCCTAGGTTGCTCTTGCCCAATTAAATCCCTTCCCTCAGTAAATGGTATTGCTTCTCAGCTTCATATCATTACACAGCATTTTTGGTAACTGTATCTGAGTGGTTATAATTGAGAAGCCTGGTTAAATCAGGGGCAAGAAACCTTTCCAAGGTGGAGTGCTGAAATGTAACCTTTTGACTTCTGTGTATGGTCTGAGTGCAGGTGATACTTTTGAAAGTGATGAATAGCCCTACTTACAACAGCTTCGTTAATAAAGATGCAGAGCTTTACAATTTAGTGCAGGGGTTGGGCACAATGTAGCACTGATTTTTACAAACCCTTGGCTTTACAAAGAGTCAGGCTCTGCTTACCTTCAAACACCTTAGCTTTAAAATCATTGAAAAGGAGAGGGGTACTTCTCACTTGCTTCATGGGTTTTGATGGGGCGGGTCATCATGTCATTTTTTTAAATGAAATACCTTGTAATCATATGTAGCCTTTCATACAATGTGCTTATTTTAAAGATGGAAAAAATTAGCAGGACCTCAGGTCCAAATCAGCAAGATTTAAAGAGCACTCCCTTCTTCTGAGAGTGTCTCCCCTTAAACGGATAGATTCATAGGGCTGGTAGAGATCTCAGGAAGTCATTGACTCCAGGCCCCCTGCCTAAAGTAGGATCAACCCTCTCTAAATCATCCCAGCCAGCACTTAAAAACCTCTGTGGAGATTCCACCACCTCTCTAGGTAACACACTCCAGTGTTTCAACATCCTCCCGGTGAAATAGTTTTTCCTAATACCCAACAGCTTCCCCTCTGTAACTTGAGGTCATTGGCAGAAGAATACGAAAGAGCCCAGTTTTCCAGCCTGCTGGGATGGGGAGCTGGAAAGCAGCTGGAGTGTGGAGAAGGTTGCTTGGCATCTCCATTGTGCTGGGCATTGCTGTGGGTGCAGGAGGCACATGCAGCCTCCTCACCCACCGCTACCTGAACAAGCGCCAGGGAGACTAGAGTACAAGAAGTGCTTGCAGGGGAGACTCTCCCTGAGGTGAGTGGAGCAGCCGTGCTGGAGGATACACCGAGCCAAGGAGAGTGGGATGCTAGTAGGTGCAACAGAGACCGTGTTGGTGTAACCCCACTCACCCTTTGCAAGGCTGAAAGAATCTGCTGGGGGCAGCAGGTCTAGTTTTTTTTCCAAGTTACAGCCCCTACCCAAAAAAAGCCACAGCCCGCAGTGCCCCTTCTGCCCACACTGTTGGGGAGCCCCAGTGATGGTGAGCTGCAGCCAGACTGCTTACTGGGGCTTCTCACTGGCCATGGCCTGAGGATTGGGGTGAGTCCAGGCTGCTCACCTGGTGCATCTCGGGCCAGGCTTGGGGAGGACAGAACTCAGGCCAGAGGTGAGCTCTGGCGGGAGGGAAGAAGGGCCAGGGCCAGGGCGGTGCAGTATGGACTCGGTACCTGTGTCTGCAGCACCTCATTGCTGTCCTGGACATCCCAGTAGAGCTGCTCTATGTGGCGCAGCAGCCTCAGTACCTGCTCCAGCTGACTTTGATAGGAGTCCACTTCCACCTTTCCCTGCAGAACTGGCACTCACTGCCCAGCTACAAGAGCAGCATGGAGGCCGTGCCACAGCTCTAGCTCCCTCAGTGGCTAGAGCCAGGAAGCAAAGTTGTGTCAGCCCCCCAGCCTGGCACACACACATGGCCCTGACCCTCTCCTTCCACTCTACTGGCACCCCTGAGTGAAAGTTTCCAGTGGGAACGAGGGGCTGTGACACTGCACCAAGACAGGAAGCCAAGAGATGAGGGGTGGTGAGTGACCTGGAAACAGTCCCAGGGAGCCAGGAGGGAGCCCTACCTGATGCTCCCCTGGGGGCTGGGAGGGAGACATGAACTGGGGTGGGCAGAAGGTCATTCTAGGGTGGGGCTCTGAAGCCAGAAGCCTGCAGCCCTTCTGGCTACCTTTGGAGCCCCACTCCGGAGCAACATTTCAACCTCCCCAGCTCAGCCAACCCCCACAATCTCTGGTGAAGTGGGAGGCATGGGCCCTGCATCCTTCTTCCCACCCAGGGCCTCTGAGGCCCATGTGGAGCCCCCTCTCCCTCCCCAGAGTACCACCCCCCCGAGTCTGCATGCCAGTAAAAATCAGCTTGCATGCTGCTCTTGGCACACATGCCAGGGGTTGTTGATCCCTGATCTAGCCCCTTATCTCGGGGGTAAACTGCAGTCTCAGGCCAGAGCTGTCCCACCTCTGCTTGCTTTCCCCCAGCCCTGCTCTGTGTTAGGAATTCCCTGTATGTTCTCTGACAGCTAAATCCCTCCTGCTCCACAGCTGGAGCAAGAATCTTTTCTCCTCCTCCCAAGAAGTCCTTTATTTATAAAACCCCATCTGGGCCGTAATTAGCTGCAGCCCGAATTAGCAGCTAATTGCCCCAGCTGCTGGTTCTTTCAGCCACCGCTCTTCCCCAGGGCTGAGTTTAACCCTTTTTCCTCCTGGCACAAGGTAACCACTCTGTCACAGAACCACTCGTTAGAGAAGGACGTGGATGCACTGGAGAGAGCTCAGCAGGGGGCAACCAAAATGATTAGGGGGCTGGAGCACATGAACAATGAGGAGAGGCCAAGGGATTAGGGCTTGTTTAGTCTGCGGAAGAGAAGAATGAGGGAGGATTTGATAGCAGCCTTTAGCTACCTGAAAGGAGATTCCAGAGAGGATGGAGAGAGGCCATTCTCAGTCGTGACAGGTGATAGAATGGAGTGCAAAGGTCTCAAGTTGCAGTGGGACAGGCATACGTTGAATATTAGAAAAAACTATTTCACTAGGAGCGTGGTGAACCTCTGCAATGGGTTTTCTAGAGAGATGGTAGAATCTCCATCCCTAGAGATTTTAAGATCTGGATTGACAATATCCTGGCAGGGATGATTTAGTTCAGGTTGGTCCTGTTTTGGGAAGGAGGCTGGACTCGAAGACCTCCTTACATTTCTTCCAGCCCTCTGATTCCATGCTGTTCTTTGATATTTTCTGATTAACTTTTTCACTCATTTTTAAACTCATGAGATTAGGGAGTCAGAGTGATAATCATGTTAATCTTTAGCTTCACAAATAACAAGTAGTCCTGAAGCACCCTAAAGACTAGCACATTTATTTGTAAGTAATGTGTTTTCATGGATAAGGCCCACTTCCTCGGATTTGGAGTAGACAATTAGGATCCAGGGTTTATATATCGGAGAGAGTCGGTGGGGAAGGACAGGAAAAACAGAGGCGTTGCCTGTCACTAATAGTACCAATATAAGAAGCAAATTAAGTTAAAAGAGATGTGTGCCATACCTGCAAATATCAAAGCTGAAGAAATTGTCCCTGTAATGCCGAAAGTAACTGAGTTCCCTGTTAAGGCCTGATTTAAATGTGTCAAATATGCAAATGAATTCCAGTTTCAGAGATCTCTCTGTAGTCTTTTGATAGAAGAATTGCTACTTTTAAATCCTTTATTAACAGTCCAAAGAGGTTAAAGTGTTCCCCAACAAGTTTATGTGTATTCTAATTCTTGACATCAGATTTATGTCTATTCGTATTTTGGCACAGAGACTTCCAGTTAGTCCAATGAAAAGGGCAGAGGGGAATGACTGACACATGATAGAATGTATCACATTAGTGCATGTGCAGATGTATGAGCCTCTGATGTGTGGCTGAGGTCTTGTGATGGTGTCACTAGTATAGATATGTGGACAAAGCTGGCAATGGGGTTTGTTGCAGGGATAGATCACTGGGTTAATGTTTCTGTGGTATGGTGTGTGGCTGCTGGTGAGTACTTTTTTTTGAGGTTCAGTGGCTGTCTGTCGGAGAGGACAAGCCTGTCACCCAGAGCTTGTGAGAGTGGCTATGTCTACACATGCACGCTACATCGAAATAGCTTATTTCGATGTAGCGACATCAAAATAGTCTATTTCGATGAATAACGTCTACACGTCCTCCAGGGCTGGCAACGTCGACGTTCAACTTCGACGTTGGGCAGCACCACATCGAAATAGGCGCTGTGAGGAAATGTCTACACGCCAAAGTAGCACACATCGAAATAAGGGTGCCAGGAACAGCTGCAGACAGGGTCACAGGGCGGACTCAACAGCAAGCCACTCCCTTAAAGGGCCCCTCCCAGACACAGTTGCACTAAACAACACAAGATCCACAGAGCCGACAACTGCTTGCAGACCCTGTGCATGCAGCATGGATCTCCAGCTGCCGCAGCAGCAGCGAGAAGCCCTGGGCTAAGGGCTGCTGCACACGGTGACCATAGAGGCCCACAGGGGCTGGAGAGAGAGCGTCTCTCAACCCCTCAGCTGATGGCCACCATGGCGGACCCCGCTATTTCGATGTTGTGGGACGCGGATCGTCTACACGTGCCCTACTTCGACGTTCAACTTCGAAGTAGGGTGCTATTCCCATCCCCTCATGGGGTTAGCAACTTCGACGTCTCGCCGCCTAACATCGATTTCAACTTCGAAATAGCGCCCAACACGTGTAGCTGTGACGGGCGCTATTTTGAAGTTGGCACCGCTACTTCGAAGTAGCGTGCACGTGTCGACGTGGTCAGAGAGTGACAATGTTCCAGTATAGGTCATAGATTGTCAAAGATGCCTTTTGTTAGTCTTGAAAGTGCTGCATGACTGCTTTTTTGCACTGGAAGGGTTTAAGCTGAGGGCTATAGGTGATGACAAGTGGTCTGTTATTTTCCTTGTTAGGCCTATCCTGAAGTACCTGATTGCTGGGGACTTGTCTGGCTCTGTCAATCTGTTTCTTTACTTTCCCCAGTGGGTAATTAAGTTTTATGAATGTTAGATAAATATCTTGTAGATTTTTTTTCTCTCTGTCAATGGCATTGGAGCAGATACAATTGTATCTTAGGGACTGGGTATAAACAATGGGTCATGTGATGCATCTTGGATGGAAGCTCTAGGTATGTAGGTTAAGAATATTAATCAGTGGGTTTCCGGTAGTGAGTGATATTAATGTGACCATTGATTTGATTTGAACTGTTGTACTGTATGGATCTCTTGTGTGGAATGATCAAGGTCGAGATTGATGGTGGGGTGGAAAATGCTGAAATCCCTGTGGAATTACCCAAGGGTTTCCTTAGCACAGTCCATATGATGAAGATGTCATTCATGTAGCATAAGTAGAGGGAAGATGCTAGGGGATGGGAACTGAGCAAATGTTGTTCAAGGTCAGCTATAAAAATGTTGGCATATTGTGGAGCCATACGAGTCCTCATAGCAGTACCAATGTCCTGGGGGTATATATTTTCCCCACATCCAAATAGTTGTGGGCGAGGAAAACATCCCATGGCTCAGACACCAGATGTGCTGTGGCATCATTGGGGATGGTGTTCCTGAAAGCTCATAGTCCATCCTCATGTGGAATATTGGTATAGAGAGTTTCTACATCCATGGTGGTGAGGATGGTGTTTTCAGGAAGATTATGGATGTCCTGTATTTTTCTGTGGAAGTCAGTGATGCCTCAGAGATGGCTAGGTGTGCTGGTAGTATAGGGCATGGGAGCAAGAAGTGGGATATGAGGGGGTGAAAAATTTCTAAAGGGGGACACAGCACATTTGGCCTCCCCCCTCTTTTCTGCCCCCACCCCATGTGGCTGCATCATTTCTGGGAAACCAGGAGCATGCAAAGCCAGCTCCTCTGCCCATTAAACCACACATAGTCTTCCTTCTGTCCTTGTATAACAAAGATCTGTAAAGTGAAATGGTGGGGTGGGGTGGGGCGGGGGGAGTTGGAGAAGGAAATAAGTAAGCGAGGGAGAGAAAAACAAACAAAATATCCCCTGGATCAGGGCTGGAGGAGGGGTGTGCTGCTCTGTGTCTCTCCCTTTCTGTCTGCTACAGTGTTTATGAATCCAGAGCCAGGAGGCTGTTTTCTGCAAAGCCCTCCTGTATGTCTGAGGTTTCTGCTTTCTTCCTCAGAGACTTAGCAAAGACCAAGGTGCTCTGGCAGTCCTCTCCTGCCATCAGGAGGGAACAGTGGGAGTGGGGGTAGAGAGAGTAATGGCAGCCAGCGATCCCCACAGCTTCCCAGCAGTCAGGCTTGCACCAAACAAACAGCTTTGCTTGCAAAAGCGGAGCCCCTGGGCTTCCTAAAGGGGAAGGGGCAGGGGCCAGAGATTACACTGCAAAGCAGCAAGAGCTCTGTATCCACTCACACATCTTCCCAGCAGAGCCACTTTCCCTTTCTGCAGCATGGCACAGCTTCCTTTTCTTTTATCATTAGTTTTTTTTTATTCTGCAACTCAGTTTGTTTTTGCAGAATGTGCCCATGGTACTTGCTAATTTGCAATGTTCTCTGGGCTGTTCTCAAGTGGTAAATCTGGGAGTCAAGTCTGCTTAGCAAATCTGGAGGATAGAATTAGAACTTTTTTGGGGCCCCATTCCCAGGGGTGCTGGAACAATATTAGAGCTCAGGTGCTGAGAACTTTTGAACCAAACTGAAAACCCTGTACATAATGGAAATCATTTCCAGCTGCAGCAGTTGCTGCACCCTTATTCCAGCACCTAAGCCAATCCTAGGTTTTTACTCTTTATACTGGCACCAAGCCAATTGCCTTCAAGTGTGGGTCCCCGTGAAAAAAGGTTATGCACCTCGTAATGATCAAAACCTAGAACTCCAGTACGTCCAAAATGCTGCATCAACACAAATCAATTACAAAGGGGAACAATCTAAATTAAGACCCTGACTATCATGAATTAAATTTAGCTTGTCTTTGCTAGCTCTCCTGATTTTTACTGCAGGTCTCATGATATTCGACATTTCTCGTAAAGACCCAGCTGCTGGAGTCATGTGATTTCATGAGAGTCTCAACTTTTTTTTCTAAGTACATTTCTAGATCTCACACTCATAGAGAAAAACCCTGAAAATGTGAACTAAGTGCATGCTACAAGCTGGGAAGCCAGAGAACCATTTTTTCAAAATCCTTTTATTAGTCTCAGAAGGGTAGCCATATTAATCTGTATCTGCAAAAACCAATGAGGAGTGCCATGGCACCTTAAATCAGGGGTGCTGAAAGTGGAGGGCACATGAAATTTCTTAAGGATGCACAGCATGATTAGTCTCCCAGCTCCATGGCCTCCATTGCCTCCTCTGCAGCCTTGCTGCCTCATTCCCCACCACCATCACTGAGGAAGCCTGGCACATCACTTCTAGGAGACCACTGCTTGTTCTGAACAGGTTGGGAGGACCCTGCTAGTTGCAGAGATGAAAAATGGGGCTCAATGTAATAGTTTTCTCACCCCTAACATGGAGTTTGAGAAGGGAGTCAACATAGAAGTGTAGTCCTGCTGTAAGGGTGCCAACAACTCCTGAAATTATGGGACTTTCAGGGTTTCCAGGTTTGTGAATCTTGGGTAGCAGAAAGAATAATCCTAGCTGGGGCTCTCTGGGCATGTCTGTGTTGATTTGATCCCATGCTAAAGCACAGACTTAAAGACCTCTACGGAACGAGATTCTACCAGTACACAAGGTAACCCATTTCAGAGCTTCACCTCTCACCTAGAAAAACTGCTTTTCCTATCATACAACCTAAATCTCATCCACCACAACTTAAGACCATTGTTCCTTTTTCTGTGATCCATCACCACTGAGAGTAGCCTCTCTCCATTCTCTTTAGAATCCCACTTCAGCTAGCTGAAGACTTATAGACTCCCACCCTCCCACGCTTTTCTCTTTGTGGCCTAAATAAGCCCAATCCCCCAGCCTTTCCCCATAAGTCAGGTGCTCCAGCCCCTAAATCATTTTGGTTGCCCTCCACTGGACTCTTTCCAGTGCATCCACACCCCATTCTGTAATAAGAGTTCCAGAACTGGATGCAATACTCAAGATGTTGCCTCACCAATGCCAAATAAAGGGGAATAATCATTTCCCTAGCTCTGTTGGCAGTGTTCCTGCTAATGCCATTAGAGTTCTTGGCTACAAGGGCACACTGTTGGCTCATATCCAGTTTCTCATCAACTGTAATTCCCAGGCCATTTTCTGCAGAACTGCTACTTAGCCAGTCAGTTCCCAGCCTGTAGAAGTGCTTGGGAGTCCTTTGTTTTAAGTGCAAGACTCAGCACTTGCCCTTGTAGAACCTCATCAGATTTCTTTTGGCCCAATCCTCCAATTTGTCTAGACCTCCATGGACCTTATCCCTACCCTCCAGTGTATCTACCCTTCCACCTAGTTCAGTGTCATCCACAAATTTGCTGATCCATACCCTCATACAGGTTATTAATAATTATGTTGAAATACACTAGCCCCAGAACCAACCATTGTGGTACTCTGTTTGATACTGGCCACCAACCAGACATAGAACTATTGATCACAACTCACTGAGCCAGATGATCTAGCCAGCTTTCTATTCACCTTGGAGTCCATTTATACAATCCATACTTCTTTGACTTTCTGGCAAGGTTACTGTGGGAGAACATAGAAAAAGCTTTGCTAAAGTCAAGTTATATTATATTCACCACCTTCCTCTTATCCACAGAGACAGTTACCTCATCATAGAAGCTAATCAGATTCTTCAGGCTATTGACTATTCCTGATCACTTTCTTATGCATAATGGATACCTTTGGATCATTCAGTTGGACCTAGACCAAGTTCTGTTTGGGATCATCTTTGATAAAGGTCATCTCTGTCTAACTTACTCCCAAAAACAGACGTGGAAGTGAAAGCAATCTACTCCTTAAGTAAATGGAGTTTGACATAGAAAATCTGTTAATGATGGATACCCTAAGAGGTGACTTTGTCCAATCTACATACTCCTCTGCACCTGTGGGCTTTCCCCAACCCTTAGTTTAAAAATTGCTTTATGATAAACTGCTTTTTAATTTTATGTGCCAACCATCTTGTTCCATTTTTAATCAGGTGATGTCCATCCTTCCTGCATAGGCTCCCCCTTCCCAAAAAGTTTCCTCAGTACCTAATAAATCTAAAGGCCTCCTCCCTAGACCATTATCTCATTGAAACCCTTTAGTTCTGCCTGTCTAGCAGGCCTGCTTGTGGAACTGGAAGCATTTCAGAGAATGCTGCCATGGCAGTCCTGGTCTTCAACCAATTACCTAACAGCCTTAGATTGGCCTCCAGAACCTCTCTCTTATCCCTCCCTGTCATTGGTCCTTACATGCACCATGCCAACCAGCAGCTCCCCAGCACTAGTCTATCTATATGTCTTCTAGATGTGGATCTTATAGAGATATACAACCTTCACACCAAGCATGCAAGACCGCACATGGTTCTCCCAGTCATCACAAATCCAGCTATGTTTCTAATAACTGAATCCCCCATTACCACCACCTGCTTCTTTCTAAATACTCAAGTTCTTTTCCCTGGAAAGGTATCCTCAGTGTGAAAAGATACCATAACATCATCTAGAAAGGGGGTCTGAACTATAAACTCATTTCCCTCTGTTTCGGTTGGATGTTCTTCTTCACTAGACTTTCATTCTCTTCAACAGCACATGGGCTATCACACAGGGGTTGGACCATTATACCTTGTCCCTGAAAGTCTGATGAATGGATCTTTGCCCATAAAATCTTATTCTGCAATATATCTCTTAGTTTATAAGGTGCCACAGGACTTCTTCTTGTTTTTGTGGATACAAACTAACATGGCTACCCCTGTGATACTTGTCCCTAAAAGTCTCACCCATATAACTCTGTACCTTCCTTAGCTTCTCTAGTTCAGCTACACTGGTCCCCAGACTCCATACACAATCTCTGATGGTCAGCAGCTCCTTGCATTGAATGTACATATATGACACCTGGCCATAGGGCAAGTAATCATACATGCTACCTTGGCTGCAATAAACTGGATAGACTCCACTCTGTTACTGGGCTTCTGCCAACATTCTCTTTTTTACTCCTAGAGTTTTTACTGTCTTGATGGGATTTAAGAAAAAAAAATCAGACGGTTTGAATTTGAAGTTTAAAGACGGTTAAGCGTCTTGTGCCCCTGTCACACACTCCCTCTAAACACCCTGGAAAAATCTGTCTGTTAGCTGCAGTTCACTAGCTCCTTTGATTGCTTACAAATGGGCTTTTTAAACCCTTGGCTTTCCTAAGTAGCCCTGTGTTGAAAGCACTGAAAGATGCTAAAGGGATTCAGGATTAAAGCCTCCCTAACAAACTCTCAGCCCTGCCTTGCAGGCTGCTAGTGTCAGCATGCCATCCTCCAAACAAGCAGGGTCAGCACACACTCACACAAACAAACAGACCACATGATATTGTTCAGTCAGACAGCAAGCACACGGCACACACACAGACTACAAACAACAGCTAAGTCCAAGGGTCACATAACTGCTCTTCCTTTACTTGGAGAACTCCCTTGTAAAACATTCCTGTTAGCTGCTCCTGTTCACTAGTGATTAAAATAATCATTCATATATGAACTGTATTTTCGTGATTATGCAACACATGCTTTATTTAAACCCAGTTTAAATCTTTCTCCTTTTGGAGTTAAAATATTAAAGTTTCTTGTTCTCATTTAATAACCCTTCTTTGATGAAAAGTGTTAATTTTACTCTCAGTCCTGATGTTTGGATCACAACAATTTATCCTGCTTTTAAGGACAGACAAAAGATTGAGGAGAGATGGGCTAAAAAGATGGGTAAAAATGGCTTCTGTTAATGCTTTTAGAACACTAAACTGCTGTTTAGTTATGAGTGAATGCTGGCAATTTGTCTATGACACCTGCTGCTCTTATCTTGGTTCACATTGTCAAATTTCATTTCTAAATTTTCTTGTTAGGCCATTTTTTTGAAAAAAATTATTTTTTTCTGACTAGCTTTCTTGTACCCATTCAAAACATTTAGCTGTTTAGTTATTGAACACAATTTGTCAGGCAAAAGTCAACATGGTTTCTGTAAAGGGAAATCATGCCTTACTAATCTATTGGAGTTCTTTGAAAGGGTCAAAAAACACATGGACAAGGGGGATCGAGTAAATATAGTGTACTTACCATAGTGTGCTCCAGAAAGTCTTTGACAAGGTCCCTCATCAAAGGCTGTTACGTAAATCAAATTGTCATGGGATAAGAGGGAGTATCCTTTCATGGACTGAGAGCTAGTTAAAGGACTGAAACAAAGGGTAAGAATAAATGATAAATTTTCAGAATGGAGAGGGGTGACTAATGGTGCTCCCCAACGGTCAGTCCTAGGACAAATCTTATTCAATTTATTCATAAATGATCTGGAGAAAGGGGTAAAATGTGAGGTGGCAAAGTTTGCAAATGATAATAAACTGCTCAGGAAAGTTGAGACCAAAGCAGACTGTGAAGAACTTCAGAAAGATCTCACAAAACTAAGTGACTGGGCAACAAAATGGCAAATGAAATTTAATGTGGATAAATATAAAGTAAACCACACTGAAAAAAAAAACCAACCCCAACTATACATACAATATGATGGGGAGAAAGAGGGGGTCTAATTTAGCTACAGCTAATCAGAAGAAAGATCTTGGAGTGATCATGGATAGTATGCTGAAAACATCCATTCAGTGTGCAGCAGCAGTCAAAAAAGCAAACAGGATGTTAGGAATCATTAAAAGAGGGATAGAAAATAAGATGGAGAATATCTTATTGCCCTTATATAAAACCATGGCACGTCCACATTTTGAATACTGCATACAGATGTGCTCCCCTTTCTCAAAAAAAGACATATTGGCATTAGAAAATGTTCAGAAGAGGGCAACTAAAATGATTAGGGATTTGGAACAGGTCCCATACGAACAGAAATTAAAGAGACAGGGACGTCTCATCTTAGAAAAGAGGAGATTAAGGGGGGATATGATAGAAGTATATAAAGTCATGAGTGGGGTGGAGAAAGTGAATAAAGAAAAGTAATTTACTTGTTCCCATAATGTAAGAACTAGGGGACACCAAATAAAATTAATTTGCAGGAGGTTTAAAAAAAATAAAAGGAAGTTCTTCATACAGTTTGCAGTCAACCTGTGTTAACTCCTTGCCAGAGGAGGCTATGAAGGCCAGGACTATAACAGGGTTTTAAAGCGAGCTAGATAAATTAATGGAGGTTAGGTCCATTAATGGCTGTTAGCCAGGTTGGGTGAAGAATGGTGTCTCGAGCCTCTGTTTGTCAGAGGCTGGAAATGGATGGCAGGAGAGAGATCGTTTGATCATTAGCTGTTTTGTTCACTTCCTCTGGGGCACATGGGATTGGCTACTGTCAGCAGGCAGGATATTGGGCTGTATGGACCTTCAGTCTAACCCAGTATGGCCATTCTTATGTTCTTATGAAAATAACTTCTCCAAGAGTAATTCTCAGGCAGACAAAAAGTCATAGCTATTGTGGCATGTTATAAAGTTTCATATACTTTCATAGTTGCTACAGGTAAAAGGTTTGGTCAAAAAGCACAACATGATCACCTCAAAAAAAGGCATCATTCCTCTGTACATGTTGGACAACTTTTTGTATGTAGTTAGAATATGGAAATTGTAGGCTATTTTTCTTGTTTATAAGAATGGGTTCATTACCAGAAGTCACTTAATATGTCACAACTAGAATGTGGGTGGTTATACCTAATGTCCACAGAAGGAGTCAGGCCATTCAGGTACCAAGAGGTCATACTCTGAACTAGGCAAGAGGGCAAACCAAGAACCAGGCAAGAGGATGGAAAAAAGAATCAGATTTCCAGTAGATAATGATACAACACCAGTTTGCACACAGCAGTCAAATAGTGAAGTTGAGGACAAACCATGGTCAAAAGCCAGAGTCCCCTTGACTGGGGGGAGTGGGGAAAGGAAAGCAGAGAGGGCAGTTACCCCAGGCAAGGCCACATCAAAGGGACCCAGAGCTCCAGCCACTGCCACAATAGTCGGGGTGGTGCCCGAAGCTCTGGGCCTCTTTGAAATTCTGCAGGGTGCTGTGCTGTCACTCCACATGCAGTGGCAAAAGGGCTCAGGGCTGATTGCCCTAATCTCTGCCCCTTCTGCCTTCAGACCTGCCCTTTCCCCAAGACCCTTGGCAGGTGTTGGCACTGCTGCCTCTGCATCACCTGAGTGGCAGATGTAAAAGTCTATCACAAGCATGGTGTGGCAGCGTATGTTGTTGCTCAAACAATTCCACTTCATGGCCTCCTGGTTTGAGCACTGGTATTAGTCAACCAGTAGGCTGGGAAGGTCTGCCACTCAGGTCCACTTAGGTGGTACTTTCTTCTGAAGCCAGCTTCACAGGGTCCTCCTAAGTGCATCTAGCTTAGGCCTTTTGTGTCGATGCAGAAGCAGCAGTGTCCCAGAACATGATGGGTTCCAGACTTGTAATTCTCACCTAATGGTTCTCAACACCATTATATTATTGATTGCTGGGCACTCTTTCAGTCTGTAGCCTCTGATATTACCCAGAAGAACACTAAATCAGAGACAGTGAAGTAAAAGTACTATCATCCCTTTTTCCCAGACCCTTCTTTCATGTTTTTCTGTTACAAAGACGCAGAGTGCCCAGGAGGTGAGAATCCATAAAAATCACTGTGGCCAGCTTCCTTTTTAGTGAGAGCACCTTCATTTGATATCTTTATGCTGCATGCTCAAGTACGATGCTATACAAAAATGCAGATGTGGATTAATTAAAATGCCTGGCTTTGGCTGGGATGAAGAAAAAAAAAAAGATTGTTGCCTCTGATATTCAAGTTTGCATCCGTACCTTAGTTGTTAGATGTAACTGGGCTGAGGAAGGTTCTGTCAGAAGAAACTACTGGTTTATAAATTGTTTAGATTGTGATTTATTATCTTTCTTTCTCTTGTGGGCCCTTATTTCTATGCTTCATAATGAAGACTAATGTATGCACTTAACAGGTGTCGGAGTAGATGCTTCACAGTTCTCCAGCACATACCAATGATGGCAATAATTCACTACTATTTCAGCTACAACATTAACACAAAAGCACGTGCAAATGTAAAGACAGCCTCAACCTTTCTCCTTATTCTTGGCAGCAAGATGTCAATATATACTTCATGAGAGCAAGGCAATTTTTTTTGGCTGAAACTTTTTGATGAAGAGTTCAACATAATTTAGGGACCCAATCTTCCAAGCACTGTACGAACACATAGTGAGAGATAGTCCTACCACCAAAGAGATTACATTCTGAAGTAACCAGGGAACGGTGAAGGAATACAGAGATAAAGTGTCTTGCTCAAAAGTCTCAGAGTTGGTCAGTGGCAGATATGGGATTAGTGCTCAGCACTTTTGAACACTAGTCCAGAGCCCTGTGCATTAGTTCACACTGCCTCCTTGAGGTATTTTTCTGGCATTTTTCCCTCAAGAAACCAATCTGCTGTTTACTCTGTCTAACTTTGGTTCTTATACTTATTCTGAAATTTTATCTCCTTTTATCACTGAGCTGCCCTGGCTCTCTGAAGTGCCTGACAGTTGGTAGCTGATCATGCTGAGCTTTGGAAAAAGATGGTTTTGATCTGCAATACTCTTGTTCCTTGATGTTTTGCCCTCCAGGATTTCATACCCAGGCGAGTTATCGTCTTTTCTTGGTAACTTAGATTGGTTTCCTGGGATTTTAAAACAAAATATTCTGGTAAACACTGATGCAATCTTTTAAAATATTTAAAGGAAGCCACAAATAAAGGAAAATGAAGCTCTTTTTAAAAAATGCAAGCAAAGAAGCAATAAAACATCTTACATTCCTCCTTGCTTCTTGGAGTCTTCCAAGGTCTTTATTAATAAGATCATCATTTGGGTGATGTCTGTGGAAACATGCAGCCATTCTAGTGGTAATTCCTGGTATAAACATTCTTGAATATGAATATTCATATAAATATATGAATATATAAATATAAATATTAATTCCTTCTCCCCTGCCTGCTAGGGGAAGGCTGGGGTTGAGGAGAAGGGCAGAAGGAATAAATCTGTAAAGTATGTGGCCTACCTCTAGAACCTGACTTTCTTGCATTACATGTCCTCTGCCCACTTGAAGGCAAATAGAACAAAATCTTGTTTTATTACTGAAGTGGGGTTATACAATGCTGTTTCTCAGATATGAGAATAATTAGAAATATAAAGATGAAAAATTAATGCCCTGTACCCTTAAGCTTCTCTCCTCTCCTAGAATGAAAGGCTTTCAGAGGAATTTCACACTGACCTTTGCCATACCACAGACTTTAAAGAGAACCTGGGAGGCAAAATCGTATGAATGACACCTCTCACCAATGACCACATTAGTGCCCGTGGCCTGCAAAAAATACTGCTCATTAAATAGTAATTCTGTTCTGTGGGTGGTTTGCTGGTACCAGATGCAAGTGGATTGTATTTGCAGAACATGCTTTATTTCATTTAATTTCTTCCATTTTGGAGATCAACATTATTTTTATATTATATTACCTTTTCCTGAAGTTTTGGGCAAGATGAGGAAAGATATGCTCAGAAAAATTTATGTTTAAAAAGCTTCCTCATTTGCCATTGACATATGCAGGAACTGGACAAAACTGGAACCCTTCCACACTGAAAGTGCAAAGTCTTCTGTTTGTTTCACTCCTACTTCCTTGCCTTCTTCCGAGCATCTGGCTATACATTGAATAATCTCCCTACCCTTTGTTCAGCAGACTCCCTCCCTCACATCATTCATATATTTCCTGAAAATACATTTTTGTCTAGGAAGCCCATAAATGCAAACCCTCCCCCATAATATGCTCTCTCAATAGTTTGTCTTGATCTACCACCATCTCAACCTCCTTTTAAAAATCCATTTTAGATTATTTCTTTCCTTGCCACTCTCTGTCCAAAAGAACTGCTATGTTTTTATCATGACAGAATTAATAACATCTTTTAAAGTCCCATCCCATGCAGTTCCATAAACCTAACATAGTATCTAATTTGAACTACCTGGGGCTACGTCTACACGTGCACCCAACTTCGAAATAGGCTATTTCGATGAATAACGTCTACACGTCCTCCAGGGCTGGCAACGTCGATGTTCAACTTTGACGTTGCTCAGCCCAACATCGAAATAGGCTCAGCGAGGGAACGTCTACACGCCAAAGTAGCACACATCGAAATAAGGGAGCCAGGCACAGCTGCAGACAGGGTCACGGGGCGGACTCAACAGCAAGTCGCTCCCTTAAAGGGCCCCTCCCAGACACACTTTCATTAAACAGTGCAAGATACACAGAGCCAACAACTAGTTGCAGACCCTGTATATGCAGCACGGACCCCCAGCTGCAGCAGCAGCAGCCAGAAGCCCTGGGCTAAGGGCTGCTGCCCACGGTGACCACAGAGCCCCGCAAGGGCTGGAGAGAGAGTATCTCTCAACCCCCCAGCTGATGGCCGCCATGGAGGACCCCGCTATTTCGATGTTGCGGGACGCGGATCGTCTACACGTCCCTACTTCGATGTTGAACGTCGAAGTAGGGCGCTATTCCCATCCCCTCATGGGGTTAGCGACTTCGACGTCTCGCCGCCTAACGTCGATTTCAACTTCGAAATAGCGCCCGACGCGTGTAGACGTGACGGGCGCTATTTCGAAGTTAGTGCCGCTACTTCGAAGTAGCGTGCACGTGTAGACGCAGCTTGGGATAGGTAAAATAATTCAGAAACATTGAAACAGCCATGATATAGATCCACATCAATAATCCATCAACCATGTAGCCTCTTTGTGACAGTGGCAATGATTGAAAGCTTCACAATCTGTCTCCAAGCTTCTGACTATATATGGTTATATGATCATCCTTATCCAAACCCACAAATGTGCTATTCTTTGGAGATTTCACACTTATAATGACTCTTGTGGTCCAAATTTTGAAAACAAATCAAGATCAGATTTTTGTATGTTCAGCACCCACCAGGAGGGCCTACTGAACAAAGGGTAGGGAGATTATTTAATGTATAGCCAGATGCTCGGAAGAAGGCAAGGAAGTAGGAGTGAAACAAACAGGAGAAGACTTTACACTTTCAGTGTGGAAGGATTCCAGTTTTGTCCAGTTCCTGCATGTGTCAATGGCAAATGAGGAAGCTTTTTAAACATGAATTTTTCTGAGCATATCTTTCCTCATCTTGCCCAAAACTTCAGGAGATGTGTATGTGTGGCAGTGGCATTGGTGGATTGTGTCCACTCCTGCTGTGGAAATAAGCTGCAGATTAAAGAACGCTTGCTGTTAATAACCCTCCCCACTAACCCTTCAACATAGACTGAGAGCTACTGTGTTTCACCCGTGAGCTGATCAGCTGCTCCACCGCTTTTAAAGGAGTTTGTTTTTAATTACATCCCTAATATGGGGATGGAGAGAGGAAGTGTTCACAGAATTGTGTTTGAAAATAGTTTGGACTATATAACACCACATCCACTTCAGATTTCTTCAGAATTTCAGATATAATGTTGATCTCCACAATGGACGAAATTGGCCAAGAATGGAAGAAAGTCCATGAACTGTCAGCCTGGTAGTCAGCAGTAAAGCTCTTTCTTTCATACAGCCATATGAATCTTTTCATTTTGCCCTGGTTGCAGACATTATTTGTTTAAAAACAAAACAACCCCTGTCCCCCTGCTCCCTCCCCCCAAACTAGCTCTCTCTTTGTGTTGAAGAAGGTAAGATTCATCCTTTGGCACATAAATTGAAAACCAGGCTTGTGGATAGCTGAATCCCAAAGATAATCTTGAATAAATGAACTACAGTGCAAGCCTAAATGTTGTTTTACTTGATTACATAATCAGATTAAATTCATGCTTTGAAATGCACAGGGATGGAACTCACTCAGTACAGATGCAAGGCAGCATCAGTGATAATCGCTGGTTGTCTTGCCCTTATATAACAGATAGACACAACAAGTACTGATTATTAGGTTGTAGGATTTCAGAAGTTCTGTGGGCTTTTGTTTGTTTAAGCAACGATCTACAGTGCTGCAAGATTTTCTCCCCCAAGATACAAACATTGAATGTGTTTTCTCCAAAAGCAGAAATCCATTTTGTCTGTTATTGAAGTTTCTCATCTGTACAACTGAAAGGAAAGAGAATGTTATTAATATTTTGCAGCAGATGAAAGGCTTAGCTCTTTTTTAAACTACGTAGTCTGTTTGTGGCTGCAAAATTAATTAATTACTATAAGTATTTTTTGACTGAGGGGCAGAATTAACTTCACTGTGAGGGACAAACACAAAAAGCAAGGCTACAAAGCGACTGAAGGAGTTGATGCGAGTGTCTACCATTTGCTGGTGGGATGTGGATGGAATAGCTGGGAGACTCACTTTCCTGGGCTTTTTAAAAATTGTCAGTGTCTCTGGTTAAATGCATTATATATCAGCTTCATTATAATCAACAGCCTATCCCATTTATATTAAAATCTATCCATCATCATGTCCTTTTATCATCAAATGCTTTGGCAGAAATGAAAGATGTGGTGAAAATGCAAACAAAAGCAAGATACTATCAATATCTCTTCATGTGGTAAGTTAGTTGCATCACTTCTTTAAAAGTATTAAAGTAGGGGGTTACTCAGAGCTTTAGAAGATCAGATATGGGTCATTTGGAAGTGGCATTATTTACACTTTTTCAGATATTAAATCTGGATCTATTTTCTAAATTGTTTGAATTTGGAAAATAAGTATTCTGATTTTCTTGCCAAATGCCCATAGAGCAAGATAGCTCTCTAACTGCACTTTTAGTACAACCATAACTACAAAGTTCCCACCGTCTCCATAAATACAGCAAACTCCTGCAGAAACCTATGTAAAGGGTATGGGATATAAATAAGAGAGTTTCTGGTTTTCATTTATAATGTAACAATTAATAAATGAAGAAATATCAGCAGACACATCTGATCTCACCAGATTTACATCATTAGGGCATTGGAACTTTGCCATCTAGCCCATAACACTGGGTAGCACATTGTTGAATTGATCCTGGAACACTTTGGCTGGGCATTGTTATTATGACTTAGGGAGACACAATTTCCTTCCCCATCTTTCTACCGCTCTAGAGAAGGTATAAACTGCACTGAGCCTCTCTCCAGCAGCCATTCTCCTTGGGAAGCAAAAAAGCAGTCAAGTAGCACTTTAAAGACTAACAAAATAATTTATCAGGTGAGTCTTTAAAGTGCTACTTGACTGCTTTTTTGTTTTGATAGTATATAGACTAGCACGGCTCTCTCCTTGGGAAGCAGTGTAACTATGCTGCAAGACACGCTGGGAGACTGTAATCAAGCATCCACCCCACCCTGCCTGTAAGGGATATTGTATCAACTGTGGTTATCCTGCTACTCCCCAATGAGTTGAAAGTGGCAGTATGGCACACGACTCCAAAAACTAAGGGCTAATGGCTAACAACTTCCACAATATTTCCCAATAATTGTCATTTACAGTATTGAATATTTCCATCACAATGGCATCAAACTTTTCAGTCAATACAGGTGCACTAAGATTGGATTTTAGAGAACCTGTGGGAGATTTGCACCAAACTCTGATTGGCATTAAGCGATTTGAGGGGCAGACTCCCTCCAATTCCTTTGAAAACCACAGCCCACTTACATAAGTTACTACATAAACACAGAAGAATGGAGGATCCATGTCCCAAAGAGTTTGTCTAATTCTCTACCTCAAGGGTGGGGAACAAAAAACAGTCAGTATGAAGCAATGCCCCCACACCCCACCAAAACCCTGACTGATGTGGCCCCAAACTGAGATACCTCACTCCCCTCACTCTCCAGCACCACAAGCAGGATGATGGAGAAGGGGCTTCCCCCAGGCCAGATTAACTCTTGTGCAGGCCCAGTGTGGGACCAAACATGGGAGGTTCAGGGTTCAGTGTGCAGGAGGGGGCTTCTGGGGAGCAGGTGTGGGATCCGGGCTTGAGGGAGGGTGCAGAAGAAGGCTGGGGGTGGGTGTTTGGGGTCTGGTTGGGAGGGAGGGTGAAGAAATGGTCAGTGGTAGGCAGTTGGGGTAGGAGGGAAAGTATAGGAATGGGCTGAGGGTAGGGGTCTGGGTGGGAGGTAAGGGGCATAAATGGGCTGGGGCAGCAGTGGGGGAGTTCAGGAGTGGGCTGAAGGTGAGAGGTGTGGGCAGTAGTGGGTGGAAGAACAGGCTGAGAGTGTGAATATGGGTGGGAGGGATGCAGGGGCAGGGTTGTGGGGTCTTGGCAAGAGGAGGAGGTGGGAGCAGGCTGGGGATGAGGGCTCTGACTTTCATATACCACCACCACTGCTGTTACCCTTTCTTCCAGCTGGGAAAACTGCAGTGGCAAATAAAAGCCTCTCTGGGGAGCTCTTTTTTGGGGAACTCTCACTTCAAGCAGTGCTACAGAGCCATTCCCCCAGCTGAGGGAAGGGAAGGAGGAAATGCAACAGTGTCACTTCTGGCTTCCCTCCCACTCCCCAACCCCCACCCCACTGCAGGGCAGATGCTGGAGATGGACACCCCAAGCCTCAGGGATCCAGGCAATCCGCAGTCTAGATGCAGACCATGGCCTGCGGGGGGTTCCCCTCCTCTGCTACACCTGATGATAGCTACACACATATTTTACTTTACAAGGTCCTGTGGGCTGGAGCTCTCTTTTTGTTTGGTGTTTGTACAGCTCCTAGCACCCTAGCAAATGGGGTCCTGGTCCATGCCTGTCATAATAATAACAAGAACAACATTGCATTTCTATGGTATAGCCAGCTCATCTCAGTCTTATGTTCCAAGCTAATCCTATATTAAGGGACCTTTGTAGTCACTTAATACTTTTCTTTACCTTGGTTAAAAATTTTATTCAGAGTGATAACAAAGAATGCTTTGCTAAAAGTACTATAACTATTCATTTTAATTTAAAGCCTACATTCATGAAGGTCAAACCTTTGCATAGCCTTTCAACCTTTCATGTAATATATCCTAAAATATTACAAAATTACAAAATATGCCTTTTGCATTAAACCACTGTTTTGCCTGATCAGTTTTCTCTTTAAAACCTTTGGCTGTGTGTACATGGCCGTCCCCACAGCACCGCTGCTGATAGAGCTATGAAAAATGAGCTTCTCAGGGTTGCAAATGCCGTGCAATTTGCATACTGCCAAAGCTCATTACTGTACCCCCGTGAAAGTTTGGCATCGGCAGAAGGAGGTGCTGGCCATGCAGAGGTCATGTGGACGTACCTCTGCTGGCTAAACCCCCCTCCGTTGCCAGTTCCTTATGCCTCAAATGCCCACACGGTCTCTGCAGTCCTGGCAGCCCTTCTGCCAACACCGAACTCCCGCGGGGCTATAGTAATGAGCTTTGGGAGTATGCAAATGGCACGGCATTTTCAATCCCAAGAAGCTCATTTAACATAGCTCTGCCAGCAGCGGACCTGGGTGGAGCACTGTGTAGACATAGCCTTTGTGAAGTGGAATCTTTGTGCGCCAAGAAGTGGACCTTTTTGTCAGCATTAACAAAAAAAGACACGTCAAGAATGTATCTATTAAGTTAAGAATGGCTTTACTGATCAATTGTTCATCTAGCCACAGATCCTTCCTTCTAGTAGTTGTTATTGCCAGGTGCTTCAGATGGAATGAAGCAAACAGGGCAATTTTAAGTGACCTGTACCCCGTCCTCCTCCTGCATCTGGCAGTGAGGACAACTGAAGCATCGGATCACGTGCCTGATCATCTTGGCAAATAGGTACTGGTGGACCTTTCACCCATTAGCTTAGGTTTTTATGGGGAAAATGAAGGCATGTTCTGCCACCACACAGCCATTTTCCCATTAACAATGTTCACGAAGCTTAGATGGTCTCGCTATATTAGTAACACTTCTGACACAGAAGATTTGGGTTGTCGAAGAGCTATAATACACCCTTTTGGAGGAGCACCCATGTCAACATTCTTACAGAATGCATCAAGCAGTCTCTGGGCTTATACAAATGGATGTGAGGTGTAGCCACTGACAACTTTAAGATTCTGTTTTCCATTGACACACTTATGGTTTTTGCCTATTTCCTCTGTGAGGCAACAATGCCCTCCTGTGGTCAAAGACATGTATTCTTGAAGAAATATTTCCTAGTGATTTGCTTTTCGCAAATTTGTTATATATAAATTATATATAAATATCTGTTGTATTTGTATACATTTGGTAGTCTTTAAGGTGCTGTAGGACTGCTTAGTTTTTTGCTTTTTGCCGTTACAGTCCCTAGAAATTGAAAAGCAGGGGTTCGCCACACAGTTTAAATAATGCACATTCTTTTTGTTTTCATTCATTTGAATATGTTATTCTTATCTATGTCTCCATGTTTCCCTAGCAGACATACTTTAAAAAGCTTTAAATCATAATTATTTGTGCTTTGTTTTTAGTTTCAAATGAAAGAGGTGGGAGGAGAGAAACATTAAAAATCTGACAACTGGAAAATCTGCAGGTTTCTGTACACCATGTGGCCATTATTTATTGTGAAAACAAAATTGTGCCTGATAGTTATCATATAAACAGTGGGCCATATTAATTCTGACTGTTAACCATTTTCTGTCTTTAAAAAAGGGAGCTTATGGCTGTTGTGAAAAGCATTCAGGGAATTTGTATTATACATCACATTTTGGTGTTTTTATTCTTCTTCCTGTTTCTCAGTCTGGTGTTCTGGCATTTTTCATAGGTAAATTAATTACAGAAACAAAGAAAAAAACTATATCACAAAAATTAATCCACTTTGAAGTATCTTTTTACCTATAACCAATTTGTAGTCCCCATTTTCCTGAACAGCCTCCCCGACTTTTTATTTTTTTTACACAATGTTTTTAAACAAGACTGTATAATAGATTACAGCACATTTCATGCATTAGTTCTTTGTAAAAGGATAAACTGAATCAGATTTGTTGATTGCACACATTTATTTTCTTAGTAATTATTAAAACAAAGTGCAAAATATGAAGGATGAGTATAACAAGCTCAAGAAATTATGGCTTGCAATATGTTTACTTTAAAAATAAGCAAATATAATTTTTAATTTCTTCTTATTTTGTTCCTTAATTAGGTACTGGGCCTGCACCCTGACAGTAAATGGGATATTTGCAAGTGACTTTATTTCTCAAATCCTGAGTCCCTCTTTTGACATATACTTTGTCCATGTACCTGTTGACAGCTCCCACAACTCATCTACCCAGTTTTCGCGTCTGGTACCACAGTGACTCCAGCTGCTGCCACACTACCATTCTCCCATCGGAGATGCCATGGTAATGAGGCTATTCAAAGCAGGCTAATGAGGTGCTGACATGCATATAAAACACCTCATTAGCATAATGGCAGCTGGGTGAACAGACTTTGAATTGCAGATTTACAATGAAGATGGGTGCAGCTTCGGAAAAAGAGCCACACTTCAACATTCCCTTACTCCGATCTACTTCTGTAGGGCCGTGGCTACGCTAGCCCCCACCTTTCAAAAAGGGTATGGTAATAAGCCACTTCAGCAGATGCTAATGAGGTGCACCATGAATATGCAGCACCTCATTAGCATAATGGCGGCTGCATGTGTTTTGAGAGTGCTGCTTTCCAAACGCATGCTGCTCATGTAGACAGGGGCCTTTTGAAAGGACTCCCCCCTGGATTTCAAAAGCCCCTTTTTCACAAAACCAAATGGGAATAAGGGGCTTTCGAAGTCCTAGGGTCCTTCTGAAAGGCCCCTGTCTATATGAGCACTTTGCGTTTCAAAAGCAGTACTTTCGAAATGCACAGCTGTCATTATGCTAATAAAGCACTGCATATTCATGGAAGTGCCTCATTAGAATCTGCTGAAGTGGCTCATTATCATACCCCTTTTGAAAGGTGGGGGCTAGTATAGCCCTGGCCAGTGAGTAAGGGAATGTCGAAGTGGGCTGCTTATTTCGAAGCTGCCCCCATCTTTACTGTCAACCTGCAATTCGAAGTCTGTCCTCCCAGCCACCATTATGCTAAAGGAGTGCTGAATATGCATGCCAGCTCCTCATTAGCCTGCTTCAAATTGTTTCATTACCATGGCACCTCTGACGGAAGAATGGTAATATAGCAGCAGCCTCTTGCCAGCCAATAGGAGCACTTGCAAGGAGAGTTTCACTGTGATCCTGAATTCTTGAGCTGGAGCAAGCTCAGTTGGTCTTCGGGGAAAACACAAGCACAGCAGTCCACACACAGGATCTGTGCAGGATTGGAGCGTGCACAAGGCAGCTAGAATACTCAGAAAATAATTTGGCAAATTCTACCTTAATGTTCTATAGAACATGTACAAACTAAGACTGTATAGAGGCTTTAATTTAGGAATATATGGGATAATTTTCTCAGGGTTAGCAAAAGGAAAGTCCTTGACATGAAGGCCCTTCCACATTTCAACTCCATGCTCCAAGCATGAAGGTTAGATGTACATTTTTAGCATGTATGAAACAGTGTATTTTTCTTGCCTTTTTTTTTTAAACAGCTAAACAATTTTAGCTGAAACTTTAAGAAAAGGAAAAAGAAAATGATTACCTTTGGTCAGGCACCCAGCATGGGAAATGTCAGCTTGAACAGTTTATATTTGGTGAAGTTTTCATAATCTGAATGGAGTCTCATAGCTGAAAGTGTCAGTCCACCTTAACCAAAGGAATCACTATCAAAGCTTAGTTTGATTATGGTGTCAATATCATCTGATGTTAGCCATTATTCCTATTCCCTGGGGTTTGTACTGGATTCCAATTCACTTCCGCATACAAATCAAGGGTCTTTTTCCCCAGTATTCCACATAAACAAATGCAACACATGCAACTAAGTCAGCATAATTTCACACTGAATTTGCCTTCATGTAAATGACTTCACAAAACAAAGCAGTGAAGAATCAGAGTGAAGACCTGTGTATCCTGGGTCCTTGGCTACAGATAGTTGAGATCTACTGGAGAACACTTTTAACTCTTGTGTCAATCTCCCCATTATTTAACTTCTGGGAACTAGGAGCAGGGTATTTACGCAACAGTTCCTCACCTCGGGAATTCTTGATCCTTTTGTCTGACCAACTGTACTCAAGACAAAACCTAAGTATGTGTGCAGGAGAAAGCAAGTTGTTGATACACTACAAATGTGTTGCATAAATGTTTGAAGAAGACAAGGGCTGAGTAAATTATCCTATCTTGTAATGTCCTTGCACAGCCATTAAGATAGTTGGATATTGTTGGATTGCACCTCATTCCCCCAACACACCCTGTGCAAGAGGAGCTGGGAAAGGATGAAGTACAGCCACATGCAGGACCCTATGAAAGTCAGGAAATCCTCAACTGCCTATTTAGGACAGCTTTACAGCTGGAATAGTGCTAAGGATTTCTAGCACAGACCCCTACTTTCCGCATTTGCAGGCCATAAAATAAAGCTCTCCTCACAGTCAAGCTTATAATTGATGGGGCAATAGTACTGTACACTCTAAACTATCACAGTGTCTGAAGTTGCCCACTACTGAGAGTGCTTATCCCAGAGCACACTGTCAGAAAACAAGGGCTGACAACCTAAGCTTCTGGTGTGTTCTATGATAAGATTTTGCCAAGCCAGGAACAAATCTGAACTCCTGCATCACTCCATCAGTCTCATGGATATTTTCAGACTCTCCAGCTTATCTTGCCACCAAGACAAACTGAACTGTGTGATTAAAAAGCTATATAAGGCCAAATCACACCACAAGTTTCTGCTTATCACTTACCTAAGATCCACTGGTACCCTTAATCGTCCACCAGAGACAACACTGACAGCTAATTCTGTAACAAACTGACAGTTTTATTAGCTCAGAAAAGGAAATGAGAGTTGTTTAGTGAAGCCGGTAAATACATATGTACAGGTAAGTCACAGTCTGTAATTCTCAATGTTAGCAGAGAGGTAATAATCTCCTTGCTTCCCAAAAGTCTCTTAGGGCTACCCAGAATAACTCTGGGGATCTCTGTCTTTCTCATTCGGTTATTCTGCCTTCTTAGAATCTGCACAGTCCTGAGATAAAGAGTCTTTCTTTGGATCCATATTTATAGTATCTTCACACAGAAAGCAAGCTTGTGGTGTTTCTACTCATGAGCTTTCCTTTGATGATGGTGAATGAGGAATGAGCTCAGACTTTTGACCTCCAACTATTTATATAATTGTCCCTGGCTTTGAAATTAGTATTTTCTATTCGAGACTGAAAGTCGTTCTTTAGCATTTCACAAGCTTTCTTTAATGGATAATTTAGTTACAATAATATTTACAATGTTAATGTTTGTTATTACATTATGTCAGGAACAGAATAGCAAAAACAAAAGTAAAGGTCCACTGGGTTCATGAAATTTAAACATCTGCATACACATTTATACATTTAACCATTAGCTTGAGCTACACAAATGAATGTACCTGAACACACACTAGCATGACCTGGTCAACCAGCATTTGAAATTATTTGAAACTAACTTGGTCAGTTAAGTTGGGTGGTTATTTTTTGTATCACACCCACATGCTCAAAGAGAATCTTACAGGCACATTTTAGAAAGCTAAAAATAAATCCAAACATACACTGGATGGAATATGAGACAATTGTGAAAGGTGAGTTCACATGTAGCATTTACAGAATTTCTTCTGAAAAGGGGATAAAATGTATAAAGAAGGCTAATTAACAGTCCTTCTAGAGTCACAATAATATGGTGTGCTGAAGCTGCGTAAAAAGAATATTGTTACATTTGACTATATTTTCAGCATGAATATGCAATTAGCTTGCCTTTAGATCTAGAGCTGAACAAAAGGCAAACATAATTTTATTGCCAGAAATCTGAGAGCTACTTATTAAAATAATTGAGGTGAATTAGCATTCGGTATTTTACAAGATATGTTGCTGAGCATTCATATGGATGCAAATGTAGGTGTGTTAGTAATATCTTCAATGATTGCTTTTAACAACATCTTGGCTTTTAACAACTACCAGTACACGTTGGTGAAGAAACGGCTTATCAGTATAGTTAGCATAAGAAAGGCAATCTTATTTCAAAAATTATGTTTTGAAATGAACAGTTATTTTAATTTCCATGCAATGGGACAAATTATCCCACAGTTCTCACAGAGAACTGTTTTAATTGCATATCATGTTTTCACAGTTTGGCTCTCCTTATCAGAATTTCACTCCTGGCCCAAGAAAATCAGGCAAACAATTTATTTTCTGAATTTTATATGGAATGCTGCGCTGGAAGTGAGGTGGGATTGTTGGTGAAGTGTTAAAATTATTTTAGATCCCTAAAACACCTTTCTGGTCCTCTTCTCACACTTCTGTACATGTGAAACTAACAAATAACTCAACTAGAGTCAATACAATGAAATATTGGTGTGAAAATGGTGTTGAGAGGAACAACAAACCTATTATTTCAAACAGAGATCTGTACTGTGGGGTCATTATGTCTGCTGTTAGAAGCAATCTGTAACACTGCTGATAACTTCACAGTGTAAACAACACTTTTTTGTCAATATGTCACAAAACTTGGTCTTGTATAAATATACAGCAAAAGGTCTCCCTAACTACCTACTTACATAAACCATCGCCACCAACTGTAGTGTGTGTCATGAATGGATTTCATCTTCACACCAGAATTGTGAGGTAGGGAATTGATATCCTCATTTTACAAATATGCAGCAGAGGCAAAGTAAGGTAAAATAGGTGGTTTTCAAGAAAAGGGTGGAACCATGGCCCTACTGAAGCTATGGAAAATCCCACCTTCACTTCACCAGGGCCAGCATTTTCTTCAAGAAATCTGTTTCCAGGAATTAAGCCCAGCTCTCCTACATGCCAATCCAATGCCCTAGGTTGTAAATAGGCCTTTGCCATCAACTACCTACAACCAGCTCAAACCAGCTTCACAGAAATAAACACTCTTTTCCTTTGAAGATGTAGTCCAGCAGCACTTCTTCAGGTAGAATTCCCATTGATTTTAGCTCACGTTCTACCCTTATGAGTGCAAGTGCTTTGGCCCTCAGGGACTTTTTCCTCAAACCCCTCCCAGATCTTGGCAGGGGGACCTGAGAACTGTGCAACTGTTGCCACAAGCAGGTGTATTCAGAGACACTAGTCAAGTTCCATAGGCAGGTCTTGAGTGAAGGGGAAAAAAAGGGTGTTTGTGGAGGGGGACAAAATCTAAAAGCTTGAATTAGTGTCTGATTCAAGGGAGCATGTTAACCAAAATGTGTCATGTGCAACATTTCGGCTATGGCTACACTACAGTGGTCCTTCAAAAAAAGTTGTTTCAGAAGATCTCTTCTGAAAAAAACTTCTTTTGAAAGATCATGACAACACACAAAAAGTGCATCAAAAAATCAATCTACTGTTTCAATAAAGCGGCCACACCCTGGCAGCCCTGTTTGTAGAGCTTCTGGTTAGCCATTCTGTCAAGGGAGGGCAAGGAAGTCTGGTAGCTCTCTGTTGACAGAGCCAATTGCTCTTTGAATCTGCTTCTGTGTGTAGATGCTATCTGTCGACAGAGGTGCTGCCGAGGTTGTCAGTGTAGATGTGGCCAATCTGAAGCACAAGTGAGAGCATCCACACTTTGATTCATTGGGCCCCTTGTCCTTAGCAGAACACAGAGATTGGAGACATGTGCCAGTAGTGAGACAGGTGCAAGGATAAATGGAGCAATGCTAGGGATCTGTAGTCTGGTCAATAAATCCAGCTGAAGGGAGAGCACAGTGAGGGGAGGAAAACAGTAGGTGAGAGGAATAGTTATTCCTCTTGTAAGTAGGCTTCCATTGTACCCAAACCGCTTAACTCAAACTCTGTGGGGTGCAGGGTATATTTTCTTCCATACCATAGAGACCAGCAGGGTTCAGTTCACAAGAACAGCAGAAAACCAAACTAAGCCAGTTGTATACAATGTGGCCATGTCTACACTAGCAAGTCCTTTCAGAAAGTCAGGCTGCCATCTAAAATAACAAGAGGAGTGTCCACACACAAAATACACCCTTTTGAAAGAGCGTGGCACTTCTTCTGGAGGCCCTCTTCTTCTCCCAAATGAGGAAGAGAGCCTTTTTCTGAAAGATTCTTTTAGAAAAAGCATGTGTAGATGCTCCTGAGGCCCTTTGTTGAAAAGATTGGTCCTCATGTTGCTGGATTTCTCGATCCCTAGCCCATTCTTTTGAAAGAGCTGTGTGGACACTGTCTTTTGAAAGATCACATTGCTCTTTTGATATGCATTTTTGTGTGTGGACATCCTCTTTTGAACGAAGAGCTTCTGGAAGAGATCTTCCAGAAGATCATCTTTTGGAAGATCACTGTAGGGTAGACAAGTCCTGTGTGTGTATTTGTGTCTAGAACACCTATCAAAACATGCTGAACATGAGAATTCATTTTCTCAGCATGTATATACCTAGAGAACAGATGATGACTATAAAGGGTATTTAAACAGTATTCTGTGTATATATCTATTTTACAGGGGACTACGTAGTCATGTCAGTTTACTTTGACCTGAGCAGAAGAATGGGTTATTTCACTATTCAGACCTACATACCCTGCACGCTCATTGTAGTATTGTCCTGGGTCTCATTCTGGATTAACAAGGATGCAGTTCCAGCCAGAACTTCTCTGGGTAAGTTTCTGTGTCTTCCAGCAAGTATGATGCCATCAATGTATCTAGCAGTGCTCCAGCATATGGGCACATCTGACCGCAAATTTAGTATAGATTTCTGTACCTCACACGTGAAAGAGTTCCATTTGTCACTTAGAAGGCAACTGAAGTATGTATTTCTTATCAAGTTATAATGTGGGTCAAGCAACATTCATATCTCTTCCTTATCCCCCTTTTACTGTGTTGTACTTTGCAAAGGGACAGTGTACATCAAATAATTCAAGTAGAAGCCTGCACAGGAATGAGTTTAAAGAACACATGGATTCTATTATATACTCAAGACCGTATGTTTTTTGAAGAACTAGCTGGAATTATTCACCAAATGTGTTTTCTGATGAAAATATCCTTTTTTGTCATAACATTTTTGGGGAACATTTTTGTGATACTTGGCCAGCTTGGCTTTTACACAAAAATATCCAATGCTGTGAATTTAGCCAATGCCAAGGAATTGTTAATCTGACCAGGTTTCCATGTAATAATACATTGGCGTACAAAGGTATTTACATGGCAGAGGTGTACGTGCTATGTGTGAAGTCCTGAGCTTTTTCTGCTGTGGTGTCTCTAAGGTTATGTTTACATAGCAGCATTATTTCATAAGAAGTATTCCAGAAGAGATATTATGAAATAGCTTACTCCAAAATAGTGCACGCAAAAGCACACCAAATGAATTTCAAAATAGTAATCAGCTAATTGGAAATCGAGCATCCAAGCACAATTGATCCTATATTGAAATAGAGCCTTTGGACGCATTATAACATTTCAAAATAGCTCCTATTCCTTGTGTCCGTGTTTACACTTGGCCAAAATTTCAAAAGGGCCATGCTAATGGCCAAATTGAAGGATACTAATGGGACGCTGAAATGAATATTCAGTGACTTATTAACATGCTGCTGGATTTCGATCACGTGCATGGCTCTTCTACATGAGGCCCTTTTCAAAAGGACCCCACAAACATTGAAATCCCCTTATTCTGATAGGACAGCCGATAGGATAAGGGGATTTTGATGCTCGCAGGGCCCTTTTGAAAAGGGCCCCATGTAGACGAGCCACGTGAGATCAAAACGTGGCACTTTTGAAGAGCCGCAGCTGGCAGCATGCTAATGAGGTGCTGAATATATGTGTTACATATAAAACTGCATTTTGAAATAGCACGTAGCTATTTCAAAATGCAGCATCTACACACATTGAGCCTATTTCAAAATAGAGCCAGAGGACGCACTATGGCTTATTTCAAAATAGGCGCTATTCCCTGTAGCTGTGTCTACATGTGCCCCTCCTTTTGGAGTGGAAATGTTAATGAGGCACTTCAGAAGATGCTAATGATGCACTGACATGAATATGCAGCACCTCATTAGCGTAACAGCAGCCACATAAAATTAAAAAGTACTTTTTTCAGAACGCTGCTGCCCATGTAGATGGGGGCATTTAGAAAGGAACCCCTGACTTTAAAAGATTTGGAAGATTGATTGCAGCATGCTAACTCCCCCTGTAAGTGTAGACATACCCTGTAAGTATTTATAATCTCAATTTAAAATATAAGAATCCAGGCAGATGTGTAGGCTGAAATGGACAATTATTTTATTATTAGTTTTGATTATTTTCTAATAAGGGGTAAATGTAATTTTCCTTCTCTGTCCTAACTTTTTTTTTGTATTTTCAATCCTTAAAAGTACAAATGGGGATTAAATTGTGTGTATGGGCAATGGGGGTTCTGTTAATTCTTTTTAGGGCTAATCCAAAATCTATCATTGTCTATGGCAGCCTTTTTACAGATTTCAGTGGGCTCTGGATTAGGCACTGTAGTATTTCTGATGTTATTCAAAAAACTTTAAAATGATAGGATAGTGCCACAGATGGCTGATTAGTTACAAGTAACATGAATTGTCAGAATTATAGTACGGATAATGATGCACAGGTTTTCCCACATACTTGTCTGTCGGTCATTGTTATGAAGAACAAATGCAAATCCCATGAAATAAGTAGGAGTTTTTCCAGTGATAACAGTGGGCTTTGGATTACACCTCTAATTCCTCATTTTAATGAACATCAGGCTCATTCATATGACATATTCACGTGAGTGGGTGAGGGTTAGGGTTAGGGTCAGCGTCATTTACTCTTCTAGCCTCCTTTTTTCCCATTTGGTTTTATTTATTTTTTTTTCATATACTTACTTGTGATATTTTAGGCACTCCCTAGCTGCAAATACTGTTATCTGGGCATGTCAGCACTGACATTTTCATCATTGGCCAGAAACTGAACATGAAGGAAACTTATTTCTATAGTAAAGAACCTTCAAAAATTTTAGTTTTAAGGGCGGACAAAGTTGTTAAGGGTGATCTTTTTTCCTTATAGAGTTTGGCTACCTTTGCTGAAATGTTACCTTTTTCTCCCCCTAAGATTCTGCAGGAGCTAGAGCATGTGAGTCCCATTGCAGGAAACAATACATTCTAATTCATATTTCCTGTGACTGCCTGGTGTCTCAAAAACTATGTCTAACCTCCAGGCTTCTGTTGGGAGCCCAGAGGTTTTCCAACAGGAGTCTGACACTTCAGGAGCATTCTGCTGACATCCTGGTCATCCTTGTTCCACGAGAAAGAAGGGATATCTTGGCAGAGGTGGGTTTTCCTGACATTTGGCCCCATGTAGACAGGCCAAATGTTGGGAAAGCCTCTCCCAACAGAACCGTAGGAGGTGATATGCACATGTATTGCACAATTTGTATAACTTTTGCTGACAGATTTTAGCAATCTAGACGTAGCCTCTCTGAATAGAAATGTCCTTACATGCTTAGCATGCTCCTTCTTAACACTCTTGCTGTGTGTCAGGATTCCAGCACATTCTTCCAAACCAGTCAGTAGATAGCAAGTGACATAATTACTTTGCCATCTTAAATAGTAACTTTTTTTTTTCAATTCTGTTTCCTCCCCAGGTATTACAACTGTCCTGACAATGACCACCCTCAGTACAATTGCTCGTAAATCTCTTCCTAAAGTCTCTTATGTGACAGCAATGGATCTTTTCGTGTCAGTTTGTTTCATTTTTGTTTTTTCTGCACTAGTGGAGTATGGGACCCTTCACTATTTTGTCAGTAACAGAAAGCCAAGCAAGGATAAAGACAAAAAGAAGAAAAACCCGGTATGTATTGTATGATTACATTGTAAGAATGTTTTTTTACATTGTAAGAATATTGTAAGAAAGAAGATTTCCCCGTACAAATCTCAATTATGTTTTTGAGGGAGCATTAAAATCCTGATTTGTGTTTGTCTTTCCGTTACACTTTGCTACAGCTGTAAACTGTTCATCGATGTAAATGGGGAACCATGGGGAATGAATAGTCAACCATCGGGAATAAATAGTTGATATATTACAGTTGATATATCAACTGTTGAATTAGTTGATATATTACAGTTAGTTAGGAGCCTAGAGATTGATTTCTTAGCGGCAGGCTCCATCTAACCAAAGTGTTCTGTAAGTTACAGCTATTACCAAAAGCATGCCTTCATGTTATGATAAATAGAGTCACTGATATGAAAATCATCAATTTCTCTGTCTTAGCTTTGCCCCTATTTGAGACCTTCCTCATTGTACACAAATGATTATCTTTTCTTTACTGCATAATGCAGATTTAAAAATTAAGATATTATATTTTTATTGCTGTCCCCATCGTCTTTCATGATTATCAAAACTTTGTGGTTATAATGGGAATTTTCCCTATTAGATTCATTCATGAAGGGAAAAATACCTGAAGAACGTAAAGGCAGTGCCAAGAATACAGACTACTTGAGAGTTTAATCTTCAAAGCACAAAGTACATTTCTGACAAATCCCTCTCTTTCCTTTTCTTCTTTTCTTGTTTTATTTTCCTTACTATACTCTCACTTCTGAGCTGTTTTTTATTTCTTACATCAGAAGGGCTACGTCTACACGTGAAGCCTACATCGAAATAGCTTATTTCGATGTAGCGACATCGAAATAAGCTATTTCAATGAATAACGTCTACACGTCCTCCAGGGCTGGCAACGTCGACGTTCAACTTCGACGTTGCGCGGCACCACATCGAAATAGGCGCTGCGAGGGAACGTCTACACGCCAAAGTAGCACACATCGAAATAAGGGTGCCAGGCACAGCTGCAGACAGGGTCACAGGGCGAACTCAACAGCAAGCTGCTCCCTTAAAGGGCCCCTCCCAGACACAGTTGCACTAAACAACACAAAATACACAGAGCTGACAACTGGTTGCAGACCCTGTGCCTGCAGCATGCATCCCCAGCTGCCGCAGCAGCAGCAAGAAGCCCTGGGCTAAGGGCTGCTGCACACAGTGACCGTAGAGCCCCGCAGGGGCTCGAGAGAGAGCGTCTCTCAACCCCTCAGCTGATGGTCGCCATGGCGGACCCCACTATTTCGAAGTTGCGGGACGCGCAACGACTACACGGTCCCTACTTCGACGTTGAACGTCGAAGTAGGGCGCTATTCCTATCCCCTCATGGGGTTAGCGACTTCGACGTCTCGCCGCCTAACGTCGAAGTTAACTTCGAAATAGCGCTCGGCACGTGTAGCCGTGACAGGCGCTATTTCGAAGTTAGTGCCGCTACTTCGAAGTAGCGTGCACGTGTAGACACGGCTAAGGTGATTCTATTAATATTTGTAGCAAAACCTGCAGCAGTACATGTATATGATAACTGTCTTTTATAACAGCCTCAGTGAATAGTCTCAGAGGTGTAGCCGTGTTAGTCTGTAGCTTCACAAAACAACAAACAAACAAAACCACAAAAAACAAACAAAGAAACAAAAAAAACAAGCAGTACTGTAGCACCTGATGAAGGGGGTCTTACCCACAAAAGCTCATTACCTAATAAATAAAATTGTTAGCCTCAGAGAAGGCCATTGGGAAAAAACCCTTTTTTCAGTAAAATATTTGCTATTTGGTTTCAGAGAGGTTGACACCTTACCCTTCTATCCTGAGGCAAACATTTTTGCATCTGTAATACACACTTTCATTTTTCTTTAAATAATTTTAACTTCATCCTTAAAAGCTTGACAATGATCTGCTGATACACCAAAAAATGTGCTGAATACATAACAAAATGAAAAAGTCATGTAAACTGTAAAGATTTGTGGGCATTTGGGGACATTTACAACTGATTTCTACAGTTCATCAGAAGATAATTTATTCCCTCAGGTCACCAGCAGGGGTGGGTCTGATTCTAAATCTGAAACAAAAATAACCCTGAATATTAACAGTGGAGAGTTTAAGGGGAAATTTCCAGTAGCAGAGACTTAGACCTCAAATGTAAAGTCAAATGTTGCGGTAACCCCTAATTTTAAAATTGGATGATATAAATGACAGCTCTTAATTCCCCTGAACATTGAAAAGACTGAAATTGGGTTCCTTATTTTTAGGCTTTGTCCTTGTTTAATTACATGTTACTGTGATTAGAGAAATATTTTCTTGTCAGTATTATAGCAGAGCTTCTTTTTTAAAAGGCTGTCCCACTTTCCTGTTCATAATTTCTTTCTTCCTTTCTTTTTTTACTTACTACATTTTAAAAGTATTTTTAATTTATATTTTGTCTCTTTCTTCCTCTACTTTCTTTCTTTCTTTAATTTAAAAATTCTGATTCTTTTTTCTGTCTACAAAACAAAAGCTTCTTCGGATGTTTTCCTTCAAGGTATAAAGTCTTTGGAATGAAAAACTACTGCATGCAAGTGCTGAATTTAACCATTAGAGCTTAAATAAGATTATTCCTTTTTAACTAGACATTTAACCATTCTACTCAAAGCATTATCCTCAATAAGTAGAATGGCTACAGATTTTTAAACAAATTTGTAGAGTTGATTCAGCAGCCTGAATCCTGACTTAGTTATGGTTCATAGAAAACAATATTTTTGGATCGCATGAGTAAAGAGAGCCTAACATGTTTAAAACATCTGTATTGCTCTCTTTATCAATTCCCCATGGGATCCAATACCACCAGTCATACCAACCACCAGTAGTATACCCTTTTAGAACTCAGCTCTGACTCCCTTTACTCTTTGTGGTCTAATTTATATAAACAAAGCCAAAATCTCATCTAATGGTGAGTTACAAAAAATTTAAAGACATCAATAATCCCAACAGTGTCCTTGTGCCTAATGTCAGAGTTTTGAAAGGGTTTTTAGATGCATACATTTTCTAGCACTGTCACTGGATTCACACACTGTTCTTATCCAACATGACAAGATAACTGTGTACATCAGACTCTGATCTTCATTCAGAAATGCAGAGATTTAATTCCAAGGGCAGGGGGAGGGGGATAATGGGGAACGTCTAAGATGAAGTGAATAGAATTGACATATTCTGTGGAAATCAACATGTCATAATTTTCCAGAGTCATAAAAATATTGGCCAGATGTTAGCCAAATATTTGGGTAGTATACACTACGTTCACCAGTTATTCAAAGTAGTTAAAAATACCTAATTAATTCAGCTTGATGCAAATATGGATACATGTAGAGCCACTGTATACAGTGTAGGTGTACATTTAGAGGCTTCTAGATGGTGAACAATGGTAAATGCTGAGCGGCATGGATAAAAACAAACTACTGGAGAATGTTATATAGACTTTTCAAACCTCTTGATTCTGAAAGAAACAGTTGACATTCTCTTCACTCTTTGCAATAAATTACAAATATATGCCAATGCCTAAGCATGGAACCAACTTGTACTAAAGAAAATCCTGCATTTCCAGTTGATTACCCCAATTCCTTTCATGTACAACACCAATAATTGTCTTCATGCAACTACTTAAAATGTAAAAGCCAAAAGCAATCCAAATTGCCATTAAATTGTATTCCTGAATGTCTCCTTAAACTCTAAAGTTTAATTTATTTGGCATTAAACTTACTTACTCATATTTATTAGCATGTAGTCTGCATTACTTATATCAGAATTTAAGATATATATGAAGGTGTTCTTTTAATAATTAAAAATTAAGTATTTACTATTAAAGCACCTTATTCTGTTTATTCATAAACAGAATTATCACTGCATAGACTAGATTAGTCTAAATCAAGTTCTGTTATAAAGACTGTAACAATCCTCTCTGCTCCCATATTTTGTTCCTCATTCATCATAGGCACCTACAATCGATATCCGGCCACGATCTGCTACTATTCAAATGAACAATGCCACACACCTCCAAGAAAGAGATGAAGAGTATGGATATGAATGTCTTGATGGCAAGGACTGTGCCAGCTTTTTCTGCTGCTTTGAGGATTGTCGAACAGGGGCATGGCGGCATGGGAGAATACACATCCGTATTGCCAAAATGGACTCATATGCGCGCATCTTTTTTCCAACTGCCTTCTGTTTGTTTAACCTGGTGTACTGGGTATCCTACCTTTATCTTTAAAATCAGAGAGGAAATAGGTGACATGAGCCTTACTCACTGAATATTTTGGAGAGATGGTTTCCTTTTAAAGTCCACTTAAGGTATTTATGACACATTTTATAGTGGTCAAATTCTCTAGTGCCATAACCCAGTAAATATAAACCATATCATGTCATCTGAAACTACCATATGATTATTGTGATTTAAAGAATTCCATTCAATATGTTTAAGTAATTTGCAACCAAAAAGAAAACAGGTAACATGCAGCTCTACCAGCTGGAATAGACACAAAAAGAGTAGTACTGGGGATAAGGGAGAGAAACATACCAACTTTCATTAATGATTGGGTATTGTCATGAGTGACTGCAACTAGAATTTCTAAGTAAAGTACTGTACAGTTTGTTAGCATCTACTATAAATATGATATATCTTTCTCCTCAGTAGGCTTTTCTTTTTGGAAGAGTCATCTTTTACTTTAAATAAATGTTACTAGGCTAGAAAAGTAACTTTCCCTCTTAAATAAAAATAAACTTTTTGCTATGCCATCCCTTTAAGAACACATGGACAATGCTGTAAATATTTCAATACCTTCTCGTACTTAAAGTCTCTAGTGCATGCTTCTCTTTTGGCCAAAGTAAATGAAGCAAAGGTACCATACACTATAGTCTTTTATTCTGTGTGTCTGGATGCGCTATTGTAATTGAAATGTGTTTTTTTTTGTTTTGTTTTGTTTTTTTGTTTCCTGGAAGAATTGTCCCTCTCCCTCATGCATGTAAGATTCAAGCAAACAACACTTTCATATAAGACATTAAAGAAGCCTTAAGAATTGAAACACGTAGACAGAACAATCTGTATGACCAATGTAATGCTAAGTTTATACAGTAACTATTATGTGTTTGCTGCTATGTAAGCCCCAATTTTCCAATGATAACATTGTTTATGTGTCAGCTGAATTCCCAGTTATACATTGCAAGATCATCTGTGGTCTTTTAATACATTAATTTTTAGGGATCTTTTACCTTATTGAGCCTGAATTCAATTATTTGTCTCACATAGGGAGTTTTGGGAAAATATATGATAAGCCCATTGTACAGCATTTAGCACTTAGAGGTGCAACCCATGAGTAGAACACCTAAGTGCTATATACTAACACAAACCCAATAATCAATAATAATAGTACTGCACAATCTACTTGAATTACTGTAACCAGAATGGTTGGAAACAGCTTTGATCCTTAGAAACCACACTAAATACTAATTTTCCAGGCTAACTTCAGATTCATTTTCATGCATTATAAGTTGTACCTATCATTCACTGCCCTGTCATGTTTCTGAACAGCAATATTTGTCTATGCTGCTTTCTGCTCTGAGTACCTTTCCAAAAATATATAGTCTATCCATGGCTGGCACACAATTTACAGGTAACCTTGAAAAAAAGGAATCAAAGTGTGTCTTTGCTAATAAAGCATATGCGCATAGCTTATGTGTATTAAACCTATTTAACCCACTTGGGTGAATTCTGAAACTCATTTAGCCACTGGTTTTCAGAACTTGTATGATGCTCAATTATGCAACCTTAAGCACATGTAAATATTATTAACTTTTTTATTGTCAAAGATGTAAAATGTCAACTCTTAAGAATGTGGGTTTGGAGTTTGCAATGAGAGATGCATATGTATGTTATTACAAAATTATTAATAGACAATATGGAAACCTAAGGACAGTTTTCCACTCTTTGTATAGTTTTGGAAATAAACATGTATAGAAAGGTATAACTAATTCATCAATTGTTCCTTGTCCAATGTATTTGAGAACCTTTTAATAAAGGAATTGCACACATAGTGGACTTTTTCAATAAAACTGCTGCACTCCACTCTACAGTATCCTTGTGGGTTCTTTGTCAAAAGTAGCTGAAAGCATATTAAAAAAATTATACGGTTTGCTCCCAAGAAGGATTTATTTTTCAATTTTCTAGATCGGGGTGGCCAAGCCACAGCTCTCGAGTTGCATGTGGCTCATTGCTTAAAGAAATGCAGCTCTGGGTTCATGTTTAGTTTGTCCTGGATCTGAACCACATGCAGCAAACATAGTAGAACCATATGGGAGTGGCTTTAGGACTGCGAGGATGCCTGCATCCTGCCAGGGAGCTTCTGGACATGACCATGTTCTTATAGGGTGGTACACTCTTCCTTTCGCCTTCGCCTTTCCCTCCATCTGTGCAGACAGCACATCTGCCCTTCCCTGCCTGGCAGTTGCATGGTACAGGCCACCAAAGGCTGAGAGAATGACTTGGTGTTTCTTGCCGATGGAATGTGTGGTAGTTTGTTATTTTTCTTGTGTCTGACTTGTGTATGGGTGGGGTCGGACAATGGTGATCCTGGGTCAGGGCTGGGGGCAAAAGGGGGAAATTGATTTGGGGTTAGAGAAGGTGTGTTTGAGAGATGGTGATGGAGGACAAGGCGGATTGGGGGTGAGGGATTACTATGGAGTGGGGGTATTTGGGGCAAGTGGCATTAGTAGGAAATTACATAAGGGGCGATATGAGGGAATTGTGGTATTGGGGGGTTACTGAGGACTTAGAAGAGAGACATTATTAGGGAATTGAGTGAGCAGGTGGATTCTGGTTGTGATATAGTGGAGAGATGGGTGGGGGAAGGGGTCACACTCACATTGTGGACAATGCCAGGCACAGCTATGGTAAACTCTGGGTCTAGCCTGGGGGGGTCTCAGATCTCTTTCCCTGCTGTTGATCCTTGCCAAGGGGATCCGGAAACTTGAGTAGCTGTGGGCTGTGCTGCCACAGAGGGGTTGCTTCTTCTCACTTGCCTCAGGGTGTGGTGGTACTGGGGCCTTTAATGGGTGGGGTGCGGGTGGTCTCCACTTCCCATTAGCTACAGAGATGAGGTTGGGAGAGGCAGGAGGTGCAGTGTGGGAGGAGGTTTTGCTGTTCCCCAGTGTGCTCTGAGGCTGCTAGCCCCATCCTAGCTCTCACTTCTGGGGGTGACTGTGCTGGGGCTCAGGGTGGTCTGGACTGGAGAGTTGATGGGTGCCTCACCTGCCTGGGGTGCAGCAGTTGCTGCCCCTTTCTTACCCTTACCTTTCTACCATGCTGGTGTGGGATCAGCAGCATGGGGGCTGCAGAAAGGGGAGTGATACTGCTTGGGTCTGTGGTGCAGTTGGTGGGGCCTCTCTGGCAGGACTCATGGACAGGATGACCAAGTGAGTCCCAAGGGCAGGCAGGTGCAGGAGCGCTGGTGGGAGAAGAGGGGGCAATTCCAGCTGGTGAGCAGGATGAAGTTTTCCTTTCCAGGTTCATATCCTGTAATGTTATTTTTATCACTATATTTTTGTGTACTGAATCTATCTTTTGTCTATACAGACAGCGCCTTGTTTGTGAAAGAAAGAGGAGCCAGTACTCAGTCAGCTCCCATCCCCCACTGCCTCCAGCCAATCCTGCAGCCAATCCAATCAGTGCTGTCAAGTACCGGCACAAAAAAGGCACTGCATAAAGATATATAAATACAAATATATAATACGTGGCTCTTTGTACTCTGTCCACAGCTATTTTGGCTCATGGTCGCCAACTGGTTGCCACCCCTGATCTGCAGTATTCAGTATTCAGCAAAATGTTTAGGCATATTGGAAGTATTCTTAGAAAATAGGATAATTTCACAAATGATTCATAAAATACTACTAGATTTTGTTTGCAGTGAATAAGTCAAACACTATTCTCCAACTCAGAAATGTTTGAACACTATTCATTTATTTGCTTTGCATGTTCTGTTTTGTTAAGCCTCTTGTGCTGCACTTATTACTGTTGCCTGTAGGCCAGTATGTATAGCACCTACAAAATGCCTAACTAAGGCTGTTAACAGGCCCTTCTGGTGATAAGCATGGCTTCTAAAAAGAATCACATCACAGTTAGGCATAAACACTTTTCCGGTATATGAATATGTGCACAGTGAGTTAAAAAGAACTTGTACAACTACCTTTGGTGGTACCATGGACTGATTCTCAACATTATTAGAAACCTCTTTTGGGGATTCATCCAGTCATATTGCAGGGCGATTTTTTTTGGCTTTGTGTCTTTTTTATTTATACAGGTTTCAGAGAACATTTGATATTTTCCTTTGTTAACAAGGAATTAGGGGACCAAACTTATGCAGCCCTGTGTATTTGAATATCTATAGCAGCAGTTCCCAAGCTTATCCAGATGGGGACCCATTTTGAAAATTCAGGGAGACTTGGTGACCCACAGCAATTCAAAAATGGGTGGGGATGGCTGAAAGGGGAACAGCAGAGCCATAACTAGCTAATTTTACATCTGAGAAAAGAATATAAAATTGTGCCCACTCATGTTTATAAATTCATTATAGTTATTTCATAGAAAAGGGGAAATATATTAATAAAATAACAACACTACATTTACTATGGTTAGTCAGAGCTGTGCTGGTGGAAAGACACTCATCCACAAACTACTCCTGCTGGCTTAAACTCTACAATCTTGGGCTTGAGGATTCACACTGAGGGGCTAGAGGGGGCTTGGGGAGCCACACTGAGGGGCTAGGAGGCACTCAGAGGCTGGAGAGGGCTAGAAGGGGCAAGGGAAGTCACATTGAGGGGCTAGAAGTCATTCAGGGGATGGAGGGGGTTTGGGGAGTCACACGAAGGGGTAAGAGAGTCACTCTCAGGGGCTGCAGGAGGCTAGAGGGGGCTTCGGGAGTCACACTCTGGGGCTGGAAGGGGCTAGGGGAGTCACGCTTAGAGGCTAGGAGTCACTCGGGGCTTCAGGGGGCTAAGGGTGTCTCAGTCAGGGGCTAGGAGTCAGTCACAGGCTAGAGGAAGCTAGGGGAGGCACAGGGACCCCCATGGCTGGAAGCCAGCTGGGGTGCAGAGCCCTGTCCAGAGGCACCAGCTGCAGGAACCTTGCTGGGGTCTGTGAGGACCCCATCTCCTGCAGAGGGTGGAATCCAGAGCCCTGATCAGCTCTGCCCTCCCTCCAAACCTTGGACTCAGGCTTCCACCTTACTTGAGCTGGGCTCTGATCCTCAGGTATGCAGTTCTCTGCCCTGTAGCTGAAATGGTTCTCAATGTAATCGGTTGTCTTAACTGCCTGATGGCTGTTAATCCAATTAAGAAGTTGAGAACCCCTTCAGGAGTATGAATGGCTTCTTAATAGCCACCTGTAAAGTTGCCCTGCCCAGCCCAGCCGGTGACCCTTTTGAAATGTAATCACGGTTTGGGTCCCAACCCATAGGGTGGGAATCCCTGATCCATAGGGAATGAGGGGAAAACATTTTTTATTGCCCTTATCTATTTCCTAAGCCCATATCTGGGTCATATTTTTCTGCATAATTATTCAAAAACAACTGTAGAGCCGATATTTCTTTAGTACCCTGAGGGGACTGTCAGCTTTCTACTTCTTATAATCAGTGTGTGGGAGTGATGCTATGTTACTGTTCCACACATTTTTAACAAAATTATTAGTATATTCCTCACTATTACTTGCCAAGATTCTATATTCTATCATTTGTAATGTAAGCTTCGGCCGAGGTATTCTGCAGCCAATATTTCCTGACATGCTGAAGTACCTTAAGGGCCCTCCAAGGGTACATTGTGCTTATGTGTGTATATTCCCCAAGGAATAGTTGAAGACTCATTAGAGACTCATGAAGAAAAAATGTAGAAACCAGATAACATGGAAGTGGGGAGGAGAAATACTCACAGACTGGTTTTCAATGTTTAAAATAAATTCACTGTGGCTCCAGTCAAACTCTGTTGCTTTTGCTTTCTGCAAGCTTTCAAGTGGTGTGAGAATTCATGGAAAGGGAATTTCAGGCTCCAAAACCAGTGAGGAACATCAGGGTAGCAGGGAAAAGGAGGTGTGGCCATAAACAAAGATGGGACATAACTGCATCATGCCCATCTACGATGTTTGTAGCTGGTGTAAGTTAGGACAGCTTCATAGCTGTCATAACATAGTGTGGTAATAACCTGCCTTGCTCAGAGATTGCACCTCTATCAAAAGAGTGCAAAATCACTCTTGCATGTATGTGGCCCAACCTACGACATACTTCCCTCAATGCCTTAATAATACACTAGCATCTAGTGCACTAGTCCCTATAAATTCACCTATTATTTCTCAAAACTTATTTCACAGTTTTGTTTCAAGGGATAAAAGTAAGTTACTGTTACTGTTAAGTGCCGAAGATTCATTATGGCTGTATGGAACTAGTACTGTAGAGCTGCCATTTGAGTTGTATTGTTTGTACAATATCCTGTTGGGGAAGAGGAAGAGAAGTGGAACCAAACGAAACCTCCTTGTGGCAGCTGATCAAAGAAGTACTACTGTAAGTAGAATTGCCAGTTGGAAACTGAGAACTAGTAAGGCCTCTGAATTGACTTACCAAATGGAAAAGGCTGGTAGATTTGCTAAACTCTTTTCATTCCAGCCTTTTGCCCTCCATGGCTTTAAGTAAGTTGAGAAGCACTGAAAATAATATAAAAACACAAAGAGCATTTTGGAGTGTCTTTTCAGGTGGGTGAAGTCTAAACTACAGAGATCTTTCAAAGGAAGTCCTTCCAAAAGATTGCTTCTGAAAGAACTTCTTTCGAAACAGCCAAGTCCACACACAAAAAAAACGGATCTGCACTTTGGAAAGAGAGCATTCACACAGCCCCCCTCTTTTGAAAGAAAGGTCCATGGATCGAAAAATCAGGCCTCATGAGGACTACTTTTCCAAACAAAAGGGCCTGCAGAGCGTCTATGCATTTTGTTCTTTTGAAAGGGGGTGCTCTTGCTGAAACAGGAAATGAAGAGTGATTTCAAAACCAGTGCCGCATTTCTCTATCTACTTTCGAAAAAATACTTTTTGTGTGTAGATCCTCCAAGGCAGCTTTCGAAAGAGACACTTCTTTTGAAAAACCTTTTGAAAGAATTTGCTAGCGTAGATGCAGCCTAGAAGTTTGTAGTTTGTTTACCATGTCAGAGAGATACTTTGACAGAATGTAAAGTGCTGAGTTTGGGAAGACATCTTTTATGCTGTAAAGGAGCCCTTATTGAGCAAACCTATCTGCTCCAAGAAGTAAGTTCATTATAAAATCGTAGAAGATTAGGGTTGGAAGAATTCTCAGGAGGTCATCTAGTCCATCCCTAATTGAGCTAAGTTAATATTTATTTGTGGCCATCCTCCAATTAGTAACCAGAGAGATAATTTTAATATTTTAGGTATGCTCATCATATGAAATGACAATACGTAAATTAGTGGGTGGGGGTTTCTGAAAAAGATGGCATTGATTGCTCATCTTACAGATCTAATCTGCAAACTGCAAAGAAAATCAGAGTGGTAGTAGGATAAAACTAGGTTTTATCAGTTACAGATTTCATTATGCTAGCAACATGTCATTCATGTATTTTAGCAAGCATAGCAGTGAAACTAATGATTTTTCTTGGTTTTCTGCTTTCTTTCTTGCTTTCTTTCTTCAATAAGGCAAAATGAGAGATGCTTTTACACTCATCAGCCTCAGACTTGTTTCTATAAAAGAAGCAATCTAATTTCAGAGAAGAAATTCACACTTGGGAGTGAATTAATCAAAAGGGTATTAACTTGTAAGCAGTGCTTGGACGACATTGCTCATGCCTTAGTATTCAAGATATTCTAAGGCTCATGAACTTTTATTTCTATATTTTTCATTCTATACCAAAAAACACTGCAATTAAAATTTTAAAAAACTGCAACAATCTGCCAGCTAGGAATTCAGAGCTTTTCATGCATGGAGCTCTCTGTAGATGCTGAATGAGAGTACCCAAAGAGGGTATAATTGGAACTGTTGTTTTTGACGTTTATGCAGAGGGGGATGGGTGGGTTGGGTCAGTAGCTGACATAATTATACTTATTTACCTGTGAAGGCTTCTGTGAAGTTTAATTAACCGTTGTTTGTAAAGGAGTTTGAAATCTTGTATTAAAGAAAATGTAGACAATTTAAAGTTTTATTATTTTTCCTGGCCTTTGGTTTGACCTGTTCTAGTTTGTGCTGCCTGCAATTACTTAGTGTCATTACAAATGCATTTGTACAATTGGATTCCACTCTCTACAGTGTGAGAATTCATCATCAAACAACCTTTACCTATTTACTAATTTTCTTATTAAATTCTTTACTTATTTACCATGGATGATATCTTCATCCATCCAGTCAACCTGGCCCATAACTCGGTTTCATTTTTCTTTTGATCCTACCACAGGATATGCATATTCAGGACACTTATAAAAGTAGGTTTCTTTTTTTTTAAACATTTCCTCTAAAAACTGATCTTTCTTCCATTTTCACAAAGCCTAAGTCATGGGTCAGCAATGAAAATAATAAGAAGACCCATTTTTTTGAATTTGGTAAAATCACAATAATTCAAGAGCTGTAATGCACATTAACACAAGATGGTCCTTAATAAATAACATCAACCCATACTTTTTGTAGCTCCTATTTTAAGAATAGCACACATACAATGATTTGTAAGGTAATATATGTCTATTGCAGGATGTTCACAAACTTTTACATATTCTATTTCCTCACACTTTACAGGTGTATGTTTGTACCACTGTCTTCATGGCTTTCACTCTCGAAACTTCTCTTTCTCTCTGGAAGATGCCAGATGTCATCTACTTCTGCCTGTCAAATACAGTAAGCATGTAGAGACAACAATTATGTTGTTTGAAACAAATATACTGCTAATGTGAATTAATATCAATGAAATGGGGCATTTAATTATTTTAGCATCTTAAGTATACACACAGTTTTCAATTTATCAATATTTTCAAAAATACATACTAATATGAGTTCATATCTATTTAACAGAACGTTTCATTGTTTTTAGCATCCTAAGTATACTGATAAACTCTTCAATTTATCAATATTCTACTGTGATTTCTGCTGCTGACTTTCTTTGAAGAGTTGTTCAATGTTTGGAGAGTTGGCTGTCATTTTCATTTCAAGCAGGAATGTAGACCTTCATCATTCAGTTGACTTCTCAGTTTGCTTTTTATGAAACTCATATTTGAAAACACTTGCTCACACATGTAAGTAGATCCAAAGATGGACAGGATACCAAATGCGTATCTCTTGATGTTGCTATAGGCATTTGGTAAATTATTCCAAACTTCAAACCCAATGTGGTCTTATTTTTTTAAGATCAAGCGTTTCAGCCTATCTATGTTGAAGTGCCAGGGTATATTTCTGCCTTTCTAGATCTTCCAGTTCATTCACCAAGCCTCTGAATTTAGAAGTCCACATGTCCTTGTCCTGCAAATCAACAAATTCCAGTTCCAGTTTTGCTTGGTCCACTCTCGTAAATGCTGAAAAGTTCAGTGCAGCGGTATCAACTGCAGAGGGTTTCAACACAAATGACAAAGCTGCCCTTTCCTTTCTAAATTCCTGAAATCACCCCGCAAAGGCTTTTTGCATTCTCAGTATCACATTTTTCAGGATTGCAATATAAAGCTCATACTTTGTTGCCTCTTTGGATTGTTTCATTGACTGGAAATGAAACAGTCTCAATGTCTCTTGAAAACAATACGAGTTTTCTCTCAAATGATAGTTCCTCTTAGAAAAGCAAGAGAGCCTTGTTTCCCTTTCTTTGAAGCTTTGTCTTTAGGCCACTCAAATGTGAAGTGATATCCAAGGTGCAGTGAAATTTCTGTAGCCACATAAGATCTGTCAGTTCTGCATATTCACAGCCCTTTTCCTGCATGAACACCTTCACTTCTTCCAGACAGGCTGCAAAACATGAAAGCATATTTCTCTGGAAAAGCCTCCATATCTTATTGTGCTGGAGAAAGTTGGAATATTGACTGTTGACGTCCTCAGGAAGTGTGCAGAACTGCCAGTGGTTCAAGCCTTTTGCCATTATTTTGTAGATGATCTGCATTACCAGGGTCATCACTTCTGTGATCTCAGGTGGAAACATTTGATGACTCATGCAGTGAAATGATATCACATTATGATTTAGCATTTTCTGTAATACAGAAATAAACACCTGATATACCACTTTCATACTTAGTGCCCTATAAGTTGCAACTGAGGTGATGTGGCTGGTGCTTAATTCTTTCATTTTAGGCAGGTGACAATAGCTGAAAAAGCATCTTCTCTCCTTGCTTGGCCTTTAAGCAGCAGCAACTTTAAGTAGCTCCTCTTGGAGTCCTTCAGAAGTCACATACATGCCTAGAAGGGCAACTTGTACAACATCAACAATATGACTTGACTAATCACAAGCAAGAGAGAAGGTGAGAGAAGTTCAGGGCTGTGTTAATGTCCTTCATATCCTGGCTGGTGACCTCTGTGGCCATTTTTAGAGTTTTGTCCCTCACCATCTTTGCGGACAACAGCAGATCTCTAATTTTCTGAACTATTTCATTTTTGTTTTTGAAATCACTGTACAGCTGCTCTGATACTTTAATAAAGCACCCTCTTATATATTCATCATCTATGAATGATATTCCTTGTTTCACTATCTCTTGAGTTGTCATTTAACAAGCCACAGTTGTGCTACATGGTGATTGCACCCATTTAGTGAATGCGTCCTTAATTTGCTCTTCTTTGTGTAGCTGCTCCTCCATGGCTTTTTTTCTAGCATCTCCAGCTGGGATACTGGTTGGCAAAAGTAGCATGTTTTTTGAGAAATTCCTCTTGAAATTGCATTTTTTCTTGTAGGCCAATTTTTCATTGCAAATGATGCTTAAAGGGAGCCCAGCCAAATGCAGTATAAATGTGAAGGATAGAGTCCATTCAGTTTGAAATTCTGTTTTCAGCTTCAATTTTCCTCTTTTTTGAAGGCATTCCAACCCCACTTTAATTATACCAATTTTACTTCACGTTTAAGTTGAGTGTTTTTTTTTCTTAAATTCATGTTGTCCTTCACAACAGGAATGCCACAAGCATCCTTTTCCTTTTCAAAATCAGGACAATGAGCAACACAATCAAAACATGGACAAAGTATGATATCCTACAAGGCATATATGAAAGGGGGAGTTATAGGTGATCATCCCTCCCATTTTAGCTGGGACTGTCCCTTCTTTAATTCCCTTGAGAGCATCCGGACTTTTTTTTAAAAACAAGCCATTGTCCTATATGTTGGAAAGCAGGGGTCTGAATTTTAAAAAGACAGCTCCTTAAGCAGCTGGGGCTCTCTGTTTAAGGAGCTAGCTGGAGAGGCTGGCCAGTTAAACAGATTGTTTAAACACACTGTTGCCAGCAGCCGAGGGTGATGGGATGGGGTGAAGGAGGTGCCAGTCGTCAGAAGTCAGAGTCAGGCTGCTGTCTGAGAAGGACAGAATAAGCTGTCTCATATATTGCTCCCAACCACCAACACACTGCTGGCAGGTAATAGATTGGGGTGGGAGGGCAGGGCCTTACCGCTGGCAACTGGGACAGCCACTTGGGGGAAGGCATGTACAGCGTCTGGGCAATGGCACTTAGCTTGGTACCCTACAGGCAGTAGCAAACAGACAAGTCTCTGGAGTCATCCTGATGCAGTGGTTAGCTGGGTGATCATGGGTTTGGGGGAGTTCCATGAAGGGTGTGGGACAGGGTCAGAAGGGAGAAGAGACAGGAAATAGGGGAGAAGGAAGGTAAATCATGGAGGAGGGCTGTATTAAGCCTTCTGGAGGTCAGGGCTATTAGATTTTGTAGGGCCCCTAGGATCTGGGATGAGCACAAAATAATGGGTTCAGAATATCGGGGAGGGGGTCTCCAAGCTGGGACAGAAGACTGGTGTGTGAGATGGGGTGAGGGTGCTTCATCTTGGAGTGCATGCGCTGAGCTAGAGCTTGAGTTAAAGGGGGTGCAGCAGAAGGGGGCTCCAGTCTGGGGCCCAGGGGTTTGGACAGTGGGAGGGGGCTCAACCTGTACTACTGATGGATGAGGCTCAAAGGGAGCAAGTGCACAGGATCCCAGGAAATTTAAAAGAATCTGGGAGCCCCAGAGCCTTTTAAATTGCTTTGGCAGGTGTGGCAGGTAGAACCCCAACCCCTTTGCAGAGCCTAACACCCTGCCCCATTCTTTTTGCATGTGCCTTTCCTCAAAGGGCAGAGCCACAGTTCCCCCACCCTTCCAGAAGAGGTGGAAAAAAGGTAAGATTATGGGATAAATAGGGTGGGAGGTTGATAGCTTGGCTGCCCCACTTTGCATAGATGTTAATGGTTTAGAAGGGAAAGAACTCTTTTTACAACATAATTCTTTTGGAGCTTTCACACTATCTGAAAACTGATCAATCCCATGTTATTTTACTAGTTGACCCACAGTAAATTAGAAACTGGAAGAATTTTACCAGAGATCCTGTTTCTTTGTTTGACTTTTCAGTTAGAGTTGGATTTCCAGGTGAGTGATTTCCATCAAGTTTTAGCATTTGTTTCGGAAATTGTATTTGAACATTAGGCTACAACCTTCATCTTAATCAGGTCCTGCCCTGGGGAATGGGGGAGCTAGCTAGGCCAGGACTGTGGACAATGAGAGGAAAGGGTGTCCCAAAGGCAGTAACTAGGAAACAAATTGGTGCCATAATTTATCTGTTGTAAGTCCACTGACTCCAGTGAGATTTAAATGGGGCGGGGGCAGTTAAATTGGCCTTGCAGGTTTCATTCTCTTTTTATACTGCTGTAAAAATATCAAACCCAGCCCCTGGGCTCCTCAGCAGCTCACGCATATACTCCAGCCCTCCCCCACGTTCCCACAGCCTCCTGCTCCTCTCTCTCTCTCTCTCTCTGTCACACACACACACACACACACACAACCAGCCCACACTCTGAAGGACAGCAAGATGAACACAATGCAAGTACTTCTACCGAACAATAACCACTTAACTGTAGGTATGTATTTTTAATTTTTACCTATTTTTGTTAGCATAATGAAGTCTATCATTTGAATGGGCACTCAGTCAACCTAATGTTATAGTGAATGTTTGTCCTGCACAGTTCTAATGGATTGCCATTGAGCTCACTTAACTTCAAGCAATTTTACCAGGTGTCCCATATTTCACATAGAGAAATATGGTCACCTTGAAGTTATCCAGTGCTTCAAGATGACATAGAATTTGCTATTTAGATATGAGTTGTTCATTTTGGGGCCTTTAGACATTCACTGTTTACCAAAAGTAACCAGGAAATTGGATGTTTTTTTGTTTTCACTTTGCAATTATAACATTGGGAGCCACAAAGTCCTTAAAGAGCCACAGGGTGCAGATCAACAATGGTCAGACTTCAGGTCTCTTGCAGACTGTTGACCTCAGCTATTTGCTCTTTGAAACTGTCTGTCCTTTGCACTTAGATTAGTTGCCTGGGCCAGGAACTTCTGCCCTAGCCTGAAGCCCAGGTTCATGCCACACCTCACAGATTTTATGGTGAATAGTGCTTATAGCATGAAAATGTATAGGAAAAGCACAATAAAAATTGATTCTGCTTCTACCATTCTTTCTTTCTTTGTAATATATGTAGACAATGATGAGAAGGGAGGAAGAATTAGGAGTAGGAGCAGGACTGAAAACCAACAGCAACTATTCTTTCATGTGAGAGAGGAGTTCCGAGAAATAGCAATATGCTAGCTCTGCCCAACATTTTAGGACCTATGGCTCTGATGATTTATATCCTTACATTATCTCATCCACTTGGGAGCCTATGCAAAATGTGACAGAGCTATTCCCTGCCATATCTTTGAATGTTCTTGCTTAGAAAAGGCAGTATGGTAATTCATAACTGTGGGCAATTGCGCTACTTATTGGTCTGAGGAGAAAGCAAAGGATAAAGGTGCTGGTGTGTCTCAGCTGTCTGCCTTTCTGGGATCATATGGTGTAGGTAAGGAACTGTGCAGCTTTGAAAAATTCCAGTTAGGAGGGAGAGCGATGCAGGACTCTACCTGAGAGAGATGCTGGTTGCAGTTCCAGGATCCTAAAAGTGGGTGTGTCTTTTTAGGACTGCCAAAGGGAATACACATATAGTTGCTCCTCTGAAATTTCTAAAAAATCACTCCAACCCTATGGATTGAGGATTCAAAGTTCCGAAGGGAGGAACACACAAGACCTGGAATGAGCTGGAAGTAATGAAGTTCTCACTCATTAAGCAACCTTGGGTTTAACCTTTCTGCTTCAATTTTTCTATCTTTAAAAATGGGAATAATAATCATACATTTATCTCACATGCATTTGTAGGTTTTAAATGATAAAGATATAGAAGTCTACAAAAAGAACACGGATGTTCCAATTCTATGACTATTAGACTATGGCTGTGTCTACACTAGCACCCTTCTTGGAGGGGGGCATGGTAATCAGCTGAGCAGAGAATACTAATGAAGTGCTGTGATCAATATGCAGCACCTCGTTAGGCCAATTCTCCCAGTGGCAACTTCAAAGTTGCAAACTTCAAAGTGCCAGAATGCTGTGTAGCCGCAGGCATTTTGAAGTACTCGTGCAACTTCGAAGTGTCCTTACTCCCAAAAATTTGTGACTACATGGCACACTGGCTCTTCGAAGTTTGCAACTTCGAAGTTGCCACGGGGAGAATTAGCCTAACGAGGTGCTGCATAGTCATTAGTATTCTCCGCTCAGGGTGATTACCTTGCCCCCTTCAAAAAAGAGGGCTAGCGTAAACACAGCCTATGTGTTCTAAGTAATATTTAGTCTTAGGGGGTTGTCTTTCCTATAGAAAGGAAGTATTCAGTCCTCAGTAGTCTGAAATTCATAAAAGATTCCTCTTGTCACTTCCTCAGATGCAACAGAGCAATATAATTTGAAATTCTTATTTTTTCATGCATACCTAAATTTTATCTAGGATTAAAACATGAGAAAGAATTAAGATACAAAATTAAGAAGCACTATGCTAGAAATTATTAAAAAGGAAAAATTTCAATTAAATGAGTACTCAAAATTGCTGTTTGAGAAACAGAAGAATATCTGAAAGCCTTTTTCTTAAATGCCCTTCTCCAACTCAGAGTGTATCTGTCCTTGAAAAGCAGAAGTTTCTTACATCTTTTCTAGTGGTAATACAATGAAGTAATTCTCCCCAGAGTGAATTATTTATTACAGTTCCATTGAATGGTCTGACACAGTCATGTTGCCCAGCAAATATTTGTACTTCCTAAACACTTCAAAAATAAAAATAGACGGAATTTATTCTCTAGTTTCATCAATAAAAAATTCATTAACATTTATAGGGCTTTTAATCCATATGTAACTATGATGATACTGCTAACCTCTCAAAAGCTGTCCAATTTATAACAGAAGAACAGAATTTCTATACATATATAAAAAATTATAGGTAGAAGTTTAGAATCATAGAACTGGAAGGGACCTTGAGAGGTCATCAAGTCCAAACACCTAAACTTATAGCAGGACCCTAGTACCATCTACATCATTCCTGACAAATGTTTATCTAACTTGCCCTTAGGTATTTGAAAGCTGTTACCATGACATACATTTCAGGCCCCAACAAGGCCTGAGTTATTCCTCCTCCGCCACCATAGGGGACAGTTTTCTGGGATATTAAGTAATTTTTGACAACATACTTAAAAACAAATTGAAACTGTATTTTTTTTATTCTTTCAACCCAGTATCCCAGAGGAAAATAGCAACGTGTATTAAACAAGGAAAAGTAATTAGAAGAGCTGGTGAAAGAAGCATGTTTATAAAAGATGCAGTCCTCTGGGATGAATGGAGTACAAGATTTTACATAGTTCTTAAAGTAATTTTTAGGGTTAGGAAACAAGTTCCAGTTCATGAACCCCTTCCTCCTAAACTATTTTTCAGATCTAAATAGAATCCTATTATATGCACAGAGCTTCTCATGCCTTAGCTACAGAAGCTAGTTTAGTAGATATGGGTAGCTTTTATAACTGTATCTGTATTCATTAAGATTTATCACACATGTACAATCCCTCCAAGACAGAAGGTGAAATAATCCTCAGCATTTTATTGTGAACTTCATAATATTTGGTCTTTCTTTCAAGGCTCAGCTCTTCTCTTGCAGCCATGTTATTACATAAGAACCTCAACATTCATATTCTAAAATAATACATTTCCAGCTGTCACAAACAGTCTGTGATAGGCAGGTTCCTTTAGGGGTTAGTTGGCGAGTGCATGTATGTGATGCCGTCACAGAGATGTTGCCATGTTAGTCTGTATCCTCACAAAACAAAAAAGCAGTCCCATAGCACTTTAAAGAATAACAAAATAATTTATTAGGTGATGAATTTTTGTGGGATAGACCCACTTCTTCAGATTGCATAATCTGAAGATTATGCAAATTGCATAAATTATTACAAGATAGGGCTACAGTGTAGCCCTCGCCTTAGTGAATGGGAGGAGGTCATGTCAGTGGACTACAGTTTTGTTTAATTTACATTAAGACTACAGTTACACTACAGTGATCTGGTGACAGAAGTCATTGTTGGAAGAGATTCCCTGACAAAACTCCTGGGGTGTGTCTACACTTGCATTCCTCTTTTGAAAGAGGTATGCAAATCAGGTAAATCAAAATGCAAATGAGGCATAAATTTGCGTATTTGTGCCTTATTTGCATATTCTAATTTCAAAAGAGCTTCTTTCGAAAGAAGAAAGCCAGTGTAGATGCTGCTGTTTTGAAAGTAAACCCCATCTTCAAAAGAATCCTTCTTCCCTTTTTTTAATGGGAAGAATGATTCTTTTGAAGATGGGGTTTACTTTCAAAACAGCAGCATCTACACTGGCTTTCTTCTTTCGAAAGAAGCTCTTTTGAAATTAGAATATGCAAATGAGGTGTCAGATATGCAAATTATAGCTTATTTACATTTTCACTTTGCCTCATTTGCATGCCTCTTTTGAAAGAGGACTGCAAGTGTAGATGTACCCCTGTAGATGGACTGTGACCACATGCAAAAGCCTCATCTCAAAAAAAGGCATCTTGGCATTGGAAAAGGTTCAGAAAAGGGCAACAAAAATTGTAAGGTGTTTGAAACGGATGCTATATGAAGAAAGATTAAAAAGACTGCAACTTTTCATCTTAGAAAAAAGGAGACTACAGTGGGGGATATGAGAGGTATATAAAATCATGACAGATGTGGAAGAAATGAATAAGGAAAAGTTATTTACTTGTCCCCATAACAAAAGAACAAGAGGTCACCAAATTAAATTTACAGGTATCAGGTTTAAACTAACAAAAGGAAGTTCTTCTTCACATAGCGTATAGTAGGCCCATAGAACTCCTTGCCAGAAAAGGTTGTGAAGACCAAGACTTTAAAAGAGTTAATTAAAAAAAAGCTAAATAAATTAATGGAGGTTAGATCCATTAATGGATATTAGCCAGGATAGGTAGGAATGGTGTCCCTAGCCTCTTTTTGTGAAAGGTTGGAAATGGGTGTCAGGAGAGGGATCACTTTCATGATTACCTGTTGTGTTCACTCCCTCTGGGACATCAGGCACTGGCCTCTGTCAAAAGGCAGGATACTGGGCTAGATGGACCTTTGGTCTGATCCAGTGTGACTGTTCTTATTTGGAGTTAATAGCGTTTCATAGCTATCACCATGGGAGATCTTGTCTCACTGGTCCACTAAATATGGAAATTGAATGTTCTGAAATGTTGCACCTTAAAAAAAAATAAAAAAGTAAAAAACCCACTTTACAAAAAATAAAGAATTACCCTTAAGTAGTTTCAGCCACAATAGCTTTCTTCCCACTTCGACTTTCTGAAATTGTTACTGTTTGTACATACTTTTTCTTAATAGATATTACAATTGCTACATTTTCTACCCAATGTATTTAGAGTTGACACCATAAAGAACTCAGATGCAATTGCATTAAGTATAAATAAAATCTAAGAGCCAGGAAATTCTCAAAATACACCCATCCTTATTGAACAATGTACATAAACATGTGCTTAATTTTAAACACATGAACAATCCCATTGATTTCAATGGTGGATCTGGGCTCTGGTTGGTACAAGAGGATAACTCAATATTCTTCCTCTCCTTTCTTCAATTATATATTATATTATATAATATATTGCTAGAAAGACAATGTCTAACATAGCATGCTGGATTAGCCCATTACTTATCTTATATCAGACTGATGCTGAAACTGAATTGCAACAGTTGTGACTGCACATAAGCTATTTTAACAAATTGTTTGCTTTCATTATAAATATCCAATATCAACATGGTGTTATAGTTTACATATAATTAGGGTAATGCTACAATATACATATTGCCTATCCACGTATCAAAGAATGTCCTGTACACTCTACTGTGTCTCTAAACTTTCTTGATGAACTTAACATGCTGCATATATTATGTAACATACTAGATATTCTTTGCAATTTTTCATTTGATAAGTTTAAGTACGCTATTAGTGTAGTGAGCATATGCTTGTTCACTTTTATTACACTTCCATATTTGATGCAGGCAAGATTAGCTAGACATGTTAAAAGAAAAATGGTTCCGTTAATTTATCTGTTGCATGCACATTGTCTACATTAATATTCAGGAACAAAACTGTGCAAACAATTTGCACAGAATACTTTATTTTATAACCATTTTTCTGTTCACAGCCTGCCATCAGATTATTTTTCCGCAATTCATTCATTTAGACAACACATTTTAACATCTAGAGAGCACAATTACACATTTTAGAACCCTGTGTGAACCCAACATTTATATCTACAGATGAGGATATCTATGCATATAAAGTGGATATCCATGGAAATGAAGGGCTCTCTGGCAGAAATTACAATGATGAATGTTGGGTCACTGCTCACGAGAGCCAGCATCCGGTCTGGGCATCTCCTCCTATGTTGCCCACTGGAGCAGTCATCATATTCATTAACATCTATGCCTGGTAACACTATTAAAGTCCTAATCTACAAAAGCAGTTAAGTAGCTTAGCTTTAGGCCAGTGAGTAATCCTATTGCTTTTGTGCTCAGGCAATAGTCTGGTGCATAGCCACCCCAGGATCGGGCAAGTGAAAAGCAGAGTGAAAGTATCATCTCCACCTTAGCTGTTCTGTGTGTTCTTTGGCTACAGCTAGGAATCTGGGGCTTAATGAAAAGTGGAAAAATACAGGATTCTTCTTCAATTCCATACCAGGTATAAGTAGCATCAGTGAATGATTTCTAATATTTCTGAGGTAGAAAAGTATGTAAATGTATACATCTCAAAATAATACTAACTTGAGGCTTTCTGTGATACTTCCCAAATTATTTAACATTGTGAATAAAATGATCATCTATTGATGAGAATCTTGGAAAAAAGATATAAATTTAAAATACTGTACTCAGACAGGAAATATTGGTCCTATCCAGCACCTCATTAGCATGCGGTTGGCCGCGGCACTTCGAAATTGATGTGGCTCGCTGCCGCACAGCTTGTCCAGACAGGGCTCCTTTTCAAAAGGACCCTGCCTACTGCGAAGTCCCCTTATTCCTATGAGCAGATGGGAATAAGGGGACTTCACAGTAGCTGGGGTCCTTTTGAAAAGGAGCCCCATCTGGACAAGCCGCGCGGCGACGAGCCATGTCAATTTCAAAGTGTCACGGCAGCCTGCATGCTAATGAGGTGCTGGATATGTATATCAGCACTTCATTAGTAAACTTCAAAATGGCCATTTTCATGGCCATTTTGAAGTTTTTGGCTAGTGTAGACATAGCCTAAAAGTGACTTATTGAAGAAATAATGAGTAGTCCTGTAACACTCTAAACACTAGCAAATTTATGTGTTAGGTAATGGGTTTTCGTGGATAAGAACCACTTCCTCAGATTTGGAATGGACAATTAGAATCCAGGGTTTATATAGTGGGGGGGGCAGGAGGAAGGAAGGAAGGATGAAAAAAGGTGGGGATACCTGTCACTAATAGGCCCAGTAGATGAAGCAAATTAAGAGGGATGGGTGCCATCCCTGTGAATATCAAAGTGTGTGGGGTGGTGGGGGTGGAGGAAATTGAACTTGTAATGCGTAAGAAAATTGAGATCTCTGTTAAGGCCTGATTTAAAATATCAAATGTGCAAATGAATTCCAATTCAGATGTCTTCTTCTGTAATCTTGAGATAAAATCCTTTTGTATAATAATGGTTACTTTTAAATCCTTTATTGAATACCTAGGAAAGTTAAAGCATTCCCCTATAGGTTTATATGCATTCCAATTTCCTGATGGCGGATTTATGTCCATTTGTCCTTTGGCACCATGCCTACATCTACACTAGGGAGTTTCATCAACAAAACTGGCATTTTGTCAGCAAAACTCACTGAGCATCCACATACAAAATGTGTTTTCTTGACAGTAAGTCAGCAAAATGTGGCACTTCTGATAAAAGCCTTCTGCTTCCCTACATGAGGCAGAACGCCTTTGTCGATAGATTCTGTTAACAGAAAAGCCATGTGGGTGCTCCGATGTGAGAGTGGGGAGTTTATGTTGACAGAGATGTCCCCCATGACACCATACAGCTGTCTCTGGGAGATGCCCCGTCCACCGCAATCACAGCTCTATGCCCTGTGCCTCCAGTCATTCTTAAAGGCACAGGGAGTCCCGGAAACCCCATGGCAAGAACTGGGAGCATGGCAGCAGTAGAGACAGGCTGCTGATAACCACACCCTCACACCCACACTCCAGAGCACATTGTAACCCAATGCCTAAAAGCCAGCAGCCCCATGACCCCCAGGGGACCTCCAGTGGTAAGCTCATGCCACAAGCAGAAGGTTTTTCAGAACAACAGTGCAGAGAATAAAAGTTCCATTTCTCGACAACTTTTGAAGTTGTGAGCTTCATTTTTTTCTCACAGGAAATAAGACAGAAGATTTCAAACATTTCACTGAATGAAATTGTGTTAAAAGATTAGTTTTCGGGTTAAAAGGGTCATGTTTTCAATTCACACGTCTCTTAAGCCATGCAGTTAACCAAAAAGTCCAACTGGGATTTCAGAACACTGTAAATATAATTGAAACTGTTACTTTCCCATGAAGGGTTTCAGCCCATTTCTTCAAAAATATCTGGATCAGTTCCATTTCTCAAGGACATTACACCATTGGATGATCAAATGTAGCTGAGTTCTTCTCCATCATACTACCTCACACCTACTTCCTCTTTCCAAATATTATCCTTTAGCATCCCATAGATGCCTTAGTGGGATGGCTGGCTCAGGAATTGCTTCCAGTATATCTCCACGTGCTCAGAGGAAACTCTCCAATAGCCATCTCCAGCTGCTTGAATGCCATTTTGCATAGCATACGTGGCCTAAAATGGCATTAATGGATTAGGGCAATGGTCAGCAACCACAGGCACAGATGCCAAGAGTGGGTTAACAAAAGGCCAGTTAATGCTGCCAACCACCACCTAAAGGTAAAGCTTTTCATCTTAATTTATTTATTCATAAAGTTGTTGTAAATAGAACTATTAGTGATGTTAAAGTATCACTGGCACTTGGGCCGTACATAGAGGTCAAAAGGTCAAATTTCAGCACTCCGCCTCAGAAAGGTTGCTGAACCCTGGATTAGAGATCTGAGCAATTGGATTTTTTGGGTTATTTTTAAGATATGCTACATACTTCTGAGGGGGAAAAGTGGGAAAAAAGTGTCTGACATTCATTTTACTATTGCCTGTACTCTACTGTCATGAATTTACACCACTATTCTCTATTCTTTTAACTACTTGTAAGAATAAGTACAGAACTTTCACACCTCCAGCATTCCCAGGAGAAAAATGAAGGACTAAAAGGGCAGGAAAGATTGAATTACTTTTTTGTCTCCAAGAAGTAGACCTTCCAAATTCAGCTTGATGAATATTGACAGGACGGTGTAGGGGAAAGCAAGAACTGTGGTTGTCTCAACTGCATCTCTGTGGTGGATGAATATAGGATTTCAGTCTTTTCATCTTTTGTGAACAGAAAATGCATAGACATACAGAAATGTATTATTAGAAAAGCTTTACACTCTAGCTCTAGTTCAGTAAAACCTTCTTCCCATAATTAATTGAGTCTAAGTCCTTTAGGGAAATGACTCCCAAAATACAAAATACTGACAAGCCTACTTGGTGCTTTGCACTGAACTGCATACTGAAAAGAGAGCACATAATCAGAAAGACAAGTCATGTAACCTTTATGGACACAAAATTTAAAACCTTTGGAGAGCTGACAAAGTACTATGGAATAAATTCCAGTGAGCTAACTATGGTCTTAATTGTCAAAGGGTCTGAGCACTGCAGCATCTACTGGCTGAGGGCTGCAGCTTCAGAGCACTTTTAAAATTAGGTCATTGTAAATAACTGAAGGATATTTTGGGTTAATGCCCAGTGGCTCTTAGATATTGAAAGCTATTGCTGATGCATGATAGTAGAAAAGTACCTGGTGGAGAAATTGCCACTAGTAAGCATTGGCAATAAAAGCTAAACAAGTTTTGGAGTGTTGCCCGCATAACATTCCAGTGTGATTAATGTAAGTTAAATGTCGTGGCATAAGATGAAGATAGGGTCATATTTTTCTGGAAAAAAGGAACATTGGGGAAGATGAAAATTTATATGTAAAAATCAATTTAGACTACCATCAACTTACCTTACTTTGCATGTAAACACAAACATATAAGAAAATATGTATTAACCAATGTGGTTCATGTATATATACAAAGAGGGAAAAGTGAATAAAGATTTTTTTTCCTATCTGTACTATTCATACTAAAGGGGTTAGGATTAAGATAACTAAATTAATCTCTTTTTTTTCCATTTACTAAAACCAGCCTTAATCACAAACAAAGCAAAGTGAGGCACATGGTACCTTGCAGAACACATAACTTTTCTTTCATATGCCACTAATCTTAATCTTTAAGTATTTTGTACCAGTTTTAGAAGCAAGAACTATTTGAATATATGGTGCTCACATCTTATTATTTTATTTATTACATGATGGCAAGAGTTAAAAAGCAATGGTAATTTGACAAAGTTACAAATATATTTAATAATTAATCATAGAAATATTATTTGCTATTCTTGTTTTGTTAGCTAAAAGTATTGCTGAATGCATATAGGCCTAATTCATAGAAAGCTAGAACTGAAGTGGACCTCGAGGTCTTCAAGTCTAATTCCCTTCCCTCACAGCAGGAGCAAGCACCATCTATATCATCCCTGCTACATATTTATCTAACCTGTTCTGAAATGTTTCCAATGAAGGAGATTCTACACCCACCATAGGCAAACTATTGCAGTAATTAGCCACCTTGACAGTTAGAAAATATTTCATAATGCCCAAACTGTACCTCCCTTGCTGCAATTTAAGCCCATTTCTTCTTGTTCTGTCATCAGAGGGAAAGGTTCAATGTTCCCTGAATTAAAATGATTAAGTTCAGAAAAAAACAATGGCTTACAAGTTTTACAGGCAAGCATGCTTCACCTTGGAGGAAACCCCTTAAGAGCAACAGACACGTATGTCATGTTGCTGTCTTGTCATTCGTAAAGCTGTTTTTCAAAGCTTCCCTGCTTAGCAGTGCCCCTTGCTGTGCTCTCCTTATTGCCCTTGTGTCTGCTAATAATTAATGGCCGGGTGATCTGTCTCTGGACTCCAGCCTGGCAGGGAATTTCCTCCTTGCTCCCGCATAAATTATGAAGCACACAGAAGGCTGCCACCACGAGGGGAATGTGGCCTTCACTGAGATCTAATCAAGTCAGGAGGCTTCTTAACCTGTCTTTTAAATGTCCATATGCACAGTCCACTACCATCCTGTACTTGCTCAGCTTACAGTTGAACTCCTTTTTATTACGGTCCAGGCAGCCTGCATGTGGCTTCATGAGCCAAGGGAACAAGGGGTAAGCTGGGTCATGCAGAATCACTTTTGGCATTGCCACATCTCCAATGGTGATTTTCTGGTCTGAGAAGAAAGTTCCATTATGCAGCTTTCTAAACAGACCAGATTTCCTAAAGATGTACATGTCTTGCGCTTTTCCCAACCATCGCACACTGATGACAGTGAAATGACCTTTGCCATTAATGTACTCTGTGTCAAGGCGGTCTGGCGGTAAGACAGGGATCTGTGTTCCATCTATCACCCTATCAAAGATAGGGAACCCCATAGCAGCAGAACAGTTCACTATGTCCTGCACATTCCCCAAAATCACTGTCTTTGCAGAAGGATGTTGATTGCTTCAGCTACATGTATGACAGCAGCTCCCCACTATAGATTTGCCCACTCCAAACTGAATGCTCACTGACTGGCAGCTGTTTGGTATTGCAAGCGCCACACGCTTCTGAACATCAGAGCTGGTCTCATTTTGGTATCATGGTGCTTCAGGGCAGGGAAAGCAATTCAGAAAATTCCATGAAAATAACCTTATGCATGCAGAAGTTTTGTGGCTACTACTGATCATCCCATACCTGGAAAACAATGCAATTCCTCCAGTCTGAGCTTGTTCTATGGCACCATAACCTGCGCTCTACTTTGTACAAAGCATCTAGTGCAGCCAGCATCTTCTTGTTCCACTCTCCAGTGTTTTACATTTGTATGTGTCTGTTTTCTTCTGGGAGTCTTCATCACTCTCACAGCTGCTTAGGTTCTGAACATAACACAGCATAATGTGTGAGGTGCTCATAACACTTTCCACAACAGCTCTAAGATGAATTGGCTCCATGCTAGCCTTGCAATGGTGTCTGCAAGGATATGTAAAAAGGGTGCAAAAATGCTTTTTGCTCTTGCTTTCCAAAGAGAAGAAGAGGCGAGAAGTGCACTATGGAATGCACACACCCTCAACCACCTGTGACATTTTTTCCCATGACAGATTAAGAAAGATATTCACAATGTCATCCGGAAGCAGGAAATGTGGGATAGTTAAACACAGTGCATTGCTGATAAAGTCAAACCTGGCAAAGTTAAAGGGACTTACTCCGTCAACTTTCTGTACAACTGCGGACATGCACCCTCAATGTCACAAAATTGGGCTTAATTTGACTTAATTTCCTAGTTCAGACTAGAAAAGGAAAGCATCTCTAAAATAAACTATACCCCTAGAGAGATTTGAGGATTACAATGGGAAGTGAGTCACAATTTTGGTAGTGAAATGAACCGATTTGAGGGTTATTTTTGAAAGCAGTGACTGAACTGTAAAAACTATGAGGCTTACTGTAGGACAATTCTCTGAGCCAATACTGAACAATGAGTTGTTTGAGCTTTGTAAAGAAAGTGCCTCAGGGAAAAATGTGAGAATTCAGGTAGAAAGTGTCTTATCCCTTTGACAGAGGAAGGAGGAGCCTCAAAGCTTACTGTGTAAAGTGTCTTAGTGCTCACATTAGGAAATGAGAAACCTAAGCATCAGAGTGGAAAGTGTCACAGACATAAGCCTGAGGTCATTGGACATCTCAGACTTACTGTGAGAGGTGTCCCAGAGGTGATACTTCCATGTGAGTAGTTCTGAGGTTTCTTGTGGGAAATGTCTCAAGGTTGTTATTGCAACAGGAGGTAAGTTGAGCATTAGTGTGAAATATGTCTTCTAGTTTCACTGGTGCATGAGCAGCTTTGAGGTTAACTGTGGACCCTGCCTCAGGGATGGGAGAGTGCTATGAAACTTGAGGATTAGTAATGAGTCTTAGGGCTTAGAGTGAGGTCTGAGGTGGTTTGACACTTTCTATGGAAAGTGTCTCAGAGCTTTGACTGGGACATGAGGAGATTTCAAGATTAGTATTGAAAGTTTCTTAGAGCAGTGACTGAAATAAGATTGCAGATTTAAAGTTACCGTGAGAAGTGTGTGAGAGGTCTGATTAAGGTGATGTGTCCCAATCACAAGTCCCACACATTCATGACACAATCATGACAGTTCCTGATGTGATTGCTATACATCTGAGCCACCTTCCAGACTTGCACACCCATGCCTCATAGCTTAAGTTCAGTTCTCAAACATGTCCAGGCAAAGCTTCACTTCTCTTCCTTCCCATATCAGAGCTTGGAGACACATTCCACCCTATAGCTCATTTCTCCCCATATTGGAAGCATGCCTCTGGAGAACATCGCACATACTCATATCTTCAAAGCTTCAAATCACCTACCACTCAGTCAGATATCTGAAGAATTTCCCGCAGGACATCTCAGGTGTCCCGTTATCTCACAAACCTGAAATGCTTTCTGCACAAGAGCTGAAATCTACTGCAACACCATCACGCTTCTTGACAATTTTCTGAAATAGCTTGCAACTCTCCTTAGAGTTGTGACGTGAGACAGTAAACCTCCAAATTTCCATAGCAGCTTCAAGAGATTTCCCTCTTGAGCGAAACAAACTTCAAAGATATGTTACCGAAGTCTTCAGATGTCCTGTAACCTCAAGCACAAACCTGAGATGTTTTCTGTACAAATCTGAGGTCTCCTCACACCTCTGTTTCAGCAGTGGGACACTTTGGAGATTATTTGAGGTGATAAGTCTCAGTTTCCCGACTGCGCTGATTTGAGGTCTACCATGAAGTGTGTCAGGGCAGTGTCCTGGGAGAAGACAGATGAGTCAGAGCTCTCTCACATTTGAGAATTCTTGAATTTTACTAGGTGAAACATCTGAAAGTTTTTGTGGACAGCTGAGCAGCTTTGAGAGTTGGTAGAAAAGGACTGTTGTTGGCTAAAGTTAGTAACTGGTATCAGAATTGCTGTGGGAAGTGTCCCTGATAAGGCTATGAAAAGAATTGTCCAGTGATCTGGAAATCTTTCCACAGCTCTGAATGATGTAGGCAATATTTTAGGTACCATGTGGAAAAGGCTCCAGGTTCATGACAGATCCAAGAAGAGCAGAGATCTGAAATGGAAAGCTGAGCAGTTTCCTATGAGAGGCAGAACTGAAGTCTCCACAGACCTCTGTGACAGCTCTCAGACACTTTTGAAGCTAAGGCTCAGTTTTTCCTAGATTCCCACTTGGAGAAGTATCCCACAGAGTTTAATAGAGATTTGAGCGTTTGCTTTGTGAGAGTCTCAGAATGATGACTGATGTCCAAGTGTGGCAGGGTCTCCTACCCCGCATTGTTCCCAAGGGCTCTTGCATTGTCCTCCCAGGCTTCACACCTTCGTCAAGCCTGGGGGGCTTGGTCAGAGTTCACAGGCCCAGCAATCTAGTAATTGAAGCTCACTTTTGCTTCCAGGTTACTGTGACCTAACAGTTAAAGCCAATACCCATTGCCCCTGCATCTGGGCCATGATACCTAATGGTCACAGTCAATAGGAATCTCCACATCTTCGGGGAAGCACAGCCTAGTGACTAACGTCCATATACGTTGTCCCCTACAGTTGGGCAGGGCAGCCTAATAGCCACAGGCCCCAGGGCAAGTTAAAAGGGGGCTAGACTATGCACCCCCAGCAGGGACAGGGCAGAGGTAAGATGATAAGAGGCCTAGGAGAGTCAACCCTTACCACTGCGCATATCACAGCGTTTACGCTCCACCCACAGCTGTGCAGAGAGGTGGAGCATCTCTGCCATGGAGTTCCGGAGAGGCCTGGAACTCCACCACCATTTTGGTGGGGGCTGGAGCTCCAGGCCCCTGTGAAATGCTGGGCCCCAGAGCTACTTCCCCCTTTTCCCCCCTCCCACCATTGGTTCAGCACAAAAGTTCATTACCTAAGGAATTAAATTATTAATCTTTAAGTTATTACAGGACTGCTCCCCTAATGACAGCTCGCTGAAGCAGTCTTTCCAGCCTCTGTGTATAGGCTGAAAACTTTTCACCGCTGTGCTATTGAGAATTAAGCAACTTACAATAACTGTCTTCAAGGCCCTTTGTGCTCCCAAAGGGCTGAGTGAGGGCCTCATGGCAGTCCTTCAGACTGATCTCAGGGTTAGTGAGCTTCAAGGTGTGAATCATATCCAATGCTGGGCCACTGAGATTCTCTACTAGGCATCTGGTATCACCCTCTGCACTAGCATTTTAGTAATAGATTCTCACTCAGGTTCAAACTCCTCTTCCCCAGGAAATAATCTTAACATACAGTGAGAACTTGCATGGGACATCTCATACTTTTCTGACATTTGCCCCAGTGCTTTTGCCCAATCACCAGCCAAGGCTACAGCTTCTGAGCCAGAGCTGCACACATTTGTGGATTAGCCATTATGTGAACAGTAATTTCTTCAAAATACCAATACAATTGTTTCCTGATGGACTGATTCACTCAACATGTGTTTGTGAGGGGTATTGACCCAGCATCCCGGACAAGCCCACGCCCCGCCCGCAAAATGTAACCCTTCTGCCAGGTAAAGCCAGCAGCAGCCAGAACCATGATCACTTTCTAAAGGCTCCTCTCCATCCATCCAGCACAGAACCCACTTGATCTCCCTTTGCCCAGTAGCCTGGGAAATTCACACATTACCCATATCGGAGGGGTAGCCGTGTTAGTCTGGATCTGTAACAGCAACGAAGGGTCCAGTGGCACCTTATAGACTAACAGAAAAGTTTTGAGCATGAGCTTTCGTGAGCACAGACTCACTTCATCAGATGCTGGTCTTGGAAATCTGCAGGGCCAGGTATAAATAAGCCAAAGCAAGGGTGGGGATAACAAGGTTAGCTCAATCAGCAAGGGTGAGGCTTACTACCAGCAGTTGATCTGGAGGTGTGAACACCAAGGGAGGGGAAGCTGCTTCTGTATTTAGCCAGCCATTCGCAGTCTTTGTTTAAGCCAGAGCTGAGGGCATCGAATTTGCAGATGAATAGTAGCTCAGAAATTTCTCTTTGGAGTCTGGTCCTGAAATTTCTTTGCTGTAGGATAGCTACTTTTAAGTCTGCTACTGTGTGGCCTGGGAGAATGAAGTGCTCTCCTACGGGTTTTTGTATATTGCCATTTCTGATGTCTGATTTGTGTGCGTTTATTCTTTTACGTAGAGGCTGTCCAGTTTGTCTGATGTATATAGCAGAGGGGCTTTGCTGGCACATGATGGCAGCTGAATGAACCCACGATGGTGTGGCTGATCTGGTTAGGTCCTGTAATGGTGTTGCTGGTGTGGATATGTGGGCAGAGCTGGCAATGAGGTTTGTTGCATGGATGGGTCCCTGAGTTAGAGTGACTGTGGTCCGGTGTACAGTTGCTGGTTAGGATTTGCTTCAGGTTGGCAAGTTGTCTGTGGGCAAGGACTGGTCTGCCTCCCAAGGCCTGTGAAAGTGGGGGATCATTGTCCAGGATGGGTTGTAAATCCCTGATGATGCGCTGTAGAGGTTTTAGCTGAGGACTGTAGGTGATGGCTAGTGGTGTTCTGTTGGTTTCTCTCTTGGGCTTGTCCTGTAGTAAGAGGCTTCGTGGCACACGTCTGGCTCTGTTGATCTGTTTTTTCACTTCCTCAGGTGGGTATTGTAGTTTCAAGAATGCTTGGTAGAGATCCTACAGGGGTTTGTCTCTGTCGGAGGGGTTGGAGCAAATGCGGTTATATCTTAGTGCTTGGCTGTGACAATGGATCGTGTGGTGTGTCTGGGATGGAAGCTGGAGGCGTGAAGGTAGGCGTAGCGGTCAGTAGGTTTACGGTACAGGGTGGTATTGATGTGGCCATTGTGTATTAGCACCGTGGTGTCCAGAAAGTGGATCTCCTGTGTGGACTGTTCCAGGCTGAGGTTGATGTTGGGGTGAAAGTTGTTGAAGTCCCAGTGGAATTCCTCCAGAGTCTCCTTCCATGGGTCCAGATGATGAAGATATCATCAATGTAGCATAAGTAGAGATGGGGTGTTAGTGGACGAGAGCTAAGGAAGTGCTGTTCCAGGTCAGCCATGAAAATATTGGCATATTGAGGGGCCATGCGGGTACCCATAGCTGTGCCGCTGATTTGAAGGTATATGTCGTCACCAAATCTGAAATAGTTGTGTGTGAGGATAAAGTTAGAGCTCAGCCATCAGATGTGCTGCAGCATCATCAGGGATACTGTTCCAGACAGCATTTATTCCATCTTTGTGTGGGATGTTGGTATACAGAGCCTCTACATCCATGGTGGCTAGGATAGTGTTTTCTGGCAGGTCATCAATGTCTTGCAGTTTTCTCAGGAAATCAGTGGTGTCTCGGAGATAGCTGGGAGTGCTGGTTGCATAGGGTCTGAAGACAGAGTCCACATAACCAGACAGTCCTTCAGTGAGAGTGCCAATGCCTGGCCATCACCTACAGTCCTCAGCTAAAACCTCTACAGCGCATCATCAGGGATTTACAACCCATCCTGGACAATGATCTCCCACTTTCACAGACCTTGGGAGGCAGACCAGTCCTTGCCCACAGACAACCTGCCAACCTGAAGCAAATCCTAACCAGCAACTATACACCGGACCACAGTCACTCTAACTCAGGGACCCATCCATGCAACAAACCTCGTTGCCTGCTCTGCCCACATATCCACACCAGCAACACAATTACAGGACCTAACCAGATCAGCCACACCATCATGGGTTCATTCAGCTGCACATCTACCAATATAATTTATGCCATCATGTGCCAGCAATGCCCCTCTGCTATATACATCGGACAAACTGGACAGTCTCTACGTAAAAGAATAAACGCACACAAATCAGACATCAGAAATGGCAATATACAAAAACCCGTAGGAGAGCACTTCAATCTCCCAGGCCACACAGTAGCAGACTTAGAAGTAGCTATCCTACAGCAAAGAAATTTCAGGACCAGACTCCAAAGAGAAATTTCTGAGCTACTATTCATCTGCAAATTCGATGCCCTCAGCTCTGGCTTAAACAAAGACTGCGAATGGCTGGCTAAATACGGAAGCAGCTTCCCCTCCCCTGGTGTTCACACCTCCAGATCAACTGCTGGTAGTAAGCTTCACCCTTGCTGATTGAGCTAACCTTGTTATCCCCACCCTTGCTCTGGCATATTTATACCTGGCCCTGTAGATTTCCAAGACCAGCATCTGATGAAGTGAGTCTGTGCTCACGAAAGCTCATGCTCAAAACTTTTCTGTTAGTCTATAAGGTGACACAGGACCCTTCAATGCTGTTACATGACCCACATGTGTCTCTGAGAGGAACTGCTTCCCCAGGTGCACACACAGAGTGTGAGTGTAACAAAGAAACATTTTTATTAAAAGGGATGGAAATAACTTGGTATTAATTTGGTAAAACACCACAAAAAGAGTTCATAAACAAACCCATGAGTGAATGTCTGACTTCAGGTGGGTTGGACAACTTCCTCTTCCTCTCAGATTCTTAAGTCCAGCAATCCAAATGTCCTGTTCACACGGCCAGCCTTTCTCTGAAACCCTTTCACTGTTGCTGCCCTTGATGAGGGCAGACCCACAGTTGAAGGTTGAATCTGCACAGTTCCCCTCCCATCCTGAATACGGGAGGTGAAGCAGCATCTTACTAATTCCACTGGTCGCTTGCCATCCACCTGTCCACCACCACCCAGTGGGCCACACATTGCATTGCCACTGCACCCTTGGCAAAACTGTGTGATTTCAGCTCTCGGCCTAAAGCACAGTGGTCAAGCCACAAGAAGTCTCTAACAGCCACTGGAGTAAATTTAAAATAATAAAAGAGACTCCTCATGGAGCTGTGTCAGTAAACAATTGGGAGAAATAGATCAAACAAGTCTTATGGCTCATGTTTGGAGAGCATATAGCTTGCTGATTCAGAGCCCTGTCCTCATGGATTTTCAGAGTTTTGGCAAAGGTCCCCCTTGTCCACCCAAAGTTGTTAAAACTGACAGTATCTCTCTCCTTTTGAAATAGGTTAAAAACAGTCTTTTCTGTAGTCCAACAATAATTAGAAACATTACAATTAGTATTCATACAATTTGTGCCCCTGCACCAGCCAACTTAATTACAATGAGCAAAAAATCATTCCCTCAACTGAATATCTAACAAATTTAGCAAAGCAGAAGCAAACTATATTTGCACAGACATGGATTTCTCTCTCATTCTGTAATGGAAGCATCCCTTCATATCTCGCTTACAAATGTAATTAGGAGACCTCAGTGTTCTTACTTCAGCTTTGAAA